>NC_080064.1:101462980-101779599 GCF_949987535.1 Balaenoptera acutorostrata | reverse complement strand
TGCCTGTATATATATTTTATATATACATAAAATATATATGTAGTTTTACAATCTATGTAGACATTCCTAGTTTTGCCTGATTTGGGACTTTATATAAATAAAATCTTACTATATTTATCCTTTCATATCTTGCTTCTTTTATTTAAAAATATGTTTCAAGATTCATTCATTATGTTACATGTATCTTTAGTTTGTGCATCTTCTTGGAAGGATAGTATTCTATTGTCTGAACATAACAACAATTTACTAATCACGCTTCTGCTCATAGATATTTGCATTGTGTACAATGGATGTGTTGTGGTACCTCACTTAGGTTTTTATTTGCATTTCATCAATTACTAACCACATTAAGCACTTATTCATATGTTTGTTAATGTCCTTATTTGCGAATTGCCTGTTCAGGGCTTTTTGCCCATATTTTTGCAGTGGGTTGCCTTTGTTTTCTTACTGATTTTTAAGATACCTTTATATAGTTAGGTTATAAACCTCTTGTGGATCATACATGTTGTAACTATATATGTCTTGTCTTTCTACTCTTTTTATGGTGTTTCTGGATGAACAAAATTCTATATTTCATGTAGACCAATTTATAATATTTTTCCTTTATAATTTATATTTTTTAAAACTATGTTAAGGTATCTTTCTCTTTCCTGAGGTCATAAAGATATTATATTCCTCTATATTATCTCCTAAAAGTTTTATAGTTTTGTTTTTCATGGTAGATCCGTAACTCTTGTGGGGTTGATTTTTGTGAATGACACTAGTTACTTTAAAAGGTGAGAATAAGGATCTGGGCTGAAAGCAAGGAAAAATTTTGAAAGTCTACATACAGAGCCATTAGCCCCACCAGGCCCCTTCTCCACCTGGGTGTAGCTACAACAACTTCTCCAGACAGATGACAAGGGAAAGGCTTCAGAATTAGGCACACCAAACACACTAGAGGGCAGGGGTTTGCCTTGGGGCTAAAAATGGAGGGAATAAGTGAAAGTTTGGTCCCTTTTCCAGCTCTGGCCCCTGAACTCAGGCAGCCAGGCATATATTCTCTGGGAGATTGGAGAGTTCTTCTTCAAAGAAATTGAATGGCCACAGGAAAAATACCTACAGATAAAAACAATTCTGGATACTCAATACATAGGCTCCTCCTAATCACCTTACATTGTAGCCCACTGTGTAACAAATTGCTCCAAAACTTAGTGGCTTAAAACAGCAAACATTTATTATCTCACAGTTTCTAAGTTAAGAATCATGGCTTAGCTGAGTACCTCTGGCTCAAGGTCTCTTGTGGGATTGCAGGCAAGCTGTCAGCCAGGGCTGCAGTTTCATCTGAAGATTCAACTGAAGTGAGATCCACTTCCAAGCACATTTATGTGGTTGCTGGACTCTTGCCAAATGGGCCTCTCCATGGAGCTGGCTCAGGACATGACAGCTGTCTTCTCTCTGGGCAAGCAATACAAGAAAGAGGCTATTGTCTACAGTACCCAAGATGGAAGCCTCAGCCTATTTATAAACTAATCTCAGAAGCGACATCCCATCACTTCAGTCATATTTTGTTGGCTTGAAGTGAGTCAGTAAGTCCAGCCCACATTCAAAGGGAAAGGCTTACACAAAGGCATTGCAAATGTAGGGGTCCTCAAGACCACCCTCAGGTTTGATAATTTCCTATGAATCACAGTACTCACTAAAAGTGGTCATATTCATGGTTACGGTTTATTATAGTGAAAAAATACAGATCAAAATCACCCAAGGGAAGAGGAACATAAGGCAGTGTCCAGGAGAGTTTAAGTGCGGAACATCCAGTCTTCCTCTCCCCAAGGAGTTGTGCAAGAAGTGCTTACTTCTTATAGCAATGATGTGTGACAATACACATGTAATATTGCCATCTGGGGAAGCTTTCCCCAGCCTTGGTGTCCAGAATTTGTATTGGGGCTTAGGCATGTAGACATGGTTGACTGCCTACCTGGCTAACCTTAGTCTGTAGCCCCTCTGGAGGATGAGCTGTTCCTGCGTGGTCCAGAGCCACCACCATAAATCACATTGTTAGCACAGACTACCTCGTGTGGCCCTAGGCCTCCAGGTACATAAGATACCCTCATCAGTCAGAATATTCCAAGGGCTTAGAACTGACCTCCCAGGAACTGAAGGCAAAGACCAGCCTCTCTTTGGAATAATCCTTCACTGCAAAGGCATGACTACTGGGAGCTGAGGATCACGAGGAGCCATTTTAGAGCCTGCCTACCACACCCACCATTTACAAAACTTCCCCCATCTGAGTTCCTGATCAGTTTTTAAGTACCTCACTCTTAAATCTGATTGGATTACCGCCCATTTAAGAGAAGTCTACAGTGTAAGAGAGAGGGCTAAACAGACCATGAAGAAAGAAGGAACTTAGAGGAAACAGAGACAGTTTAGGGAATTACACTAAACTAAACTAAACTATAAAACCAACCAACCAACTAACCAACAAAACAAAACAAACCCTGCAATATTACTAGAGAGATAAAATATCGCATCTGATGCCGAAAACTCAGCCTCTGTGCACCAGTGCCAAATCGAATCTCGGAGACAGAGTTTTGGGTGAAGTAGAAAAGAATAGCTTTATTGCTTTGCCAGGCAAAAGGGGACACAGCAGGTTCCTGTCCTCATAAACGGTTGTGTCCCAACCTGGGAGGATTTGGTGAGGAGTTGTATAGCAATAGTACAAGGGTGGGGTTGCTGACAAGATTAGGGTGTGTGCAGAGCCTGCACTCCTTTAATCTGGTCTCAGATAATCTCTTGATGAGCTTCTCTGGTTCCTTTAATCTGGCCTCAGGTGGTCTTCTCTGGTAGGAAGAATGCTGACAAATTCCATTTGTTGGGTTTTAGTTCTATAAAGAGCTCAAAGATATTATGTGTATTACTTGAGGGGGAACCAGGACGCTGCCTCAAGGCTGCACTATTGTTTCTTGGCTGCTCCTCCCCTGTCTCTGCATCCCCTCCCTTCCCTGATTAGCAACTGTTCGAATCTGCCCTTTGGAACTCAGGGAAGGTCATGGAGGCTGGAGTCTGTTCCCTACAAACAAGGAACGGGGGACACGGAAAGGCTTCCGTGCCCAGGAGCCCCACCAGGACCTGCTTGGTTTCACACCCATAAGACAAAACAAGATAATGTGGAAAAGCTAACAAGGAAGAGCATCTGTGGGTTAAAACATGGTAGATGGCCTAAAATTTAAAAACATAATATAATTGTGTGAGATCGAGGAAGGGAAAAGTATGTGTTTTGGTGTGTGTTGAAGGGAGTGGGATATAACTTAGCTAAGTCCTCATGGTGCAAATTCGGTAGTAAATCAGGGATGGATTCGAGTTTTGTAGGGCCAGAGGAACATATGATTCGAGGGATGGTCTTTAAGAAAAGTAATACAAAGTTATGTGTTTGAAGTTAAGAATGGGGCCTTGAAAAGGGCCTGTGAAAGTGAGGGACTCTGAAACACAAGCCATGTTAGTTTCACAAAAAATCTCCCTCTATGGTCAATGGAAAGCATGTAAAATTGGAAAATCAAGAAATAAGAGTTTAGGGAATTCCTTGGGAGTCCAGTGGTTAGGATTCCACGCTTTCACTGCCAAAGGGCCGGGTTGGGGAAATAAGATAATGCAAGCCTCACAGCATGGCGCTCCCCCCCCCTTAAAAAAAGAATTTCTAAAAAAAAAAAGAAAGAAAGAAGAGTTTAAAAACTTTATTTAGAAATACAAGATAAGTACCAAAAGAAAAATCTGAAAGAGTTGAATGTTTGGGGTTGTGGAAATCGGAGTAGAGTGTGATGGGGCAAGGAATTACTATTTTTTATAATTATATTTTATAATAAAACCGTGAATACTATGTGGCTTTTTGCCCCATTCAGGGCCCCTCTCCTGTTTATTTATTCATTCATTCCCTTTTAACTCCATTGCCCAGTCCCAACTCCCTTTCTTTCCCATTCTAATGTGTTCAATGGCATCTTTTGACCAATATGGTGAAATAGATAGGCTGCTGGCTCCTCCCCTTGAGATTAACTTTGGAGAAACTATAGGTTTCCAGGAAATAACAAGCAAACCATAAGAACCCCCTGAGCAGATAAAAGGTTGTTTTGAAATAGTATGTGTGTGTGTTGGGGGGATCTAGGTGGTAGTGCTGGTGCATCCTAGAACAGAGAGTGTTGTCTTGGCTCTAAGAGGGTAACTTGGAGAAAAACAACTTACATTCCTCTTGCCTGTCCATCCCCTTGGCATTGGAACAATCATTGCTAACCTTTATTGCAGAAATCTCTACTGTCCAGTATTTCCGGTCCAGGGATGAATTTACCGCAGTACAAAACCCTGCTAGAGTGAAGAGTTAGGAAAGCAGTGGGGGTGGGCTAGCCATGGGCACTACTCCTGCTCTCTTACTCTCCAAACCACCATGGCTGGTAGATGACGATCCAGGGAGTACTTCCTCCTAGTGGTTCTTCTCCCAGAGCGTTTGACAGTGAAGTCCAAATGCTGAATTGCTGCTTAGAGCAAGGGGAGGTGGTGTGCTTCACTAGTTTTATAGCACCTAGGACTCCTCCCCTTCTCTCTACTTAAATTTCTCTGGGTTGACAAAGACTATGGTCTGGCTTTCCAACCTTCCCCAATAGGCAGTGCCCAAAAGACTGGCCATCACACCCAGGGAAACATGCACTCGTGGGTTAAAGTAAAGAGAGTAGAACTAGCCAAAACGGAAGAAAAAGTAGGGGAGGAAATCACATCTATAAAAGGAAGCAGAGGAATTAGAACAGATGATAAATAATTTAAATAATTATTTTAAAAAGTACTTCTTTTTATTTGTATTTGTTCTTACAAAATGTATACAGCTTTTTAGTATGACTTATTTTCAGTTAACAAAGATGGAAAATCATGTTTTGTAATACCTCTCATTTCGTTTTTTTTTTTATTGTGGTAAAAAAAAAAAACCCCAGAAAATTTACTGTCTTCACCATTTTAAAATGTACAGTATCATTTTCTTATGATTTTTACTTAAAAACATGTTTTTAAGAACCATCCATGTTGCTAGCTATATAACTAGTCTGTTGCTACCGACTTCTGCATGGATTTCCATGGTGAGTACCCCCTCTCCCAGGCAGGGACACCCAGACAGCCTCCAGTTATTTATGATCACAAATAACACTGCAGTGAATATCCTTATATATTTCCTTGCATAGGCCCATGGGAGAATTTGAGATATATACCCAGGAGGGAAACTGTCAGACATAGAGGACGGTTACCTTTAGTTTGACTAATTTGAGCAAACGTGCTTTCCACAAGGGTGCACCAGGCTACATTCCCCACTAGCAGGGCATGAAGGTTCCCAGTTAATACAGTAACTAAAATGACATATCAGTTTTGTTCCAAATTAAATGTGTCCGATTATCAATGAATCTGAGCATTTCTTCATATGCTTGGTAGCTTTTTGAGTTTCTTCTTCTCTAAATTATCTCTTCATATCCTTTGTTCATTCTTCTGCAGGGGTTGCTGATTTTTTTTCCCTGTTAATATACCAGAGTTTACTTGTATTCTAGATATTAATCCCTTATTGAATTTAGATTGCAAATATCTCATTCAGTCATTTGTTAAACTTTGTCTATGGTGGATTTCTTTAAACAAAAATGTTTCCTTAAGAAATATACTTATTTTGAAGTAATTTTGAACTCACAGAAAAATATATTTCAAGATATATAACAAGAATAGTACAGAGAACTTTCATTTGAGCATATGATGCACAACTCTTCTGACTAGTTTGGTGTGTGATTCCTACAAACAGGTTGTTCTCCTATATAACTACATTACAATCATCAAAATCAGAAAATTAACACTATGTAAACTTCAAACCCCATTCAAGTTTTACCAATTGTCCCAATAATATACTTTATAACAAAATAATCCAACTCAAGAGCATACATTACCAATAGAAGGGAATTTCCTCAGCCTAATAAAGGACATTTATCAAAGTGTGAGATCTAGCATCATACTCAATGGTAAAGACTGAAAGCTTTTCCCTCTAAGATCAGGAACAAGTCAAGGATAGTTGTTTTTGTCACTTCAACCTTGTACTGGAAGTTCCAGCCAAAGAAATTAGGCAAGAAGAAGAAATAAAAGTCATCCAAATTGGAAAGGAAGACGTAAAACTATCTGTATTTGCAGATGACATGATCTTATACGTAGACAACCCTAAAGTATCCACAGAAAAACTATTAGAGCTAATAAACGAATTCAGTAAAGTTGCAGGATACAAGATCAATACACAAAAATCAGTTGTGTTTCTATATATTAGCAACAAACAATCTGAAAAGAAAACTAAGAAAACAATTTCATTTATAATACCATCCAAAAGGATAAAATTCCTAGGAATAAATTTAACCAAAGAGGTGAAAGGCGAAACTACAGAACACTGCACAAAATAATCTCTTCTGCAGTCCCTTTTCCTCTTCCCTGCCTTATTTTCTTTATAGCTCTTAGAACAATCATGAGTTATATATTTTAAATAATCTGGGGTCTGGCTTCCCCATGTTAGCATGTAAATTCCATGAGAGCAAGGATTTTTGTCTTTTTTATTTATTACTAGAACAGTGCCTAGCACAGAATAAGCAGAAGATATAAATGGTCACAAGTCAGTTAAACTTGCAATGTTCCACCATTTTATAAAGATAACATGTTCTTGTATTACTTGTCAATAAATATTAATTTTAGGAAAAGGTAGGCATAGTTGTGTAATGAGGGCTTAAGAAACTGATGTCTTAAAAAAACATATTGTTTGCTTTACAGTAAGTTAAAAGGAGCTGACTAGAGAACTGCTGAATAGCAGGGAAAGTGAACTTGAAGTTGGGTAACATGAATCTGCACAGAACCAGGTCTAGAAGGAACCATGTAACTGTTAACCATGGACCTGTGGTAGTGATTGCCTTCTGAAGTAGAAACTATCATTTAATTAAGGATTCTTAGAATTAATGGCAGATATTCTAAGCAAGTATTTAAGGATATAAAAGGAATAATACATAAAATATATTCATAATACTGAAACATTAGAAATGACCTAGTACCTTTTAAGGGGAGTGGTCAAGAGTTAGAGAAGCTTTTTTTAAAAAATTAATTAATTAATTAATTTTTGGCTGCATTAGATCTTCGTTGCTGCACGCGGGCTTTCTCTAGTTGCGGTGAGCGCGGGCTACTCTTCGTTGCGGTGTGGGCTTCTCCTTTCTCATTGCGGTGGCTTCTCATTGCGGAGCATGGGCTCTAGGTGTGCAGGCTCAGTAATTGTGGCGCACGGGCTCAGTTGCTCCGCAGCATGTGGGATATTCCCCGGCCAGGGCTCAAACCCTTATCCCCTGCATCAGCAGGCGGATTCTTAACCACTGCACCACCAGGGAATTCCCAGAGAAGCTTTTTATTGAAGCCCTAGAATTCAGCATCATAGAGCATGAAAGAGATGACACATTGGCCTGGGAGACTTGGAATAAAGGCATTCACAAGGATGCATTTTTCCACTTTGGAAACAAAAACAACATTTATATGGCTTCTATATAATATTTACGTTTTTTCAGTTTTTAAAAAAATTTCAAACCTATAGAAAACTTAAAAGAATAGCACAATGAACATTTTTCACCTAGATTCACCAGTTGCTAACATTTTGTCACACTTGCCTTATTTTTAAATTTTTGAACTATTTATTATTTTTTAAACTGTTTATTACTTCATTTATTATTGCTAAACCTTTTGGAAGTAAGTTGCAGATATTATATTACTTTACCCCTAAGTAAATGGGGTAAAGCATGCTTGTCCTGAGAATAAGGATATTCTCCTACCACCACATTACTTTTATCATATCTAGGAAAATCAACAATACTGTCTAATCATCTAATATTAGGTTCATATTTAAATGTTCCAAATTGTCTGCAAAATGTCTTTTTTATAGTTGCTTTTTTTTTCCAAGGTTCACAATTTACATTTGGTGTTATGTCTCTTTACTCTTTTAAATTTTTAGAACAGTTCTCCTGGCTTTTTAAAAATGTTTAATTATGCTGTTTGAAGAGTCTGGGGCAGTTTTCTTGTAGAATGTTCCACATTCAGGATTTCTTTCTTTCTGTTTTTTAAAAATATTTATTTATTTATTTTTATTTGGCTGTGCCGGGTCTTAGTTGCAGCATGCGGGATCTAGTTCCCTGACCAGGGATCGAACCCGTCCCCCTGCATTGGGAGCGCAGAGTCTTAACCAGTAGACCACCAGGGAAGTCCCAGGATTTATTCCTTTGTTTCTCCATTAGTGCAATAAATGAAATATTTTAGCAAAAATACATGTTGTACCCTTTTTTTGCATAAAATCAGAAGGCACATAATGTTAGGTTACCCAATTATTGTGATGTTAATTGTGATCTCTGGTGTTATGAACTGAACTGTGTCCCACCAAAATTCATAAGTTAAAGCCCTAACCCCCAAAATGATGGTATTTGAAGATGAAGCCTTTGGGAGGTAATTAGGTTTAGATAAGGTCATGAAGATGAAGTCCTTATTGTGGGATTAGTGTCCTTAAAAAAAGAAACACCAAAGAGTTTGCCTCTCTCTCTCTCTCTATCATGTGAGGATACAGCAAGCAGGTGACCATCTGCAAGTCAGGAAAAGAGCTCTCACCAGGAACCAGATTGGCCAGGACCTTGATCTTGACTTCCCAGCCTCCAGAACTGTGAAGATAAATTCCTGTTATTGAAGCCACCCAATCTATGGTATTTTGTTATAGCAGCCCGAGCTGACTAATACAACTTGGTAGAGTTGGTGGCCAGTCTTTCCACTTAACATGTATATCTCCTTGTAATCATTAAGTAATCTGAGGGGTGGGTGATACTTTGAGACCATGTGAATATCTTGTTTCCCATTAACCTTTCATAATAATTTTAGCATAAATTAATAGTTCTTGCCTGAATCAAATTTTAATTCGAGGTTGCAAAATGGTGATTTCCCCAATTCTATCATTCCTTTTATATGTATTAGCTGGCATTCTTCTATAATACAAGCTTACCCTTTCCCCCTTTATCTAGTCTCTTTAACTCTTACTTTTTGTCCTTCCAAAGTAGACCCTGACACAGAAACCTGGTTGTGGGTAGTTTATTTGGGAGATGATACCAGAGGAACAGAGGAAATGGGGAAAGTTAGACAGGGCAAGGAGGAAAAGCCAGTAAACGGTTTATTAGTGAACAGTTCTGCTGTGGATAATTGGACCTCAGTCCCACTGAGAAACGATGTTGAATTCCTTAGAATTGTGCTGCTAATCCCAACATCTGTTAGTTAAGAGCTGCCCTGGATGTATTAACTATCCCCCCGCTTCCTAACCCTCTGCACTTTCCCATTGCCTCCCTCAGCAGCCATACACTCTAAGTGGTTCCTGAGAAAGACCTCAGGCAGAGCAGAAAGGTAGGCATCTGTCAGAATGATGGGAACTGTGGATAGAAAAGAATTCAAGTGGGTTGAGGGTAATGTGGAAAAAGGCATCAACAGCATCTGCTTCTCTCCCTCTCTCTCTGATGTCACTGTGAACTTGTGGAATTAAAAAAAAAAAATCCCAGCATGTTATAATCCTTTACCATCATTATGCTGTTTGATTCCCATATTGTCTCAAATTTGGACAGTGGGAGACCCTTCACATTGGCTCCTTTGTCCTTTTGTTCCCAATAGTCTTTGAACAGTTCCTTGCTTTCTGGCACAGCCAAACACTGCAGGCTTACCTTGTGCTTTCTCTGCCCCAGAGCTGGTTTCAGCCATTTCTTTAAGGAGTTCTGATTCTTTATAGTGGAGAATAATATTTAGAAATTGTTCTGGGGGCTTCCCTGGTGGCGCAGTGGTTGAGAATCTGCCTGCCAATGCAGGGAACACGGGTTCGAGCCCTGGTCTGGGAGGATCCCACATGCCGCGGAGCAGCTGGGCCCGTGAGCCACAACTACTGAGCCTGCGCGTCTGGAGCCTGTGCTCCGAAACAAGAGAGGCCGCGATGGTGAGAGGCCCGCACACCGCAATGAAGAGTGGCCCACGCTTGCCACAACTAGAGAAAGCCCTCGCACAGAAACGAAGGCCCAACACAGCCATACATAAAAAAAAAAAAAAAAAAAAATTGTTCTGGGTTGTCATTGCTTCTAGGCCTTTTCAGTGGACAAAGCTAGGAAATGCACTTAAAATAAAACAAAACAAAAACTGTCAGTATACAGTGACCCCTCCAATTCAAATCAAACATCACAAGGTCTTTCCTCACTTTCCACCATTCTATATTTTATTTTCCTTCTCCCACAGAGAAAACCCTGGGTCTCAATATCAATTATTTGCTCTTCCCTATATTATGCACAAGAGTTTCAGAGTTGCAACACCAATATCACTACCAACAACAAATTTCCTAAGTAGAATTTTAAGATTTCATTTTAGTTCTGTTTGTCTTCAAATCATACCCCACTAAATGTGTACAGTGAGAAACCTGTACTCAAAATTATTTGAATTAATTATTTTTCTCTCTGAGGTTATATCATTTTATAAAGTATTTTTTTAAGCATTTAAAAAATTTATTTATTTTATTTATTTATTTTTGGCTGCATTGGGTCTTTGTTGCTGCACATGGGCTTTCTCTACTTGCGGCGAGCGGGGGCTACTCTTTGTTGCGGTGCGTGGGCTTCTCATTGCGGTGGCTTCTCTTGTTGCAGAGCACGTGCTCTAGGTGTGTGGGCTTCAGTAGTTGTGGCGCATGGGCTTAGTTGCTCCACGGCATGTGGGATCTTCCCGGACCAGGGATCGAACATGTGTCCCCTGCGTTGGCAGGTAGATTCTTAACCACTGCGCCACCAGGGAAGTCCCTGAGGTTATATCATTTTATATACAATTAAGTTTATTTGTTTTTCTTTTTTAAATTTTATTGAAGTATAGTTGATTTATAATATTGTTTAATTTCTTCTGTACAGCAAAGTGACTCAGTTATACATATATATATTCTTTTTCATATCCTTTTCCATCATGGTTTATCACAGGATATTGAATATAGTTCCCTGTGCTATATACTGTAGGACCTGTTGTTTATCCATCCTATATATAATAGTTTGCATCTGCTAATCCCAAATCATAGTCCTTCTGGGGGTGGGGAGGGAAGGACTGGAAGTTTATTTGTTTTTTTTATTCAAATTTGAGGTTTGATTTTAAAATTCACAGAATGGAATACTATGTGGCCATTAAAAAGAAGAAGGAAGATCTCTGTGTACTAATGAGGAGTGAAATTGTAAGCCACAAAATAATATATATGGTGTGCTGAGTTTTGTATAATAAAAAAGGAGAAATACAAATATGTACACATTTTTTCCAAAAAAACCCAACACACACATACAGTAAGAAGAAACCAGTTCGTTAGCAGTCCTGTTCTGCTTTCTTGCTAATGGATGCTGTGCATCAAATATTTTATACATTCCAAACAGGAAGAAGGAAAAGGAATAAGCAGCAGCAGACTTCCACTTAACTCTCATTAGCCTGAATTGAGTCACATGGTCACACTTAGCAACAAGAGGGTCTGGGAGCACAAGCCTCTATGGTAGATTAAGGTAAGCAAAAAAGGGTTTGAAATGAAGGCTGAATGAGCCTATCTATTGTATCTGCCACTCCTTACCTTTTAGATTTTAAAATATGTAAAAGTGAAACTGAGGATGGTCATTAGTTATATCCATTAAACTAACTTCCTTGTCTAGTAAATACTAAACTGTAATGTCTTCACTGATCAAGCTTGCAAAACTGCATGCCCTTCAAGCTTCACGTAGCTTAGACAATGTATCACAAGACTCCCTTCACCACCCCCTTATAGATAGCATCTCTGACGTGAGTCTTAAGATGTGTGCTCAAACTGTTTTTCAGGAACTGAGTCAGCTCTTGTCCACATCAAGCCGGTTGAGACCATGGACCCATTAACCGGGCCTGCTCGAGTGTTCCATAGGTGACCTTTTGAGTCAGAGGGCCAAAAATTCTACCCTTAGATCATGCTAACACCGCCATTTTCTGAACATACATCCTACAAAGGAGCATGAAGCCCAGTTGCACCTGCACAGAGCAACACTTACCTCACTTCCTCTTTTCTTACCTCCAGTCACCTTCCCCTGCACCTCTGACCACTCTATGCCCTTTACCCATAAATGTTCAAAACCCCTTGCCTTTGGGAGAGCTGGATTTGAGATTTGCTCTCCTGTCTCCTTGCTTGGCTGTCTCATGAATAAACCCTATCTCTGCTGCAAACCTTGGCGTCTATGGGGCAAGTGAACCTGGTTCGGTAACAAAAGGACAAGAGTCTAAAGAACTAGCAACAGGGGCTTCCCTGGTGGCGCAGTGGTTTAGAGTCTGCCTGCCAATGCAGGGGACATGAGTTCGAGCCCTGGTCTGGGAAGATCCCACATGCCACGGAGCAACTAAGCCCGTGAGCCACAACTACTGAGCCTGCGCGTCTGGAGCTTGTGCTCCGAAACGGGAGAGGCCGCGACAGTGAGAGGCCCACACACCGCAATGAAGAGTGGCCCCCATTTGCCGCAACTGGAGAAAGCCCTCGCACAGAAACGAAGACCCAACACAGCCAAAAATAAATAAATTTATTTAAAAAACCCAAAAACAAAGCCCAAGAGGATTAAAAAAAATACTGTTTAAAGAACTAGCAACAGCATTTTTCAAAATTGTTAAAGTCGTTGTAATAAAATCAGCATATTTGTGAAGCAGAAGCCAGGTAAAAAGAAAATTTAGTGGACTGTATTATACTACAAAATGGATATCTATTAAAATCATCGTGCCATGTGTCTCTACATCTTTCCCAAATCAATATCTATTTCTCTAGCTAGGTAGCTATCTATCTGATTTGTATTTCAATTTACTTCAATTTACATCTACTAATATCTGAACTCAATTAGATCTGTTTTCCCCCTGCAGCATGGCAAAATCATATGGTATGTAAATAGGGTGACTGTTTGCCCTGGTTTTCCTAGGACAATTGCAGCATAATTATTAACAGCATCCCCTTTCATTCTCAAGCATTTTGGTTTAGATGATAAGTTATATGGTTTCCATTATACATAAAGAACAAGTGCATATGAATTGGTCCAAGTGGAGCTGTTAGTAATGACCTGGAAAGGGTCGGTAAATAGTCTGCTTTCTAGAAATGATTAAATCATATTTACATTTCATGTGAAGCCCACTAGGATTTCCCTCGTGCTAATACAAAAGACCAGGAGGCATCCTTCAGTTCCTTATAGCCATAGACAAAGTCAAAATTTTTGTAGACTGGGAAATCCCAGTTCTTCCTGTTACCAGGCCAAGTTCCTTTGCCTGACACACAGCAAGCCAAACACTGTGACTGGAAATAAGGAAAAGATGAGGTAAAGTTTCACACAGGCGAAACTAAGCTACATGCTTCTTCATTGGACACATTATTATTTATTTATTTATTTAAAAAATTTATTTATACTTATTTATTTATGGCTGTTTTGGGTCTTTGGTGCTGTGCGCGGGCTTTCTCTAGTTGTGGCGAGCAGGGGCTACACTTTGTTGTGGTGCGCGGGCTTCTCATTGCTGTGGCTTATCTTGTTGCGGAACATGGGCTCTAGGCATTCGGGCTTCAGTAGTTGTGGCACACGGGCTCAGTAGTGGTGGCTCGTGGGCTCTAGAGCAAAGGCTCAGTAGTTGTGGCGCACGGGCTTAGTTGCTCCGCGGCATGTGGGATCTTCCCGGATCAGGGCTCGAACCTGTGTCCCCTGCATTGGCAGGCGGATTCTTAACCGCTGCGCCACCAGGGAAGCCTGGACACATTTTTAGAAAATGGCGGCATTAGCCATGTGCTGAAGGTGGAGTTTTTGGCCCTCTGATGTCAAAAGGTCATCAACTGGACAGTTGTGCGTGTCCAGTTGGAGGGTCCATGGTCCCAGCAAGTCTTAACCAGCTCGAAATGGACAACAGCTGACTAAGTTCCTGAAAAACAACTTGGGCAAACATCTTAAGATTTGTGACATTGTTTAGGCTACATGACGCTTGGAGGATATGCAAGTTTTTGTAAAAACAAAGCAAGCTTGATCAGTGAAAGCAGGTTACAGTTTATTATTTTTAAGCAAGTTATAGTTTAATGGATCTGATGGTTACTCTCGGTTTCACCCTCTTTTTCTTTCCTTCTCATTCAACTTTGATACTGCTTTCTTTTGTTCTTGTTAAGAATAGCTGACAGAATTTCCAGCAACTTAGGCATAGTTGGGGGTAGGACTTGGTAGTGGAGGGCAGTGAATGAGCTTTCAAAAATACAGACATAAAAAAATGGAAATCGTAGGACTCCCATAAATTTGGAAGGCATTGCACCAATCTCTTTTACTGAACTCTACTCCAAGGCACAAATTAGTTTATTGTACTCATGAATTGTATATATTATCTAACAACTCTACAACAAATGTTCTCATATCTTTGGGTGCTTGCCCAATTATTTCCTTAGAAATCCCTCTTCTATTTATTTTCTAAAATTAAACAAATATACATATTATTTTTTAATACATAATGACAATGTGTTACACCACTTAACTTACAGTACATGGGAATATATATATTTTTTCACATCTACAACACTGAATAATATTTTCTTGAACCATCTGATCTGTGACAAATGATGTCACTTTTTATTTGTATAGTTCTTTTGATTACCAGTGCACCTTTAACATTTTCATGCACTTAATATGCATTTATTTTTATTCTTATATGATTGGTTGGTCATGCTTTTTGTTTATTCTATATTGAATGCTTTTTTCTTCTTGATTTTTTTTGGGGGGGGTGGTTCAGTAGCTTTCTTTTTTTTTTTATTTTAGACATCTTTTTTTTATATTCTTTTCCATTATGGTTTATCACAGGATATTGAATATAGTTCCCTGTGCTATTCAGTAGGACCTTTATTCTTGATTTTTAAAAGAGTTCTTTCTATACTAGTGTAACTAGTATGATCTGCTCCACAAACTCAAGGTACAAATGTGGTCAAGTACATCCATTAATTTTCAAGGCCTGCCACATGCTCTATTAGAAGAAAGTCTAGTTTTCTCCATTGTGGTTTTCCCTTGTCTCCACTGATTGTCCAAGAATACTGAGGGGGGCTTACTCAGCCCAAAGTGCAATAGATTCCTCTTTTAATAGCCAAATACAGAGAGAACTAGAACTGGTGTCTACTCAGTCCTCCTGTGCCACTGAGTCTTTGCACATCCACATAAATTTTCCTTAACTTCAGATCTTGGTGAGCATAAAGGGTTTTTGGTCTCCTCTTCCCTATGGGTACTAGGCTTCTAAGGCAAACTGAGTCATGTCCTCTCCAGTGACCCACTAGGTAAAACTAAGGCAAGGCAGCTGCTAATTGGAAAGAAACACACACACACACACCAAAAAGTTGTTTTTTTTTAAATTTAATTTATTTATTTATGGCTGTGTTGGGTCTTTGTTGCTGCGCGCGGGCTTTCTCTAGTTGCGGCGAGCAAGGGCTACTCTTCGTTGCGGTGCGTGGGCTTCTCATTGCAGTGGCTTCTCTTGTTGTGGAGCACGGGCTCCAGGTGCGTGGGCTTCAGTAGTTGCAGCACCCGGGCTCAGTAGTTGTGGCGCATGGGCTTAGTTGCTCTGCGGCATGGGGGATCTTCCCGGACCAGGGCTTGAACCCGTTTCCCCTGCATTGGCAGGCGGATTCTTAACCACTGTGCCACCAGGGAAGTCCAACACACCAAAAAGTTTTGTTAGAATCTTCTTGCAGGACAGTGGGTGCCTTCACCAATTACATTTGCATAACTAAGACAGCCTTCATAGAACAAAGAATATCAACTTCATCTGATTAAAATTTTAAAAATAAACAATAAAAAATACTGTTAAGAGATACGATCTTAACCCTTTATCATGTATGTTGTGTACATATCTTTCCATTTGTGAATTGCTTTTTAGCCTTGAATATCTTTTTTTTTTTTTTTAAGGGAGGAGGGCTATATCTGTTTTAAATTTTTTATGTAGTCAAAGGTATGGCCTCAACTTTTATTTCTTAAATATTCATCAAGATTCAAAAGACATTTCTCATACCACATTTATAAAAGACATTTACCCAAACTTCCTTTTGGTACTTTAATGTTTTCATTCTTTCACATTTCTAATTTTCATCTATCCACAGTTATTTGGCAAAGGAGTGAGGTAACGACCTAATTTTCTTTTTGCTGTGTATGACTAGCCAGTTGCACAAACATCACTTAAGATCTAACTCTTCCCCATGATTTGAACTGTCCCTTTATCATATGTGGGCACTTCCCACAGCAATTATTTCAAAACTTTTCAACTATTTTATTCCCTATCAGCCACTTTTCCATCACTCTCAGCAGACACCTCTTCACAAATAATTATTGAGTCTGTCAAGAATTCCAACTTTTGCTGCAACTCCATTCTTCACATGAACATAGACCATTTTCTACCTCTAGAACAAGGCTCAGCAAACATTTCTGTAAAGGGGCAGATAGTAAATATTTTAGACTTTGAAGGCCAAGAGGCAAAATCAAGGATATTACATGGGTTTTTATATAAAAGGTCTACCAATGAGAAGAATGATTTTTTTTTTTAGGAATAACATTAATTAATTGGGGGCTCTGATCAGTTGTAAATATTCATCCATTAAAATCATTCTTACCTTCTGGGACCATGCAAAAGCAGGCCAGATTTGGCCCCTGACCTTTGACATCTTCCCTCTGTCCATTAGCTTGAGAAGAATTGCCCCCAGAGCATCCCACCTATCCAAGGCCATTTCCGGATCCCAATTCTTCCCTGCTTTTTCAGTGACATTAGCCATCAATATACTTAGCAATTCTATTCCAATTCCAAATGGTCCAATCCCTGGACCATTCCTTTCAGTGATTAATTTGTATATTTACATAATAAAAGACAACCTTTTTAAGGCCAAATAAAATATAAAAGTAGGCAGCACTTTCTATTGACCATAGTATATTTACAACTAAGGGAAGTTAGTTGTAACTAACTTTCTCTAGTAAACCCACACATTTCTATGACAAGTATAATACAAAATAACAAAAAAATTTTTTAAATCATTTATAGTTAGTTTTAGAATACAGACACAATTTTTTGTCCATCAGCCTTGGTTTCCTATTTCCATTCTCTTTTCCTTATTATTAACTTATGGCTATCTTTCCTAAGGATACATTGTCTGGAGAATGGTGATTCATAACACAATAATGTGCTAGGCAGTTAGAAAAAGCCAACCTTTAACAAATAAAACACCATATATACAAAAATATGTACTACAATGGAGTCTTTATTATATTAACGTTGTACTGACTTTATGTGAAAGTGCTCCAAGGCTATAATCTAGGAGACCTGTGCTTAAATCCTGATGCTAAAACTAACCCAGGATTCATTATTCTCAACTATTTAACAGACCACTGCTAATTTCCACTTTTAATTTTACCTTTAAATTTTTTGGGGAAATAATCTTAAGTATGTTAAAGAGTTATAAGCACAGCAGAAAAATGTATTTTTCTTTTCCTGGATCATTTGAGAGCAAACAGAGATGCCCCATCATTCTCAAACATTTTCATGTATTTCCTACAAATGATATTTTCCTAAGTAGCCACAGCACAACTATAAAGACCATACATCACTACTACCTCAGACCCATTTAAGTTTTACCAATCGATCCAGAAATGTCCTTTGTATCAAAACAAATTTATCATTTTTTAAAAAAATTTTTATTTATTATTTATTTATTATGTTTATTTTTGGCTGTGTTGGGTCTTCGTTTCTGTGTGAGGGCTTTCTCCAGTTGCGGCGAGTGGGGGCCACTCTTCATCGCGGTGCGTGGGCCTGTCACTATCACGGCCTCTCTTGTTGCGGAGCAGAGGCTCCAGACGCTCAGGCTCAGTAGTTGTGGCTCACGGGCCCAGTTGCTCCGCGGCATGTGGGATCCTCCCAGACCAGGGCCCGAACCCGTGTCCCCTGCATTGGCAGGCAGATTCTCAACCACTGCGCCACCAGGGAAGCCCCAAATTTATCATTTTAACCATTTAAAAATATACAGCTCAGTGGCATGAATACATTCACATTTTGTGCAACCGCTGCCACCATCTATCTCCAAAACTTTTCCATCTTTCCAAAATGAAACTTCATACCGATGAAGCAATAATTCTCCATTTTTTTCCTTCCCATACCACGGCAACCACCATTCTGCTTTCTGTTTCTATGAATTTGACTATTCTAGGTACTTCACATAAGTGGAATCATACAATATTTGTCTTTTTGTGTTTGGCTTTTTTCACTTAGCATAATGTCTTCAAGTTCCATCCATGTTGTTGCATGTGTCAGAGTTTCCTTTCTTCTTGAGGCTAAATAATATTCCATAGTATGTATATACCACATTTTGTTTATACATTCATTTATCAGTGGACACGAATTGTTTCCAACTTTTAGGTATTCTGAATAATGCTGCTATGAACACTGATGTACAAATACCTTTTCAAGTTCCTGCTTTCAGTTCTTTTGGGTGTATACCCAGAAGTGGTAGTGCTGGATCACATGGTAATTCTAAGCATAATTTTTTGAGGAAGTGCCATATTGTTTTCCAGAGTGGCTGCACCTTTTCACTTTCCCATCAGCAATGCACACGGGTTCCAATTTCTCTACGTAAAAGCCGACACTTGTTCTTTTCTTTTTTTCTTCTCTTTTCTTTTGATAATAGCCATCCTAATGTATGTGAAGTGGTATCTCATTGTGGTTTTGATTTGCATTTTGTCAGTCTTTTTAATCTCCTTCAATCTGGAATAGTTCCTCAGTCTCTCCTTGATGTTTGTGACCTTGATAGTTTTTCTTTTGGTCCTCCAAGTGAACAGTGGCTCAAGCAGAAGTTTAATTATCACTCCCATAAATTCCAAAACCAGTGGTTCTGATCAGTAGATAGTGATTCACGATCCCATGCTTCTTCCACCTTGCAGCTTTGCCATCTTCTTAACGTGGTTTCCAAATGACCTTGAAATTTTGAAGATTGGAGACATGCTGTTTTGTAGAATATCTCTCAGTTTGTGTTTATCTGATGTTTCCTCATGACTAGATGCAGGTTATACAATTTTAGCAGGAATGTAAAAGAATTGTGTTCTGTGTTCTCATGCCACCCTAATATACTTTTGATTTGTCTCATTACTGGTGGCTTAAATTCAATTTGTGATTAAGGTAGTGTCTGCTACTCTTCTCCACTAAAAAGTTACTCCTTTTTTCTTTGTAATTAATAAATATTTTGTGAGTAATATTTTGACACTACGTTAAGTATATAAATGAGATACTAAATTATGCAAATATGTAAACTTTGAGGCTATGTTAATAAAATTTCCTCAACAAACTTTCGATTTATTTATTTCTTTTCATCAGTTTGGATTCATGGTTTCCTATTTTATTGTGTGTTATAATCTGTTCCTATCATTACTTATTTTGATGCTCAAATTGTTCCAGATTTGGCTACTCAAAACTCACTAAAGCTGGCTTTTCTTACCTTTTAACATGTTACCATCATTTTATGAAGACTTCCTTTCCCGCAACAATAAAATATTCCAGGCTCATCTTCTGTTTTCTCTGCTGTAGGCTTGGAATCAGCTATTTCACCAAAGGGCTCTAGTTCTTTTTAAAAGAGAAGAGTATTTAAGAGCTAGGATCTGGGTGCTAGGTGTATTATTATTATTATTATTATTATTATTTTTAGCAGACTTCAGGTTTTACTGCCAAAACTTACAAAAACAAAAAACTTCTGATTTTTAAAACCTGTGAAGTTTTAGAATTGTAAATGAGGGGCTGTGAATCTGTAACATCTACTTTAATTTTATTTTTTAATTTAATTTTTTTTTACTGAAGTATTGTTGATGTACAATATGTGCTAGGTGTATTTGTTGCTATTGGGGTATTGTTGCTCTCAAGCCTCTCAGTGGAGACCTAAGGAATATATGTTCTATGTACACACATATACATCCACATAAATATGTAAAGGGTGGCAGAATATGCCACCCCAAAATGTGCTACTATGGCCTAAGGATTATTTTGAACAAAATGTTCTTAAAAAACAGCAGGTGCAGGAAGGGTGTTCTGACTTCCCCTTTTCTACCTGAAAGCAGGAGATGAAACCCCCATGTAAAAGATGTATTCCTTATACCAGGAGGAAAGACACATTCTTATCACCAGAGATAGGGAGACAACGCTGAGAAAATTGTATACAACAGATCTTGTTAAAATAACTCTTATCTTCCTTTAGTCTCCCCATATATTTTAGTTACTCTTCCACAATTGCCTCTCTTTGTTCAACTTAATATATAAGCCCTTAGGTTTTGTCATTGCTTTGGGTCTTCATTTCCTTATGAGGGCTCCCAAGTCACGTAAAACTTATATTACATAAATCTGTATGCTTTTCTCCTCTTAATGTTTTTAAAAAAAATATGTATTTATTTATTTATTTAGGCTGCCCCAGGTCTTCGTTGCGGCATGCAGGATCTTTACTTCTTAGTTGTGGCATGCAGACTCAGTTGCAGCATGTGGACTCTTAGTTGCGGCATGCAAACTCTTAGTTGTGGCATGCATGCGGGATCTAGTTCCCCAACCAGGGATTGAACCCGGGCCCCCTGCATTAGGAGCATGGAGTCTTACCCACTGGACCACCAGGGAAGTCCCTTAATCTGTCTTATGTCAATTTAATTCTCAGGCCCAGCCAGAGACCTTAAGAGGGTAGAGGTAAAATTTTTGCTTCCATTATATATACATACATATACAATTATACATTTATGTCTCATTTATGTATTTATTTCTATAACTATCTCTATATGTTGACACCCATGAGGACACAGATACCACAATTCCAACCCAGCATTGCAGAGTTTATTCTAGTTTTCTCTTTCCATATTTGTAACTGAGGAGGATGTCCTCACCCCACCAAGGCTCTGACACATTATGACGGGTTCCATTCCTGCACTGATGCCCTTCTTAACCCTCTCAGGCTACCCTATGCTGGGCTAACCCCTGCCCATGCAAAGCTGTTCTCCCATTGGATGTCTTCCTTACCCTGCTCAGAGTCCAAAGCCCTACACCGGGCCTTCCCTCTACACAGATGCCTTCCCCATCCATCATGGGCTCTGATGCCAGGGCCAGGCCATCCCCCTGTGCTGGCCACCCTCCTCACCCTGTGCTGGCTCTGATGTCCCATGCTGGGTGCCCCCACTCTTCTCTGGCTTTGACTGTCTGTGCTGGGTGATAATCCCCTGCAAGGACACACTCTTCACCCTGCTTGTTCTCCAAACTCCTGATGGCCCACCCTCCGATGTAGAAGCCTCTCTCTTCATCCTGCAGAGGCTGACCCCTCTCCCCAGGAGGAAACCCTGCTTAGTCTCTGACTCTGCCCTGGCGCACAGCTGCTCTCCCTCTCAGGCACAAATACCCACATTGTTGATCCTGCTTAATGGCTTCTGGGCAGAATCGCTGGGGAAGGGAAAAGAAACGGGTAAGAAGAAGAGCTCAGTGACTATTTTTAATATTTATCAGTTATAATAGACAATGCTGATTGCCTTCACAATAACCCTTCTTTCCACCATCATTTGTTACTTGCAGCCAAAAGAATTCTAACTGCCCAACTAACCTTACTGATGCCCCTCTCTCAGCATACAGCCTTGCTTCTTTCTCAGAGGCTACACAGGCTTTTCCTACTCTTCTATCCACATCCCCTAAGGCACAAAATTACCTACATCTCCACAGTACTCTATCTTCTTTCCCATAATTTCCAGGCAGTGATATTCTTTCTCTTATTCCAAGGCTAATTTGCCCATCATGTGTTCTATATTCCTATTTTCTCCCAGATTCTTAGGGAGTCTGCTTTGGTAAAAGTTTCCTTTATTTCCTTTATTTTCAAATTCTGGATTATTATTAGTTCTTTTCTTTAAGCAGAAAAATGGCCAAGTCTCTCCCTTCTTATAAACAAAGATAAACCTTCCTCTGATTAGAAAACATTTAATATGTACATTTTTTTGGATCCAATGTAATTCTACTTCTAAAAATCACTTATTGGGACTTCCCTGGTGGTCCAGTGGTTAAGACTCCACACTCCCAATGCAGGGGGCCTAGGTTAGATCCCTGGTTGGGGAACTAAGATGCCACATACTGCAACTAAGCCTGTGTGTCACAACTAGAGAAGCCTGCACGCTGCAATGAAGACCCAGCACAGCCAAAATAAATTAATTAATTTAAAAAAATCACTTATTAACTTATTGAATATTTACGAGCACCCATGTGCCAGGTACCATGAATAAAATGATAAGCAGAAACAGATATCATCCCTGATTTCATGGAGGTTAATGAGACAAATATCAATCAGATAATCACACTAATGAATGCATTACTGCAAATTGAGACCTTAATGATAAAATGAAATATTATGTACTCATATTTGTTGGTCCCTATTCCAAACTCTTTCCATGCATTAATTTAATCATAAATAATGTATTATATGCACTATAATATGTATATAGTTTTATTATGCCCACCACTATTATACCCACTTGCAGAAATGAAACTGAGTCAGAGAGAGGTTAAGTAACTTGTCCAAGGTCATACAGCCAATAAGTGATAGAGTTGGAATTCAAACCCAAATAGTTTGGCCCCTGCTCTTAACCATTATGCTATACTGGTCCTCACAAGTAGCTATGAAGAGGGATCTTTTTTTTTAATTTAAAAAAAAATTTTATTTATTTATTGTTCCTGGCTGCGTTGGGTCTTTGTTGCTGCGCGCGGGCTTTCTCTAGTTGCGGTGAGCAGGGGCTACTCTTCGTTGCGGTGTGCGGGCTTCTTGTGGCGGCTTCTCTTGTTGCAGAGCACGGGCTTTAGGAGCACAGGCTTCAGTAGTTGTGGCACGTGGGCTCCGTAGTTGTGGCTCGTGGGCTGTAGAGTGCAGGTTCAGTAGTTGTGGCGCACAGGCTTAGCTGCTCCGCGGCATGTGGGATCTTCCCGGACCAGGGCTCGAACCCGTGTCCCCTGCACTGGCAGGAGGATTCTCAACCACTGCACCACCAGGGAAGCCCGAGGAATCTTTTTTTAGTTTTACTTTATTTTATTTTTTATTTTTCGCTGCCTTGAGTCTTCGTTGCTGCTCACAGGCTTTCTCTAGTTGCGGTGAGCGGGGGCTACTCTTCGTTGCAGTGCATGGGCTTCTCACTGTGGTGGCTTCTCTTGTTGCAGAGTACGGGCTCTAGGCTCGCGGGCTCTAGAGCACAGGCTCAGTAGTTGTGGCACACGGGCTTAGTTGCTCCGTGGCATCTTCCCGGACCAGGGCTCAAACCTGTGTCCCCTGCATTGGCAGGCAGATTCTTAACCACTGCGCCACCAGGGAAGTCCCAGAAAGAGGGATCAATGAGGTTATACAACAAAGAAAACTGATCTAGACAGGAGCTTTCTGAGGAAGTACTGCTTGAGCTCAGACCTCAAGTTTGAGTAGGCATTAACTCTGCAAAGTAGGTGGTAGTGGTGGTAGGAGAAGCAATCATTTCACCTAGAGGGAAGAACGTGCAAAGGCCCTGAGGCAAGAGGGAGCATGGCACAGTGAAGAAATTGAAAGGCCAATGTAGCCAGAATGTAGAAAGCAAGGGAAAAGTGAGACATTATATGGCTAGAGAGGTAGTCTAGGCCAGATGAAACGGGGCCTTAGTGGCCCTTAGGGATGTTGTTTTTCATCCTAAGAGTAAGAGAAAGCCATGAAGATAAGGATTGGGGAAGCAGGGATCAGTTTCCTTTGAAAAGATTACTCAACTCCAGTTTAGACAGTGAATTATAGGGGAGTCACAGTACATGTGGAGATGAGGCTTGTGATATCTTGAGGGTGGTAAGCTGACTTAGGGTGGTGACAGTGGAAATGGAGACAAATGGAGGGATGTGGAGAAATATTTAGAAAGTCAAATTGACAGGACTGGGTAAAAGATTAGATATGACTGGTAAGAAGTTGTAGGTTTTAAGGACGGCCCCCTCCTGTATGTAATCTGTCAATAAAATCAGTTAATGTATCTTCTAAATATCTTTCTTTCTAGTCCAAAACACCATTTATTGAGATAGGGAATGTGGAAGAAGATGAAGAGGTCTGGGGAAAAGATTACTGAGTCTTGGACATGCTGACTTTGCAGTGCCTTTGAGACATTCACGTGGAGATATTAATTGACCTGGGCTAAAGTCATACACTTGGGAGTTATCATTGTATGGATGGCAAATGAAGCTGAAGCATGGATGAGTTTGCCTAGGGGAAGAAAACTGATTGAGACGAGAAGGGGGTCTAGCGCTGATATTTCAGAAAGCCCAACATTGAATAAGTCTGAGTACAGCAAAGTGCTAACTTTGTAGGCCTGTATTGATCAAACCATGCATATTCCAAAGAAAGGCTTGTTTTTAGAACTGTTCTTGACTGACTGCTGGGAGATGATAACCTCTGAGCCCTTGGAATACTCTGCCTAATAAGAATGGTTTGTATGCCTGAGGCCTTGCACCACACTGTATCACTTTGACTGAATAGTTTAAGCTATCAATGTGATTTATGCTGAACATCTGTTTTAGTATGCCTGAGGCCTTGGACCATGATATATCAGTTTGACCTCTGTGGGCTGGAATTTGAGCAGCTGAGGTCAGTTATGTGGGTGATCCATGCCTATGGGACAGACCTTCCCCCACAATAAAAACCCTGTATACCAAGGCTTGGGTGGACTTCCCTGTTTGGCAACATTGCACAAAGGTGTTGTCACACATCACTGCTGGGAGAATTACTGCCTGTGCAACTCCACTGGGAGGAGACACCTGGAACCTTGTGCCTGTTTTCTTCTGGAATTTTCTCCATGGAACTTTTACCTTTGCTGATTTTAATCTGTATCATTTCACTGTAATACACCATAACCATGAGCATACCAACTTTTCTGAGTCCTGTGAGTTCTTCTAGTCTGTTCTTGGGGACCCTGACACAGTATGTAAAAGAAAAACAGCAGTCCAAGAGGTAGGAAGAAAACCACCAGAGTATGGTGTCATGAAAGCCATGGAAGTAAGTGATTCCAGAAGGGGGAATTGTCAAAGGTGTGAAATCCCATGGAGAAAACAAGTAAGGTTAGGAATAAAATATGTCTACTGGATTTAAATAACATGGAGGTCCTTGATGACCTTAGCAAGAGCTGTTTTAGTAGAGTGATGGAAATGGAAGCCAGGCCAGAGTAGATTGAGGAATAAGTGGGATGTGAGGAAGCAGAGAACTTTACACAGAGAAACAAATTTGAAGAAAAAGATTGCAGGTTAATTTACCTTTATTTATAGTAGCAAAATACATCAAACATAATCTAGTTATTTAATAACCTAATAAGAACGCTTTGAATTTATATATTAAAGTTTTTTACAATGGGTATACTTGTTGAATCAGCAAGTCTATCTTTAGGAATAGTCATAAAAAATAACTATAGACATGCAAAGTATTATCCATCACAATGCTTATCACAGTATTGTTTATAATAGCAAAAAGTTGAAAACAACCTTATTGTGTAAGAACAGACAGCTAATATATTAGAGCACACTCACATTAAGAAGTCTGTTTATTGTCTAAATTGGAATGTATCTTACTGGTTGCAAGAATTAGAGATAATGTGTGTGAAATCACTTTGTAAATTGTAAACTGCTATTCAAATGTCCTGTTTATTACTGGGATTAACAATGTGCTCCTGGAAGGCCTTAGAAACATAGAAAAGCCAAAGAGCTAGCAATTAGACTCAGAACTCTGCCATTTGTCCCTCTTTTCTTGGTACTAGTGGTTCTCAAACTCAGACAACATGGCACCTGGAAGTCAAAGAGCGCTTTGCACAACATCATGAAATGCTGAGAAGTGAACTTTATTTTTTCTAAGATCTTGTTTTTAATTATCTTAAGCCTTATGGTCACAAAATCTACAAATTTGTGCTGATAGTGTATCTCCTCTACTTTAATCCTCTAATGAGTTTGCAAAGACACCATTACCAATCACATATATACAGGAGTTTTATAGTTTCATGTCGTTTTGAATAGCTGTTTAAAGACAATCCTGAATTATAACTCAGTCTCACTCAGATAGTAAAGGATTTAAAAGCAAAGTTTAACTTGCTATTATATCTTGTCACACTGACTTTTAAAAGCCTCGGACCTTATAGATCATCTATAAAATGTGAGAAGTGTTAAATATTCTTTGATATTTTACGTAAACCACACTAAAATGCCTTTCATTAAGTAAAAGGCAACATTTTACTTATTTATTTTTACTTATTTTTCTCTTTTCTTTTTGGACGCACTGCGTGGCTTGTGGAATCTTAGTTCCCAGACCAGGGACTGAACCTGGGCCCTCGGCAGTGAGAGTGCGGAATCCTAACCACTGGACTGCCAGGGAATTCCCAAAAGGCAACATTTTGGATACAGGGAATTTTGGATTGGCATAGTTAAGACCAAAAAGATAAAATGGATATTTCTACCTTGTCTTCAGCCCTTTACAGCCTAATGAACACAAACTGAAATGCAGGTGAGTCTTGCTCAATTGTATGAGACAAAGTGATTTTCCCAGTATCTAAATATTATACTCATATAATCAGTTCTATAAACCCAAATTAAAACCAATATTCTATAGGTTTTGAAATGGCATTCACCGTCTTTGTGAAAAGTTTGATATTAACAGTCAAGTCTAATTATATCTTTAGAAGAGGGAAACAGTGACAGTACTTGCTGAACTGGAATTACTATCAAAATTCAAAAAGCTGATCACATTAATTTAACCACAGCCAATCTTATTTAAATTAGGACTGTCCAAAAAAATATTCTGTCAGCCACTCATGATCTGAATTCTGGTATATGAGATCAATTTAAATATCTTACACATAAAAGAAGTTTAGACATTTCTGTTTTGTAAGAAAATAAGGCAGTGGGCCAACTATTACTCATTAGAAGCTTTGAGATAAGCTATCAAGTCTGCCCTTTCTGTCTTCTTCTTTTTTTTTTTTTAAAGAATACTCTTTTTTTTTTTTTTTTTTATAGCTACTTTATTTATTTATTAATTATTTATTTTTGGCTGTGTTGGGTCTTCGGTTCGTGCGAGGGCTTTCTCTAGTTGCGGCAAGCGGGGGCCACTCTTCATCGCGGTGCGGGGACCGCTCTTCATCGCGGTGCGCGGGCCTTTCACTATCGCGGCCCCTCCCCTTGCGGGGCACAGGCTCCAGACGCGCAGGCTCAGTAGTTGTGGCTCACGGGCCCAGCTGCTCCGTGGCATGTGGGATCTTCCCAGACCAGGGCTCGAACCCGTGTCCCCTGCATTAACAGGCAGATTCTCAACCACTGCGCCATCAGGGAAGCCCCTGTCTTCTTCTTAATGCCAGCAAAGATCATTTTTTTCCAGGGATGTACTTCTTAGGATTCTCCAAATACATTTCTCCCCAGGTGATGCCCTTGTTCTCGTTGGCATCAGTGTAAGAGAATCCCAGGGTCCTGACCTGTCTTCCATCCAGGACCATTTATTATGCTTGCCTTTCTTTTCCACAGTGTGGCACTGGGCATATTTCTGGACAAAAATCTTGCCCTTCTCCACATCACCCATTTTAATTTTGGTTTTTTGACATGTGCTTTAGGAAGGTCCTTGCTCTGAAGTTGGACTTCCTGCTAAGTCCAAGGATATGCTAATCCAAGGTACATGTGCTTATGTACCTGTGTTTAGAGAAGTGAACTTTAAATCACAAGACGTCCCCTTTATATCCCCTGGCCTTACCCACTCATGATTGCTAATACGGCACATTAACAGAAATTCCCCAAATCTTTTTTTTTTTTTTTGGTTGCGCCACGTGGCTTGTAGGATCTTAATTTTCTGACCAGGGATTGAACCTGAGCCCTTGGCAGTGAAAGCGTGGCGTCTTAACCACTGGAATTCCCCAGAAACGCCCCAAATCTTAACTGCAGCTCAGCATTCCTCTGCTGGTCCTCATGACCTCTTCCATTCCTGCTGATGACTGTAGTTGCTCTGTCCAAGAGTGGCAGAACCAGCCATTGCAAACCTTCATGCTATTCTTGGGCTACTCTGCCTCACTGTTGCCAACCTGCTGCGCTCTCACCATTGCTCACTTAGCTATGTCATTCCCAGTGCTCCTTCTCTTTTCTGGACAACTGTAAAGTTCTTTTCACTTCTGGTTACCAGCAATATCAGGGCAGTTTTCTCCACAGCATAGCTACTAGGCATCTACTGATAGCTCTCCTTTATTTCAGAACTGTGTTTTTCTTTTTTTTCTTTTTTTTCCTGTGTTTTTCTTATAGTGTTTGGGCAAGTGGGTCAGGGGTAAAAGATAGCCTAGGTTAGGGGAATGGCTGGATCCTTACACTCGCTGCTCAGTTCAGCCCACAGCATGGTTTCTCTTCTTGAGATTTTTCTCTGAGGTATCTTTGTTTCTCCCTCCAGTTCTGTTCCCTTCATGAACCTTTAGGTCTGTCTACTTTTACATTCATCTCATGTCTACCATGCGCCAGGTACGGTTAGCACTTTACAAATATTTAATTGTCAACCTTGAAGTAGATCCTACTGGTAACAAAAGCCCTTTTACAGGGGCTTCCCTGGTGGCGCAGTGGTTGAGAGTCTGCCTGCCAATGCAGGGGACACGGGTTTGAGCCCTGGTCTGGGAGGATCCCACATGCCGCGGAGCAACTAAGCCCGTTAGCCACAGCTACTGAGCCTGCACGTCTGGAGCACGTGCTCCGTAACAAGAGAGGCCACGACAGTGAGAGGCCCGCGCACCGCGATGAAGACTGGCCCCCGCTCACCGCAACTGGAGAAAGCCCTCGCACAGAAACAAAGACCCAACACAGCCAAAAATTAATTAAAAAAAAAAATTCTATGAGAACAAAGTTTAAAAAAAAAAAAAGCCCTTTTACAAATGAGGAAACTGAGGCAAGCTAAGTAAGTTACCCCAAATCACACAGCTAGTAGGTGGTGGAACGAGGCTTCAAACTAGACATTCTGGCTCCAGCACAGGCTCAACCTCCATGCAGTGCAGTCTCTCCATCAGACAGGTTTTGTCCATATCATACGTCAGTCTTTCAACTTCACAATTTCTCCTGCAAGATTTCTGGGTTCCCATTGCAAATCTAGAATGTAGCTGATTCAATGTCCCCAAGTACTCCATGACAATTTAATTCCAGGCACTGCATTCTCAGAGCACACAGTAAATTATATTGGTGGGGGGACAGTTTGCTCTCTATAAAATTATATCGTTTTCAAAAACAACACTTTTGGGCTTCCCTGGTGGTGCAGTGGTTAAGAATCCGCCTGCCAATGCAGAGGACACGGGTTCGAGCCCTGGTCCGGGAAGATCCCACTTGCTGCAGAGCAACTAAGCCTGTGCGCCACAACTACTAAGCCTGCGCTCTAGAGCCTGTGAGCCACAACTACTGAGCCCATGTGCCACAACTACTGAAGCCCACGTGCCTAGAGCCCGTGCTCCACAAGAGAAGCCACTGCAATGAGAAGCCTGCGCACCACAACGAAGAGTTGCCCCCGCTCACCGCAACTAGAGAAAGCCTGTGCACAGCAATGAAGACCCAACGCTGCCAAAAATAAATAGGTAAATAAATAAAAAAATTTTAAAAGTGTTAAAAAAAACAAGCACTTTTATACTAGATTTTTATAGTTTTTTTTTTTTTTTTGGCTGTGCCGCGTGGCATGTGCCGAACCCATGCTCCCTGTAATGGAAGCGTGGAGTCCTAACCACTGGACCATCAGGGAATTCCCTTGTACTAGATTTTAATAAAGGCAAGTGGTAGCAGGCATCAAAAGGTTAAGAAAAATGCAAGGAAACAAAGATTTTGGTTGAGAAATTTGGCCCACTAATTTGTTTTTTTGAAGTGAATTTGGAGAAAAGTCTTTATTTGCTCTTTATTATATATACACCTTATTTTTCACCACCTGTACAGATACCACCCTGGTTCAATCCACCATTATTCCTTGGCTGAAATATTATTTTATTAGCAGTCTAACTGGTCTTCCTTCTTCCACTCTGACCCCCTACAAGTGATTTCTACAGTAAACAGCCACAGTGACTCTTTTAACAACTTTGAGTCTTTGATCAAAACTCATCCAAGACTTCCTATCTCACTCAGCATCTTAAAACTGGAGTATGAGTATTCGGGTATTACAGTGGAGGAAATTTTTCCAAAGGGTACACAAGGATAGTTTTAAGAGATTTAATTTTATATTAATTCATATATATATACACATATGTATACATGCATTTTTTAATGCAGTGCTTACTTATGTCAATAAAAATGAAAAATGGAATTGATACAGGACTTTATCTCTTCCTAGTAATGTTATATAGATCCATGTCTACACAAACTAAAAAAAACTATGTCATCTCATTAAGACAGTCCCAATTAACATTTTACTTTTCATGTTTAATATTTATTTAATGAAATAGAACATTTTTGATCATGTACTTTTAAAATGGATGACGATGTTTGTTAAACTACTTGTTTACCTTTCCATTGGATAGATTTAAAAGTAATGTGACAATTAAAAAATGTTGGTATTTCAAAATGTCAGAAATAGCAATCTTTGCAACTATTTACACTCCTGACGAAAAATGTTAAGAGTCAACTTATAACGTTCGAGGGAGAAAATAGTTTTTCAAAGTTCTTTTCCAGGGCACAAAAGTTTAAAAAGTTGAAGGCCATTTCTGTATATGACCTGGCTCCTTTAATTCTATTATGTCATATTCTACTACTCTTTCCCCCTTCAAGCCACTCCAGCCACACAGACTCTTTGCTGTTCCACTTACAAGCCAAGACTGCCTCAGGCCCTTTGTACTTACTGTTTGTTCCTCTGCCTGGAACACTCTTCTGCAAGAGAACCACAAGCTTGTTCACCTATCAGCCGAGGCCTTCCCCAATCATCTCTAATCTCTTTTACTCTGCTTTTTTTTCTTCATAGCATTTATCACTCCCTCCATATATTTATGTCACTCTTCCTCCAGATTGCAAACTCCTTGAAAGTAAGGATCTCCTTTGTTCTTTGCTGTAATCCTAGCATCTCTAAAACACTGCCTGACTCATAGTAAGAGGTCACTATTTTTGAACGAATAAATGAAAAATGTTTCGAGGTGGTTTATTTTAAGGACTTTTACCAGCTCAAGAATAACGGTTTCTTGGGAACACTGTCAGAAGAGGAAAGCACTTCACAATCCTAACATTAAAACAGCCGTAGTACTTGTTTCTCAGTAAAGACCCTTCCTGAAAGCTTCTATTACCGACACTGTTAAGGCATTTGCAACCCAGCTCCCGCCAGGGCACTAAGTGAGACTCTCAGGACATAATATTGGTTAGATCGTGACTCCCCAAACTGACGCACATCAGAATCAGCCAAAGCGCTTTCAACATTCATCAGCTCTCCCCCACTTCCTGATGTAGGTCTGGGGTGTGGTCCTGGAACAGCTCTGCTTTGAAAAAGCTTCTCAGTTGATTGGTTTTCTGAAGCGTAGCAACGTCAGAGAATCAATCACCTTAAGAAGCTAAAAATAGCTGTTAAAATAGCTGTTTTTCCTCACTGGGTCTTTTCAGCCTATTTCTGGTACGCCACCAGTTAAAACCAAAAATCCTCACTTTACTGCTCCCCTGAGACACAACCATCCAAAGGAACGCGGCCAGTTAAAGCACAGAGACCCAGGAGGTCGGCACCTCGGAGCCAGGAGGCCAAGGCGTCTAACCCCGCGCTGAGTGAGGTTCCGGAGGAGACGCGCCCGCCTCTGGGGACCTCGCCGCCCGAGAGACACTCACTCCGCAGGAACCAGCCCCGGCCTTCCACCCTTGCCTGCTCTTCCCCGCACCATCGCCGCGGCCGAGCTCTTAACCACCCCGACCAAAGGTAGTTCAGCGTCAAGAGCCTCTGACTTTAAACGCTCACTGCGAGCCGAACTGCAACGGGGCGGACTCCACACGCCGGCCACGGAGGTCAGGAAGGGCGGCCAGGACGTCTACGCGCCCGCGCCCCGAGTTCCCGCCTCCCTCCGGAGGACGTCTGTGCGTACGTGCGCGCGCCGCGCCCGCCCTCCTGCAACCGCGCGACGCGAGGGTGGGGGCGCCGCGTGCGCGCGCGTTCTCGTTCCTTCGTTCGCTTGCCTGCTCGCTCTCGGCGGCCGCTCTCGCTGCGGCTGCGGCTGGGGCTGGGGGCGGCGGCGGCGGCGGGCGGCGCGGGGCGGTCCGGCGGGTTCAAAGAGGAAAACATGGCGGAAAACAAAGGCGGTGGCGAGGCTGAGAGCGGCGGCGGGGGCAGCAGCAGCGCACCGGTAACTGCCGGGGCCGCCGGGCCCGCGGCGCAGGAGGCGGAGCCGCCTCTCGCCGCGGTGCTGGTGGAGGAGGAGGAGGAGGAAGGCGGCAGGGCCGGCGCGGAGAGCGGCGCGGCCGGGCCCGACGACGGGGGGGTGGCCGCGGCCTCCTCGGGCTCGGCCCCGGCTGCTTCAGCCCCTGCAGCCTCAGTGGGCCCTGGAGTTTCCGGGGGGGCGGTATCGACGCCGGCCCCAGCTCCGGCTTCGGTTCCTGCTCCGGGTCCCTCGGCGGGGCCGCCTCCTGGACCGCCAGCCTCGCTCCTGGACACCTGCGCCGTGTGTCAGCAGAGCCTGCAGAGCCGGCGTGAGGCGGAGCCCAAGCTGCTGCCCTGTCTTCACTCTTTCTGCCTGCGCTGTCTGCCGGAGCCCGAGCGCCAACTCAACGTGCCCATCCCGGGGGGCAGCAACGGCGACATCCAGCAAGGTGAGCGGGAGGCCTGGCCCGACGTCTGGGCCGAAGGGGGTTTGCGGTGCCGAGGAAGATCTGGGGACGGAGGTGCTCGGGCCCGGGGCTGCTCGGACCGGCGTAATTCTAAGGGGTCTGAGGTGAAAGACACGGCTCCTGGGACAGTTTCCCGAAAAGCTGGACCTCCAGAGATACGGGGAGGGTGAAGGGAGGGGTGCCGGCTGCGAGAGGCTGGGGGAGGGGACACCGGCTGCAGGGGAGGTTCGCGATGTGAGGATACGGGCCGGGAAGGGGTGGACTCTGGCCAAGCGCAGGTTCGGGAGCGGGTGGAACGGACTGTGAGAGAAGAGGGGGTCTGGGAATCCGCTTGTGAGAAGCATTTTGGAGGGAAGGCCCAGGCGCGAGAGGTGTTGAGGAGGTAGTAGTTAAGAGATAAGGGCAGTGAGGATGAATTGCCTTAGAGGGAGAGGATTTGATCTGTTCAAAGCTAGGGGGAAGAAGGACTAGGGAGGTTAAAGGGCATTAGAGAATTTGGGGCTAAGAGAAGGCGTCTGGTAGAGAGTAGTTTTAGGATGACATTGAGAAGGAGGAACTCCGGAAGCAAAATAGCTGTGAGGGGCCTACATGGATAGGGAAAAATCTTAAGGTTTAGGGGTGAAGGAGAAATGAACTTTGAAGGGAATTGGGAGTTAGGGAGAGCTGGGCATGAATTTCAGTTCCTTGTACATTAAAATGAACACTTAGTGTTCCGGATACTGTGCTAGAATTGGATAAAATACTCAATGAGGAGCTCATTCATAGTCCAGCATAGGAGAAACAAACATATAAGGTACAGCAGTGGAGGTGGGTCCTTGGTACAGTGGTTGTGGCACAATCAAGAGAAGGTCAAGGAAACTTCACTGAAAAGGAAACCCTTGAGTAGGTTTCTTGAAGGGTGAGTAGCTCCCTGGGTTGGAGAGTTTTCAGGGCACAGGGCACCTTACACATCCCTGGAGCTAAGCGATGTGTAAGGTGATTGGTGGAAATTAGGTTGGTTTGATGGGCTGAATAGGTAGGGGGTCTGCAGTGCCTTATCTGAAACCCTTGGGACCAGGTGTGTTTTAGATATCAGAATAGGTTGGAAATTTTTCTTTTTCCTGGTAAGGTCTCTAACACTCCAGCGGGGTCTGGGTTAACAGCTCATTATCAAACATTAATGTTTCTGCAGTGAAGCATGTGAATATTATTCTAATGGGATAGACCAATAATCTCCTGCAATTCAGGGTGGGTTTTGTTGCAGAGTTATGAAAAAACTTTAAAATTTCAAAGCTTTTGAATTTTGGAACTTCAGGTAAGGAAGGGATTGTGGACCTGTACTAAAGGGTTTGGGATTCATTCTGTAGAATGTATCCTGTACAGTGTAGATAGATTAAAGGGAGTCCCTAACAGATTTTTGTATCAGGAGGATAAAAGGATCACATTTGTGATCTAGAAAGATCACTTGGGGGCACATTGAAGGGTAAGGGAAGAAAAGACCCAAGGCAGGGCCAGTTAGGAGAATCCTGGCAGTAATCTAGGGGAGAAATTAGCATTTGGAGTAGGTAGTAAAGGAGTGATATAAGGTGTTAAAGAAGGAAGTGTTTTGGTATGGGCAAAAGGTATGGACTTTGGGAGAAACATTTGAGTTTGGATGCCTACTTTGTCACGTCCTACTTGTTACTTGGACAGATTAATTTTACAAGGACAAAATTACCTACCTCATAGAGTTATTGATAGAATGAAGTGTGTTAAGTGACTAGTACATGGTAGTTATTAGTGAAATGGCAACTAGTTTATTATTAGTGGTAACTAATTGTAAGTAGCTGTGGGAATGGATATGAGAGGCTAATTGAGATTGGAGTGAGAGAGACACACGTGTCTAGGCCAAGTTCCAGGTTTCTTGTTTGGTGGGTGGCAGTGTTATTAATGCAAATAAAAGAATTCAGGTACAGAAGCAGGTGTGTGTGGGGTGGAGGGAGGATATAATGATTTCAGTTTTGGGTTTGAAGTATTATTGAGATCTGCAGGTTAAGAATGTTAAGAGTAACGGTTTGATTGATGGAGAAGATTCTAAATGATAATGGGTATATAGAGGGTGGATAATGGGTGTATAACTAACTGCTCATGGCCTCACTGAGTATAGTAAGACATGTAGGATTCAGTGTTCTTGTGGGAACCGGGAATAGGTGAGAGATTTAGAGTAAACACAAGATGAAAATTGTGTTTGATTGATGTGGCTGAGGGACTGAGGTTATGAAATTAGCTCTGTATTACTTATGCAGGAGAGAGAATAATAGTGTGTAAATTCCCTCTTCATTTCTCCATCTTTTGTTTTTGAACTAGGAGAAATAAGTAGATGGGACTAAATACTGTCAATCTTAAGGCAGTGTTGCTTTTTAAGTGGTATCTAAAACAAATTAAGTCTGGAAGCCATCATGTTTTTAGGCAGGGAGTCTAGAAAGTAACTTATTAGTAACTCCTGTATGTATCCTTTGCTTTGCTGTTTAAAAAAATCGAACATGCTGTTCTGGAAGTAACACTGGATTTGGAGTCGGGGACATAGTTCTGCCCCTTAATTGTTTTCTGGTTCCCTCAGGTTCATAATGTTTCTGTCCTTCAGTTTCTTTATCTCTAAATGTAGCTAATAGTTCTTCACTTATATCTCACTAAATCATATTAAATAATGAAAGTGAAAATGCTTTTATAAACTGAAGAGCTTTGCAAATGTAAGGTATTATTGAACAACCTGTGATTCCATTTCTGGTCTGGGTATCCATAGTTGGTAGTTTAATTCACCATCTTAAGTGGTCCCGAAACAATGACATTACCCTCCCTTCTAATGGGCTTCTTTTCTCTTCCTCTAACACACCAGAGTTATTCAAACCCTTTAGCTGTTCCCTTTAGATCGATGATTCTCCAAGTGTGGTTTCTGGACTAGCAGCATCAGCATCATTTGCAGTCTTGTTAGGACTGCAAATTCTTGGGCCCTACTCAAGACCTTCTAACCAGAAATCATTTTTATTAAGTCCTCCAGGTGATTTTGATGCACACTAAGTTTGAGAACCACTATTCTTTTTTTTTAATATATAAAATTTATTTATTTATTTATGGCTGTGTTGTGTCTTCGTGGCTGCGTGCGGGCTTTCTTTAGTGGCGGCGAGCGGGGGCTACTCTTCGTTGCGGTGCGCAGGCTTCTCATTACGGTGGCTTCTCTTGTTGCAGAGCACGGGCTCTAGGCATGCGGGCTTCAGTAGTTGCGGCACGTGGGCTCAGTAGTTCTGACACGTGGGCTCTAGAGTGCAGACTCAGTAGTTGTGTCACAGGGGCTTAGTTGCTCCGTGGCATGTGGGACCTTCCCGGACCAGGGCTAAAAATCCATGTCCCCTGCATTGGCAGGCGGATTCTTAACCACTGCGCCACCAGGGAAACCCCAAGAGAACCACTTTTCTTAAGTGAAGGGCTCCTCACTTCAAATGTTGCCTCTGCAGAAAGACCTTCTCTTGATCACTTTTTTTTTTAGGGCTTTATTTTTAAAGAGCAGTTTTAGGTTTACAGCAAAATTAAACGGAAGATATGGAGATTTCCCATATATCCCTTCTCCCCAGACCTACATAGCTTCTCCCATTATCAACATCCCTCACTAGCGTGGTACATTTTTTAGAGTTGATGGCCCTACATCATAATCACTCAGAGTCCACAGTTTATGTTAGGGTTCACTATTAGTGTTGTACAGTTTAAGGGTTTGAACAAATGTATAATGACGTGTTCGTCATTGTAATATCATACATAGTATTTTCACTGCCCTGAAAATTCTGTCTGGCTGCTCCTTTTAAGGTACAGTTGGCTCTCTGTATTTGATGGGGGTTTTGGAACCAATCCCCTGAGATTGCTGAGGGACAGTTGTAGTCTTCCAGGTCACTCTTTGACATATTATCTTTATTTCTTCATAGGACAGCTAAAATCCAGAATGTTTACTTGTTTTTGTGTACTCGTTTGTTCCTTGTTTCCCACTAGAATATTGTAGAGTGAATGTTCAATAAATAGCTTTTGGATGAATAAGAATCATCTGGAGAGCTTTTTAAAATACCATTTTGGGAGTTTCAGAGACTGTTTCAATTGACTTGGGGATGACACTAGGATTTGAATTTTTTATAAGTATCATGTGATTCTGATTCTGGAACCTGCCACACTTTGAGAGACATGGATTTAAATATTTTGAGGAGAACAACTGATTTATGTGCTGTTGGAATATTTGGAAAATCAAAATAGATAATTTAGTTAATATTTGTTGAATCTCAATTGTGAGCTTTTTAAAGTGCTTTTGTGATTTTTATTTTTTATTTTTTTAGGTTTATTTCAGATTCAGTCAGAATAGCTATCAGTAGTGGGTATGTACAAATCTATAATGTATCAGTAAAAATACAAATATGTATTGATACATCTGAACAGCCTCTCAAATGAACTCTTGAAGGAGGTGAGACTTTTGTAGTAAGGCATAGACAGCATGGTGATGTGGATGATTATCTGGATTGGGAGTAACTTGCATTGGGTTCTGCTGTTAATATGCTGTGTAGCCTTGGGCAAGTCACCTAGACAGCCTCTCCAGGTTTGCAATATGAAGTTGAGTTCCTATCCAGTAAAATTCTGTGTGATTCTGTTACTGTCTTTTATGCTAACTTTTTACATCTACATAAGTTTAATATTCTTATCTTTTGTGGGGAATAATCAATGTGGAAAAATGATTCTGTTTATGAATCTTCAACTTTTTGTGAAAAGTCTGAGATGGCAACAGTCATGTGGTAAGTGGGAGGGAATACCTCTGGGTATAGTGTGAAGAGCACCTCCTCACAGTGGTTGTGTTTTATCACTGAGCATGGTAAGCCACGCAGGGGAATCTTCTGTTTGAGCTCTTGGAAGTTCTTGTCCCAGGAGTACATGTAATATTTGGCAGTTTGCTAGTTCTGGGTGTGGCTTATCTGTTTCGGGATTTTTTTAGGTCCTACTTTCTCTAATGCTCTGTTTGACATAAACATGCTTGAGTTTTTGAATGATAACATAGTCATCAGCAATCAGTCATTAAAGACATATCAAAGAAAAACACTTTTTAATGTCTTATGGCATGGTGGTTGGTGAAATGCACACAATTCAGGAGTCAAACTGCCTGCATTCATTTTTGAGCTTTATTTGCTACTAGAATGACTGTGGATATGTTACTTAATATCCATAAGTTGAGAGTAATAATAATAATACCTATTTCATAGTGTTAATTGTGAGGATTAAATGAGTTAATACATTGTAAATTGCTTCATAGAGTGCCTGGCGCCTGGTAAGCCCCCAATAAGTTGTACTGCTGTTGCCTTTGTGATTACCTCTATCTCACAGTAAGCGGAAAAGAAGAGGCAGGAAGGCAAATTGTTGGTGTTTTTCTAGGTTTTTCTGACATCTAATGAAGTATGGCACACCAAACAAAGTCATTTGTGTTCCAGACCTCTCTTCAGCTGCCTAAAACTTAGTGTTAAAACTTGTAAACTAATGTTCTAAATCCTACGTTTTTACAAGGTCTAATATCTGTACACCAAAAGTTTCAGTTAGGGGAATCTAACTGCTTTTCATTTCCTTATATATACTCCTCTTAGCAGACACTAAATGAGAATAGTACCTTAAAGTAGATTCTCAAAGTTGTCCATGAAACTCTGAGTTGGGGAGTGGGGGGATTGTCTCTGATACCCTTTCAGGTGTTGGCAAAGTTGAAACTGTTTTCATTATAACACTGATTCATTATTTGCCTTATTCACTGTCCTGACGTTTGTATTAATAATACAAAAGCAATGATGGGTAAGACTGCTTGGCACCTTAGCAGGAAGTAAGATAGTGCCTCCGAAGCACTCTAAAAGTTATTGTAACTTTACCGTCACATACTTAGAGTAAAACCACCACCACCAACAAAAATTATGTTAGTTTTACTTTTATGTCCTTGATGAAGCAGTGAAAATTGTTTTTAAAATATTTTTTTTTAAAAATTATTTATTTAGGGGCTTCCCTGGTGGCGCAGTGGTTGAGAATCTGCCTGCTAATGCAGGGGACACGGGTTCGAGCCCTGGTCTGGGAAGATCCCACATGCCGCGGAGCAACTAGGCCCGTGAGCCACAATTACTGAGCCTGCGCGTCTGGAGCCTGTGCTCCACAACAAGAGAGGCCGCGATAGTGAGAGGCCCGCACACCGTGATAAAGAGTGGCCCCCACTTGCTGCAACTAGAGAAAGCCCTCGCACAGAAACGAAGACCCAACACAGCCATAAATAAATAAATAAATAAAATTTTAAAAAATTATTTATTTATTTATTTTGGCTGCACCGGGTCTTAGTTGTGGTGTGCGGACTTCTTAGTTGCGGCGTGCGGGATCTAGTTCCCCGACCAGGGATTGAACCTGGGCCCCACGCATCGGGAATGGAGTCTTACCCACTGGACCACCAGGGACGTCCCTATTTTTAAAATCTTTATCCTTAATATTCTGTGCGATGAAATGGGATAATGCATAAAGTGCTTCTGCTGCAGACTGAAGTGCAATAAGAAAAGTACTTGTGCAGTTGTTTGAATTCCAAGTTGAATTAGCTGCTTTTTTTCTTGGAAAATAATTTTTACTTGAAAGAATGAGTAACAAACTGTGGTTTTCAAGAATGGATATTTGGGGGTTTCCCTGGTGGTGCAGTGGTTGAGAATCTGCCTGCCAATGCAGGGGACACGGGTTCGAGCCCTGGTCTGGGAGGATCCCGCATGCCGCGGAGCGGCTGGGCCCGTGAGCCACAACTACTGAGCCTGCACGTCTGGAGCCTGTGCTCCGCAACAAGAGAGGCCGCGATAGTGAGAGGCCCGCGCACTGCGATGAAGAGTGGCCCCCACTTGCCACAACTGGAGAAAGCCCTCGCACAGAAACGAAGACCCAACACAGCCATAAGTAAATAAATAAATTAATTAATTAAAAAAAAATACAATACCAAGAAGTAAACAAAGAGCCTTTAAAAAAAAAAAAAGAATGGATATTTGGCAGATATTTTCTTAAAAATGAATGAATTGAGCCTTGTCATTTCAAGAGAAACAACTGATGTTATATGTTGCCAATGGTAAAAATTGAGCTTTTAAATGAAAATTAGGGTTTTTGGGAAACTTGTATATGCCACCATGAGCTTGACAGCTTCTCAATATTTAAAGGCTTTTCTGATGAGATTGGTAGTGATATTAACACTTTTTTTTTTGATATTGTGCAATGAAATGTCAACGTTTGGAAGATCTACATAGTGAACCGGTATTTCCCAAATGACCAATGCATCATGTTACAAAATCAGACATAGGAAAAAGATTCAAAGTGCAAAATAGACCAATAGATTTTAATGTAAGGGCGTAGTAAAAGTTCATCACCATAGTTTGAAATTTCACATTGCAACTGATGTTTAAGAAATAAATAAAAACACTTTAAATTTTTTGAATGTATCGAAGAATATCCACAGATTGTCTGAAAAGACTATTAAAATACTCTTCCCTTTTCTTAAGTACATGGATGGTTATATGAGGCCAAGTTTTCTTTATAGTCTTCAAACAAAACAATCTCTCACAACAGATTAAATGCAAAAGTATATATACAGACATCTTCTATTAAACTAAACATTAAAGAGATTTAAAAGTGAAATCAGTGCCACTCTTTACTAAAAAATTTTTTTGGTTTTGGAAATTAGTTATTTCTGTTAATGTTATTTAAACATGCAATGTGTTTATTTTTAAATGAATTAATAAAATATTTAATTTTAATGAAACAGATTATTGATTTGCTATTAACAATTATTTATTGCAATATTAAATAAAATATTTTAAAATCCTCAGTTTTTATTTCTAATACTGTACACATGGATGGATAAAACCCATCTGAACAAAAGCTTTTTAGGTCCTTGATGATTAAGAATGTAAGAGGAATTCTGAGACCAAAAAGTTTGAGACCTGCTTCTTTAAAGGGGCTGTAACCAAGTGATAATGTAAAGTCATTAGGAAGAGTGTCAGACCATGGAATAGTAGAAGGTGGAAGATTCATGCATTTATAGTCCTTCATTTTGGGGTACCCATCACAGTTCATAAAGAGCTTGCCCCAAATGTAAATGTAAAGAGGAAGAAAGTACTTAATAACTAAAATTGACCTTTTGTAAATAGTGTGCTGTAGATCTGCTGATTTTTTTTTTTTCATATTTATTACTGGTTGACTGAGTTCTTTCATTTTATTTTCCAGAGGACAAGTTCTGAGGTTGGGATCATGGTGTTGTATACATTAATCTGTGTCTCCTCTGTGGCCACAAGTTGTACCTTCATCCTTAGCCAGCTTCTAGAATGGACATTGGTCTCAAGGGGGAGTGGGAAAAAACAAGGATGAATGAACATAAATGCATCATTTTTAGAAAAATATTTAAATTCTATGCCTTTATGATACGTAAATAGCATGAATTACGTGGTTCTAGGGAAAAATACTTTTTGAATGCTTGTTGCGTTCAATTTATGTTGTTGCTTCTGTGAATTACTTGTCCACATGTCTTCTGTTTTTTTTAGTTTGCTAACATTTTTTTGTTTTGATTTACAAGAATTCTTGGTAAGTTCTACATACTGATCCTTTGTTGGTTATGTAAATTGAAGATTTATTCTTAGCCTACTATGGCTTAATGTGGTAGCCAGCCTCTGAGGTGGCCCCAGTGTTCTTCTCTTCTGGTATTCACACCCTTCTTTAGTCTCTGCTCACAGTGACTCAGGGCTTGTTTGGGTGACCAAGAGAGTATAGCAGAATTAACAGTGACTTCTGAGGCTTCATTAAAGGTATACAGCTTTTTCCTTACTCTTTGGATTCCTTGTTCTAGGCGAAAACAACTATCACTCTTGCAGTTCTGTAAAGAACTGGGGTCTGTTAACATCCAGCACCAACTTCCCAGCCATGGGAATGAGCCACTTTGGAGGTGGATATTCCAGCATGGTCAGGCTTTCAGATGACTGCAGTCCTGGCTGACATCTGACTGCAGCCTCATTAGAGGCTCAGAGAGAACCACTTGCCATATCACTCCCAGATTCCTGACTCAAAGAAACTGAAAGATAAGGAATTATTGTTTTACCCCATTAAGTTTTGGCGTAATTTGTTACACAGCAATAAACTAGTACACTTGACTTTTTACTCTTTAGAGAGCTGTCTTTTGATATATGAGAGGTTTTTTAAAAATCAGTTTTTCCCCCATTTTTCTGCCTTTATTGCTTATTATAAAGCTATAGTAAACTTTGTTATTCATTAAGATAATTTCATCCCCCTCCACATATACCTTGTTCTTAAAGATTATCTTGACTGATCTTGGCTTTTAGCTCTTAAACATATTAGAATCATGTTGTGAAAGTTCATTTTAAAAACTTGTCAGCATTTTTGTTGGAATTGCTTTGAATATATAGATTAATTTGGGAGAAAATGCTATCTTTACAATATGGTATCTGCCTGTTCAGAGACATTGCATGCCTTTCCATTTGCTTAAATCTTTTATTTTTGAATATTATATAGCTTTTTTCCTAGAAAAGTCTTGCACGTCTTTTATGAGTTATTCTGATATATTTTATATTTTGTTTTTACTATAAATGGTTTTCCTTAAATTACATTTCGCTGTGTTTGTTTTCTTGTTTTTCATTTTACTTTTTATTTTTTAAATATCTGAAGTGTACTGATTTCATATTTATATTTGATAATTCCATTATCTAAAGTTCTTGAGGTCCTATTTTACTATTACTTGCTTCTGCCTATTCCTGATTATTGTAGATGGTGTCCTCCAATGTTTTATAGTTTTGGAGTTTGAGTGTGTTTACTAGGGCTTTAACTATGAACCCTGCCAGACCTGGTTTTTGGAAACAAGCCTCCAAAGCGTATTTTGCCCTTGCTTCTGTCAGGTACCACCAGTGAAAAGTCACTGATGTTAATTTTTAGTTTGGTGTTTCTTAGAACTGGCGGATGTTGATTTAGAGTTTACCTTATAGGCTAACCTGTATTTGAAACTTCTCAGGAGAAAATTTTTTCCCTGACTCTGAAACCAGGGAGTGACAGTTTTTTTTTTCTATGCTAATTGTCTGATTTATTTTTTTTTAAGTTTTACTATCATTATTATTTGCTTATGCACCCTTCTAACTGAGGGTGTAATCTTTCAAGCCTGCCTTATGAGGAGAGTCTTCTAATTATTTTACACAGGCTTTTCCATTCTTTGTTTACTCCCTTGTTTGTACATACTAAGAAAGAATCGTTAAGAGTAAAATTTTGGAGCCTTTGCATTTTTGAAGCTCTTTATTTTATTCTTCTATTTAAATGGCAGTTTGACTGGATATGGAATTCCAGGTTAAAATTTGTTTTTCCTCAGAACTTTGAAGGTATCTCTTCCCGTGTTTTAAAGTAGTCAGCGTTGCTTATGCTAGTCTGATTTTGCTCCCTTGTACAACCCCAATTGGGTTTTATTTACCTCTTCTTGGAACCTTTTAATATTTCTTCATCCTTTTCTGGAATATAGTGATTGTTTCTATTTTTTTTCCTTTCATCGTTTTTAAAAGTTCACTGTGCTTTTTCTGTTAGTCTTCTACTTTTCATTTATAGTAAGAAAAAGTTTAAACTTAAAAAATTTTTTCATAAGGACCCTCTCTCTTTATGCCCTTCCCCTTCAAGCCCGACTTTCCCTCACTCTTTTTGGAACTGTTTCTATTTGAATGTTGGAGCTCCTGGGTTCATACTCTCTCCTACGTTTTCTCTTATGCTTTCCTTCTCTTTGTTTTCTTTCTTTCTTTTTTCTGGCCTCACCTCGCCTCTTGTGGAATCTTAGTTCCCTGACCAGGGATGGAACCGGGGCCCTTGGCAGTGAAAGTGCCAAGTCTTAAACACTGGACCGACAGGGAATTCCCCTTCTCTTTACTTTCTTATTCAACTGACATTCTGAAAGATCACCTTGACTTTATTTTCTTTCTTCCCTTTCTCTTTGTTTTTAAAAAATATTGGTTTATTTATTTATTTGGTTGTGTTGGGTCTTAGTTGCAGCATGCATGTGGGATCTAGTTCCCTGACCAGGGATCGAACCCAGGCCCCCTGCATTGGGAGCATGGAGTCTTAACCACTGCGCCAATAGGGAAGTCCTTGACTTTATTTTCTAACTTTGTTTTTTTCTTTTTATCTTTATCTCTTCTTGTCTCAAAGGCTTCCTTAAACAGTGGATAATCTTTGGTTCTTTTCCTATTTGAGTGAGGCAATAAAATTCTAATTGGAAGTTCTGTGCTTGTTAATTGTTGGACCTTACTTGAGATCAGGGGTTGGCAAAATACTGCCCATGGGCCAAATCTAGCCTGCTGCCTGGTTGTTGTTGTTTTTCAACATCTTTATTGGAGTATAATTGCTTTACAATGTGTTAGTTTCTGCTATGTAACAAAGTGAATCCATTATATGCATACGTATATCCCCATATCCTCCCACCTTGCGTCTCCCTCCCACCCTCCTTATCCCACCCCTCTAGGTGGTCGCAAAGCACAGAGCTGATCTCCCTGTGTGATGCTGCTACTTCCTACTAGCTATCTGTTTTACATTTGGTAGTGTATGTATGTCAGTGTTACTCTCTCACTTCGTCCCAGCTTTACCCTTCCCCCTCCCCGTGGCCTCAAGTCTATTCTCTGCATCTGCATTTTTATTCCTGTCCTGCCCCTAGGTTCATCAGAACCATTTTTTTTTTAGATTCCATATATATGTGTTAGGATATGGTATTTGTTTTGCTCTTTGTCATATTTCACTCTGTATGACAGACTCTAGGCCCATCCACCTCACTACAGATAACTCAATTTCGTTTCTTTTTATGGCTGAGTAATATTCCATCATATATATGTGCCACATCTTCCTTATCTGTACCACTGTCGAAGGACACTTAAGTTGCTTCCGTGTCCTGGCTGTTGTAAATAGTGCTGCAGTGAACATTGTGGAACATGACTTTTTGAATTATGGTTTTCTCAGGGTATATGCCCAGTAGTGGGATTGCTGGGTCATATGGTAGTTCTATTTTTAGTTTCTAAAAAAATTTATTTATTTATTTATTTATGGCTGAGTTGGGTCTTTGTTGCTGCGTGCAGGCTTTCTCTAGTTGTAGCAGCGGGGGCTACTCTTCCTTGCAGTGCACGGGCTTCTCATTGTGGTGGCTTCTCATTGTGGAGCACAGGCTCTAGGCGTGTGGGCTTCAGTAGTTGAGGCTCATAGGCTCTAGAGCGCAGGCTCAGTGGTTGTGGCACACGGACTTAGTTGCTCCGTGGCATGTGAGATTTTCCCAGACCAGAGCTCAAAACCATGTCCCCTGCATTGGCAGGTGGATTCTTAACCGCTACGCCACCAGGGAAGCCCTTATTTTTAGTTTTTTAAGGAACCTCCATACTGTTCTCCATAGTGGCTATATCAGTTTACATTCCCACCAACAGTGCAAGAGGGTTCCTTTTTCTCCACACCCTCTCCAGCATTTATTGTTTGTAGATTTTTTGATGATGGCCATTCTGACCGGTGTGAGGTGATACCTCACTGTAGTTTTGATTTGCATTTCTCTAATGATTAGTGATGTCGAGCATCTTTTTATGTGTTTGTTGGCAATCTGTGTATCTTTGGAGAAATGGCTATTTAGTTCTTCTGCCCATTTTTGGATTGGGTTGTTTGTTTTTTTGATATTGCGCTGCATGAGGTGCTTGGATATTTTGGAGATTAATCCTTTGTCAGTTGCTTCGTTTGCAAATATTTTCTCCCATTCTGAGGGTTGCCTTTTCATCTATTTTTATGGTTTCCTTTGCTGTGCAAAAGCTTTTAAGTTTCATTAGATCCCATTTGTTTATTTTTGTTTTTATTTCCATTTCTCTAGGAGGTGGATCAAAAAGGATTTTGCTGTGATTTATGTCATAGAGTGTTCTGCCTATGTTTTCCTCTAAGTTTTATAGTTTTATAACCTTACATTTATGTCATTAATCCATTTTCAGTATTTTTGTGTCTGGTGTTAGGAAGTGTTCTAATTTCATTCCTTTATATGTAGCTATCCAGTTTTCCCAGCACCACTTATTGAAGAGGTTGTCTTTTCTCAATTGTATACTCTTGCCTCCTTTATCAAAGATAAGGTGACCATATGTGCGTGGGTTTATCTCTGGGCTTTCTATCCTGTTCCATTGATCTATATTTCTCTTTTTCTGCCAGTACTATACTGTCTTGATTACTGTAGCTTTGTAGTATAATCTGAAGTCCGGGAGCCTGATTCCTCCAGCTCTGTTTTTCTTTCTCAAGATTGCTTTTGCTATTCAGGGTCTTTTGTGTTTCCATACAAATTTTGCAATTTTTTCTAGTTCTGTGAAAAATGCCATTGGTAGTTTGATAGGGATTGCACTGAATCTGTAAATAGGTTTGGGTAGTAGAGTCATTTTCACAATGTTAATTCTTCCAATCCAAGAACATAGTATATCTCTTCATCTGTTTGTATCATCTTTAATTTCTTTCATCAGTGTCTTATAGGCTTCTGCATACAGGTCTTTTCTCTCCTTAGGTAGGTTTATTTTTAGGTATTTTATTCTTTTTGTTGCAATGGTAAATGGGAGTTTTTCCTTAATTTCTCTTTCATTAGTGTATAGGAATGCAAGAAATTTCTGTGCATCCATTTTGTATCGTGCTACTCTACCAAATTCATTGATTAGCTCTAGTAGTTATCTGGTAGCATCTTTAGGATTCTCTATGTATAGTGTCATGTCATCTGCAAACAGTGACAATTACTTCTTTTCCAATTTGGATTCCTTTTATTTCTTTTTCTTCTCTGATTGCTGTGGCTAAAAATTCCAAAACTACGTTGAACGGTAGTGGTGAGAGTGGGCAGCCTTGTCTTGTTCCTGATCTTAGAGGAAATGGTTTCAATTTTTCACCATTGAGAACAATGTTGGCTGTGGGTTTGTCATATATGGCCTTTATTATGTTGAGGTTGGTTCTCTCTATGCCTATTTTCTGGAGAGTTTTTATCATAAATGGGTGTTGAATTTTGTTGAAAGCTTTTTCTGCATCTATTGAGATTATCATATAGTTTTTATCCTTCAGTTTGTTAATATGGTGTATCACATTGATTAATTTGCATATATTGAAGAATCCTTGCATTCCTGGGATAAACCCTACTTGATCATGGTGTATGATCCTTTTAATGTGCTGTTGGATTCTGTTTGCTAGTATTTTGTTGAGGATTTTTGCATCTATGTTCATCAGAGATATTGGCCAGTAGTTTTCTTTTTTTGTGACATCTTTGGTTTTGGTATCAGGGTGATGGTGGCTTTATAGAATGAGTTTGGGAGTGTTCCTCCCTCTGCTATATTTTGAAAGAGTTTGAGAAGGATAGGTGTTAGCTCTTCTCTAAATGATAGAATTTGCCTGTGAAGCCACATGGTCCTGGGCTTTTGTTTTTTGGAAGATTTTTAATCACAGTTTCAATTTCAGTGCTTGTGATTGGTCTGTTTATATTTTCTATTTCTTCCTGGTTCAGTCTCAGAAGGTTGTACTTTTCTAAGAATTTGTTTATTTCTTCCAAGTTATCCATTTTATTGGCATATAGTTGCTTGTAGTAATTTCTCATGATCTTTTGTATTTCTGCAGTGTCAGTTTTACTTCTCCTTTTTCATTTCTAATTCTGTTGATTTGAGTCTTCTCCCTTTTTTCTTGATAAGTCTGACCAGTGGTTGATCAATTTTGTTTATCTTCTCAAAGAACCAGCTTTTAGTTTTATCGATCTTTGCTATTGTTTCTTTCATTTCTTTTTCATTTATTTCTGTTTTGATCTTTATGATGTTTCCTTCTGCTAACTGGGGTTTTTTTGTTCTTTCTCTAATTGCTTTAGGTGTAAGGTTAGGTTGTTTATTTGAGATTTTTTTTTGTTTCTTGAGGTAGGATTGTATTGCTATGAACTTCCTTTTTAGAACTGCTTTTGCTGCATCCTGTAGGTTTTGGGTTGTCGTGTTTTCATTGTCATTTGTTTCTGGGTATTTTTTGATTTCCTCTTTGATTTCTTCAGTGATCTCTTGGTTATTTAGTAGCGTATTGTTTAGCCTCCATGTGTTTGTATTTTTTACAGTTTTCTTTCTGTAACTGATATTTAGCTTCATAGTGTTGTGTTCAGAAAAGATACTTGATACGATTTCAGTTTTCTTAAATTTACTAAGGCTTGATTTGTGACCCAAGATACGGTCTGTCCTGGAGAATGTTCCATGAACACTTGACAAGAAAGTGTATTCTGTTGTTTTTGGATGGAATGTCCTATAAATATCAATTAAGTCCATTTTATTTAATGTGTCCTTTAAAGCTTGTGTTTCCTTATTTATTTTCATTTTGGATGATCTGTCCACTGGTGAAAGTGGGGTGTTAATGTCCCTTAGTATTATTGTGTTGCTGTTGATTTCCCCTTTTATGGGTGTTACCATTTGCTTTATGTATTGAGATGCTCCTGTATTGGTTGCATAAATATTTACAATTGTTATGTTTTTTTCTTGGATTGATTCCTTGATCTTTATGTATTGTCCTTTGTCTCTTGCAGTAGTCTTTATTTTAGTGTCTATTTTGTCTGATATGAGAATTGCTATTCCAGCTTTCTTTTGATTTCCATTTGCATGGAATATCTTTTTCCATGCCCTCAATTTCATTCCTTATGCGTCCCTAGGTCTGATTTGGGTCTCTTGTAGACAGCGTATGTACAGGCCTTGTTTTTGTACCCATTCAGCCAGTCTGTGTCTTTTGGTTGGAGCATTTAATCCATTTACATTTAAGGTAGTTATTGATATGTATGTTCCTGTTACCGTTTTCTTAATTGTTTTGGGTTTGTTATTGTAGGTCTTTTCCTTCTCTTGTGTTTCCTGCCTAGAGAAGTTCCTTTAGCATTTGTTGTAAAGCTGGTTTGGTGCTGCTGAATTCTCTTAACTTTTGCTTGTCTGTAAAGGTTATAATTTCTCCATGGAATCTGAATGAGATCCTTGCTGGGTAGAGTAATCTTGGTTGTAGGTTTTTCCCTTTCAGCACTTTAAATATGTCCTGCCACTCCCTTCTGGCTTGCAGAGTTTCTGCGGAAAGATCAGTTGTTAACCTTTTGGGGATTCCCTTTTATGTTATTTGTTGCTTTTCCCTTGCTGCTTTCAATATTTTTTCTTTGTATTTAGTTTTTGATAGTTAGATTAATATGTGTCTTGGCGTGTTTCTCTTTGGGTTTATCCTGTATGGTGCTCTCTGTGCTTCCTGGACTTGATTGACTGTTTCCTTTCCCATGTTAGGGAAGTTTTCGACTATAATCTTTTCAAATATTTCCTCAGACCCTTTCTTCTTCTCTTCTTCTGGGATCTCTGTAATTTGAGTGTTGGTGCAGTTAATGTTGTCCCAGAGGTCTCTGAGACTCTCCTCCTTTCTGTTCATTCTTTTTTCTTTATTCTGCTCCCTGGCAGTTATTTCCACCATTTTATCTTCCAGCTCACTTATCCGTTCTTTTGCCTCAGTTATTCTTTTATTGATTCCTACTCGAGTATTTTTAATTTCAGTAATTGTGTTGTTCATCACTGTTTGTTTGCTCTTTAGTTCTTCTAGATCCTTGTTAAATGTTTCGTGTATTTTCTCCATTCTGTTTCCAATATTTTGGATCATCTTCACTATCATTACTCTGAATTCTTCTTCAGGTAGGTAGCCTATTTTGTCTTCATTTATTTGGTCTTGTAGGTTTTTACCTTGGTCCTTTCTCTGTAACTTTTTTTTTTTTTTTAAATGTGTGGTGCTGTAGTCCTGTCTTACTGGTTGTTTGGCTTGAGACATCCAGCACTGGAGTTTGCAGGCAGTTGGATAGAGCTGGGTCTTGGTGCTGAGATGAGGACCTCCAGGAGGCCTTTCTCCAATTGATATTCCCTGGCCTCTGAGGTTCTCTGTTAGTCCAGTGGTTTGGACTCGGAACTCCCACCACAGGAGCTCGGGCCCGACCTCTTACCTGGGAACCACGATCCCACAAGCTTCGTGGCATGGTTAAAAAAAAAAAAAAAAAAGAAAGAAAAAAAGCAGTACAATATCAAAGAATAAAAAGCAAAATAAAATTAGAAAGATAAAAAATATGTTAGGAAAAGTAAAACTATGATTGAAACAGCCAGTCGCTGGGGGTTCCTCCTGTGCCCTTAGGAGTCTGTGGTCCCCCACCAGTTCCTGGTAGGTGCCTTAGTTGTGAGGAGATGCAAATTCCGCGTCCTCCTATTACACCACCTTCCTGCTGCCTGGTTTTATATGACTCATGGGCTAAGAATGATGTTTACATTTTTAAATCATTGAAAAAAAATCAAAAGAAGAATACTTTGTGATGTGAAAATTTTATGAAATTCAAATGTGTTTTCATGTTAAATTTTGGGACACACTTAAGCCCGTTTATGTATTGTGTATGACTGCTTGCATGCTACAATGGCAAAATGAGTAGTTGTGACAACGACTGTATGTGGTATTTATTGCTTTGTAATGACTTTTGGTGCACTACAAATTGCAGTGAAATAGTTTTAACTTGATAGGCATATGTATAAGTATAGCATGATATTTACAAAAATATTTGTTACCAGTGCATACTTATCTTTTCAAACAAGAAAAGAGAAATGTGGATTTCAAATGTCACACTTTTAAGACACAGTGGAATGTGGGTTATTTTCCTTTAATGGCAAAGTGTTTTATTATGCACTTTTACCATATAGCTTTGCTAAAAAAGTGTAACATATGTGGACAATACCAGATTAAGTATGGGACATGATATTCCCAATTCACAGGAAAGCAATGGACAGAGAAATTAGAAAATTTAGAATGAAATATCTCATCGTGGCAGAATTTCTTAAAAATAAAAAAATGAAACCACGGTTTTTTACTTTGAAATATGGCTCAGAAGTAGAGATTAGTCATGGCTGAAATTCACAGCTTTCGCTCCTAATGTTGATTGGCAGGTGATGGTCTCCCTTCTCATGTGCATACAATGTGACTGATTTTGGCTCTTAGGCTTTTGGCTGTAATCCAGGCTGTTTTAACTTTTATCCAATTTTCTTTCTGTTTTCCATTCCCTGCTTTGTTGTATGGTTTCAGGGTGGGGTATCTGAATTAGTAATGGCAGGAGAGAATTAGATAAGGGTACATTTATTTGAATCTGACTAGACTTCATGCTCCTTACCTGTAGGATAATATCAGCTTCAGTTTAAATTTTTTTTATGTTATTTTATTTGCTTATAAAAATTTTCTCAGGTAATATTATTCTCTTTTGTTTTTTAAACAAATGAACTGAGGCAGAGAGGTAAAATTTCACCTAAATGTGGCTCTCCCGTGTGGAGAGAATAGACCAGCCTCAGATAGATGCCTTCAGGGGCAGCTAGTGTAAGGCTTAGGGAGTATCAAAGCTTGCCTTGCCTAAAAGCAGTAAAATTTAAACTTAAAAAATACTCCTTCCTGATCAGATGATACCAGACTGCCAGTTTTCTACCTTTGCCCTTATTCGGAATCTGATTAGTTACTTTTATTTGAGTTGGATATAATTAATTTATAATTAGTTAGACGTCATAGTTTTAAAAGCTTAACTATTTATGTAAACTTTTTCCTTTAGAGTGTTTCAGTAAGTGATATTGTAATATTTTAGTAAGAATTAAGCATCATTAGATGGTTTTTCAGAGACACTAGTCTGCCATCTTCTCGGTCTGCCAGCTTCCCAAATAAAGTCGTATTCCTTGCCTTAAAGAAAAAAAAAAAGAATTAAACATCATTAGAATGACTAATATTTTTACTAGTAAGAGAAAAAGTAAGAGAATTGCCTAGTCAAATTTGGTAAAGTGATTGAAATGCTGAAAAATGGTGATGAGCAAGTTCACAGAAGTCTGTTTAACTGATGGTATAGGTGCTTTCAGAATTTTACTAATTCTGTTCCAAACCCATATTATAATATACTTCTGAAATTTACCTACCTGTTCTTCCCACTTCTAAAAACACTCAAGTTTTTACATGTTCAGAATGGAATTAGGTGAATAGTTCTCAGTTGATGTGTCATAGCAGCATGTTACACTTGAGCACTTCACAGGTCTACTGCCAGATTCTGAACAGTGTGAAATTAATTTTTGTTACAATGGCCCATTTGATGTCTGTTTGATGTAACTGTTGAGTCCGGTGGGTCATTTAATGTGACATAAAACATGACACAATTTGCTTAATCCTTGCAGAATTACGTAATCTCTTAATCTCTTGATTACGTATCTTAGCGTGGACTTGTCGAGTCATAAGTTACACATGAGTTCAGCTTTACTAGATATTGCCAAACAGTTTCTTAATCCTTGCAGAAGCTTGGGAAAAGGCAATCTCATGCCAAAGAAAAGTTGTATGAAAACTTTGCCTTTTCAGTAGAGAGCATGGTCAAGGTAGTAAACAGATTTGCTGATACAGAGTAGTTTTGTGATGGGAGACTAAAATATTGGTTTATTTTTAATGATGTGTGCAATTTTTAAAGTAAATGTGCTATTGAAATATACATAAATGAAAGTATAAAAATCAAAAGCATATAGTTCAGTAAGTACACATAAACACATTTGTAAATCTAGCAACCAGAATGAGAAAGTACGTTATTAGCACCCTATAAGCCTGTACTCTTTGTGTCCCCTTCCCGTTACTACCTATGAACCTAACTTCTAACGCCGTGGGTTAATATGCCTGTGTTAAAATTTTATTTAAATAGGACTAAACAGTATGTACTAGTTTGTGACTGACTGCTTTTGCTCAACATTGTGAGATTATTCACATTGCTTATGATTGTAGTTTGTTCATTGTCTTCACAGCATTCATTGTATAAATATACTAAAATTTATTCATCCATTCAAATGTCAGTGGACATTTGAGTTTATAGTTTTTTACTATTATGAATATGTTCATTTAACATGTCTTTTGGGGAACATATGCACACATTCTGTTGATTACGTATCTTAGCGTGGACTTGTCGAGTCATAAGTTGCACATGAGTTCAGCTTTACTAGATATTGCCAAACAGTTTTCTTAAGTGGTTATATCAGTTTACACTTCTGCCAGTAGTGTTTGAGATTAATTGCTTTATATTCTTACTAAGACGTGACATTATCTGTCTTTGACATTTTAGCCATTCTGGTGGGTGTGTAGTATAGTAGGATAGCATTGCAGTTTAATTTGCACTTCCCTGATAAACTGTAAAATCGAGCATGCTTTTTTATGTTTATTGGCCTTTGGATATCTTTTATTGTGATATACCTGTTCAAGTTGTGCCCATACTTTTTTTCCTGTGGGTTGTCTGCCTTTTCCCAGATGCTTTTGTGGAATTCTTTATATATTCCAAGCATGAGTCCTTTGCCAGATATACATCCTATTCTGTGGCTTGCCTATTTAATTGTATTTTTAAAACTTGAATTTATTTTAGCTTTTGAATAAGTAGTACTTTCACATGGCTCAAACGTTTAAAAAGTGTACAGAGCTAAATAGTGAGAAGCCTTCTTTCCACTCCTTGTCCTCATCCAATTCCTATCTCCCCCAATATATAACACGTGGTAATAGTCTATTTGTCCTCCCAGTACATCCAGATGATTTTTGACAGGGGTGCCAAATCCATTTAGTGGGGGAAAGAATAGTTTCTTCAACAAATGATGTTGGAACAACTGGATTTTCCACATGCAAAAGAATGAAGTTGGACCCCTGCCTCCCACCATATTAAAAAAATGAACTCAAAATGGATCAACAACCTAAAAAAGCTAAACCCATAAAACTCTCAAAAGAAAACATAGAGATAAATCTTCATGACTTTGGATTTGGTAGTGGATTCTTAATATAACACCAAAAGCATGAGCAACAAAAGAAAAAGTTGATAAACTGGACTTAATCAAAATTAAAATTTTGTACATCAAATGACATTATCAAGAAGATGAAAAAACAATCTACAAGAATAGGAGACTCAGATAAGAATCTAGTACCTGGAATATATAAAGAATGCTTACAACATAATAATTTAGACAAAATTCAGTTAAATAATGAGCAAAAGATCTGAATAGACAATTCTCCAAAGAAGACATGTGGCCAATGAACACGTGAAAAGATGCTCAAGATCATTAGTCATTAGAGATGTAAATCAAAATCATGAGATACCATTTCACATCTACTAGGGTGTGTCTAATAAAGAAATCAAAGTGTTGGCAAGGATATGGAGAAATTAGAACTCTTGTACATTGCTGGTGGGAATGTGAGGTGGTGCTGCCACTGTGGAAAACTGTTTGGCAGTGATGGTTAGATGGTTATATAACTTTGTGAATGTAGTTCAATGCTGTAGAATTGGATACCTGAAAATGGTTAAAATGGCAAACTTTATGTATATGCATTTTTACCACATTAAAAAAGTACTTTAAAAAATGTTTGTTTTTCCTTCCAGAGATTTAAAAACTGTATAGACTCAATTCTCAGTATTTGTGAATTCTGTATTTTAGAATTTATCTACTCACTAAAATTTATTTGTAACCCCCAAATCAGTAATTGTGGCACTTTCTCATTTGTGACATGTGCAAAGTGGCAAAAAATTCCAGTTGTTCCATGCACGTGTTCCAAGCTTAGGGAGAACATGGTAATATTATGCCTTCTTTTCAGCTTTCATGCTGGAAACTCCGGTCCTTCTTGTGGTCTGTTTTGTGCCATGCTTTTCTCATTTTTGTGCTTTTTTGGTTGGTGATTTCACTGCTTAAAATGGCCCCCAAGCATAGAGGGGAGGTGCTCTTGAGGGTTTTTTGTTTTTGTTTTTTTTTTGCTGCACTCCACATCCCCAGCTTGTGGGATCTTAGTTCCCCGACCAGAGATTGAACCCGGGCCCTGATGGTGAAAGCACAGAGTCCTAACCACTTGACTGCCAGGGAATTCCCTCTCTAGAGTTCTTAAGAGCAAGAAGACTGTGTGCTTTATTGAGAAAATACATGTTAGATAAGCTTTTTTCAGAGATTTATAGTATTATTGGAGTTAAAGTGCTTTTGGCTTGAATTCAGTGTTAATGAACCAAGATTATATTGGGTTGGCCAAAAAGTTCCTTTGGTTTTAAAGTAAAAATAAAAGACACATTTGGGACTTCCCTGGTGGCGCAGTGGTTAAGACTCTGTGCTCCAAATGCAGGGGGCCGGGTTCAATCCCTGGTCAGGGAACTAGATCCCACATGCATGCTGCAACTAAGAGTTTGCATGCCACAACTAAGGAGCCTGTGAGCCACAACTAAGGAGCCCACCTGCTGCAACTAAGACCCGGCGCAGCCAAATAAATAAATAAATATATTTTTAAAAGGCACATTTTTCATTTTCCTCAAGAACTTTATTGAACAACATATTCATCATTTTGTTCCACTACCTTCTGCCATTTTTCAGGCAACTTCATAATTCTGTGTTCCCAAAACTTTTTTATCTTTTTGAGCCAGAAGCCTTTTATCTTCCAGATGCCTTTTACAGTCTTCCAGGGAATTGAAATTTTTTCCATTAAGAGAATTTTTAAAGACCGAAATAAATGGAAGTTCAAAGATGCAATGTCTGGTGAATATGGCAGATGAATCAGAACTTCCCAGCCAAGCTGTAACAGTTTTTGCCAGGTCATCAAAGAAACATGCGGTCTTGCGTCATCCTGATGGTAGATTATGCGTTTTCTGTTGACTAATTCCGGATGCTTTTCGTCGAGTGCTGCCTTCAGTTGGTTTAATTGGGAGCAGTACTTGTTGGAATTAATCGTTTGGTTTTCCGGAAGGAGCTCATAATAGAGGACTCTCTTCCAATCCCACCATATACACAACATCACCTTCTTTGGATGAAGACCGGCCTTTGGTGTGGTTTGTGGTGGTTCATTTCACTTGCCTCACGATCTCTTCCATTCCACATTATTGTGCAGTATCCACTTTTCATTGCCCATCACAATTTGTTTTAAAAATGGAAAGTTTTTGTTATGTTTCAGTAGAGAATTGCATGCAGAAATACAGTCATGAAGGTTTTTTTCACTAAACTTATGTGGAACCCAAACATCAAAGCGATTAACATAAGCAAGCTGGTGCAAATGATTTTCAGCACTTGATTTGGATATTTTGAGTATGTCGGCTGTCTCCCGCGTGGTATAACGTTGAGTTTCTCAGTGTATTGATTTGATCGCTATCAACTTCAACTGGTCTACCCGACCGTGGAGCATCATCCAGCGAGAAATCTCCAGCATGAAACTTCACAAACCACTTTTGACATATTCAGTCAGTCACAGCACCTTCTCTATACACTGCACAAATCTTTTTTTGCATTTCAGTTGCGTTTGTACCTTTCTTGAAATAATAAAGCATAATAGGCCAAAAATGTTGCTTTTTTTCTTCCATCTTCAATATTAAAATGGCTACAGAAAAATGCACCAATTTTGATAAGTTTTTAAAAAATGCATGCTGATATGACAGCTGTCACAATACAGTCTAACAAAACTGTTTCAAATGAAGTTAAAAACAACTAAGTACTACTAGAGCCATCATATGGAAAAAAACCGAACAAACATTTTGGCAGACCCAATATATTAACTAAAGTATATAAAACAGAAATACGCATAAAACAAGGTAGTGTATTGATTGGTTGATTTAAATTTTCTGACCAGAGTCTCGCAGGAACCTAACCCTGTGTTTCTCCTAGTGATGGTTCAGTATCCACTAATTCCTTTTTGTAGCAACTTTATAAAACATAACTATTGTGAATAATGAGACCTGACCCTATGTAAATACAAATAAAAATCACACTGCTGTGTTTAAAATGGATAACCAAAAAGGACCTACTGTATAGCACAGGAAACTTGCTCAATATTATGTGGCAGCCTGGATGGGAGGGGAGTTTGTGGGGGAATGGATACGTGTATATGTATGGTTGAGTCCCTTTGCTGTGCACCTGAAACTATCACAACATTGTTGATTGGCTATACTCCAATATAAAATAAAAAGTTAAAAAAAAAGAATAAAAAACAAAACCCAAAATCATTTTTCTGTTTTATGTAAATGGAAACATTAAAATTTTTCATTTACTTTTTAAAAAAGATTTATTTATTCGTTTTGGCTGGGACGGGTCTTAGCTGAGGCACGCGGGATCTTCGTTGCAGCATGTTTAGTTGTGGCATCCATGTGGGATCTCGTTCCCCGACCAGGGATCGAACCCAGGCCCACTGCATCAGGAGTGCGGAGTCTTAACCCACTGGACCACCAGGGAGGTACCCAATTTTTTCATTTAAAATTGTATCTTGGAGATATTTTAGTTTTTGTTCTGAAATCAATAGTATTTGCATGTAACCTGTTCTTCTATGTACTTTAAATCATCTCTAGATTACTTTTAACATCTAACACAATGTAAATGCTATGTAAATAGTTGCCAGCACGTGGCAAATTAAAGTTTTGCTTTTTGGAATTTTCTAGAAGTTTTTTCTTTTTGAATGTTTTTTATCCGTGGTTGGTTGAATCTGCAGATGAGGAACCCGCTGATTCATACATTTGAAGTGTACAGCTCAGTGGTTTTTAGTGTATTCACAGAGTTGTGAAACCATCACCTCAGTCAATTTTAGAACATTTTCATCACCCTAAAAAGAAACCCTGTACCCATTAATGGTCACTCCCCATTTACCCATAATACCCACTCCCAGATCTAGACAACCACTGATCTACTTTTTTGTGTCTATAGATTTGTCTGTTCTGCACATTTTATATAAATGGGATCATAGAGTATATAGTTTTGTGTGACTGGCTGCTGCTGCTTTTTTTGTTTTGTTGTTGTTTTTTTTTTAATTTGGCTGCATCCCTTGACTTACAGGATCTTAGTTCCACAACCAGGGATTGAACCCGGGGCCCTGGCAGTGAGAGTGCCAAGTCCTAACCACTGGACTGCCAGGGAATCCCTGTAACTTGCTTCTTTTATTTGGCACAAAGCTTTTAAGATTCATACATGCTGTAGCAGTGTTAGCACATTATTCTTTTTTTTTTTAATAGTCTCTAGTGCAACCATTGTTAATATATTTTTAGTGTTTTATTTTTTATTTGCTTCAGAGTTTTAAAAATTCTGTTTTTTAACTCAACTATACTTCAATAAAGTTTTTAAAAATTATGCTTTTAAAAAATTTTTGGTTTGTGACTATTGCATAATAGTAAATATTGTGTATATAATTTTATATCTTTTACCTCCACTTAGGATAATGACTTTTTCTTTCATGTTTACCAAGGTCTCTAGAATCATAATTTTAAAAAAACCTGCATAACTGCATAATATTTCGTGACATTCTGGCCTAGAGTATAATTTATTCAGTCATTTACCTATTGTTCCATACTCCCTACTGTTTTTTTTTTTACAATATTTTCTTTTCTTTTTTTTTTTAATATTTAAAAAAAAATATCTATCTGTCTATCTTATCTATCTAAGCTGGATCTTTTAGTTTTAGTTACGGCATGTGGGATCTCTAGTTGTGGCGTATTGTATCTAGTTCCCTGACCAGGGCCCCCTGCATTGGGAGCGCAGTGTCTTAGCCACTGGACCACCAGGGAAGTCCCACATTATTCTTTTTAGGCTTGAATAATACTCCATTTTATGGCTGTCCTATGTTTTGTTTATTTATCGGTTGATGGACATTTGAGTTCCTTCCCCTTTTTGGACTATTATGAATAATGTTGCTGTGAACATTTTTGTACAAGTTTTTGCATGAACATATGTTTTAACTTTTCCTTTTTTCTTAAAAAAATTTTTATTTATTTATTTGGTTGCCCCAGGTCTTAGTTGCAGCAGGCGGGCTCCTTAGTTGTGGCTCGCAGGCTCCTTAGTTGTAGCATGCAAACTCTTAGTTGCAGCATGCATGTGGGATCGAGTTCCCTGATCAGGGATTGAACCTGGGCCCTCTGCGTTGGGAGCTCGGAGTCCTGTCCACTGTGCTACCAGGGAAGTCCCTGTTTTAACTTTTCTTTCCTTCTTTCTTTCCTTTCCTTTCCTTTCCTTTCCTTCTTTCCTTTCTTTCTTGTTGGGTCTTCATTTCTGTGCGAGGGCTTTCTCTAGTTGCGGCAAGTGGGGGCCACTCTTCATCGCAGCGCGCGGGCCTCTCACTATCGCGGCCTCTCTTGTTGTGGAGCACAGGCTCCAGACGTGCAGGCTCAGTAATTGTGGCTCACGGGCCTAGTTGCTCCGCGGCATGTGGGATCTTCCCAGACCAGGGCTCGAACCCGTGTCCCCTGCATTGGCAGGCAGATTCTCAACCACTGCGCCACCAGGGAAGCTCTCTTTTTTTATTTTTAAATGTTAACAGATTTTTTTTTTTTTTTGGCTGCATTGGGTCTTTGTTGCTGTGGGTGAGCTTTCTCTAGTTACAGCGAGTGGGTGGCTACTCTTCATTGTGGTGTGCAGGCGGGGCTTCTCATCGAGGTGGCTTCTCTTGTTGTGGAGCACGGGCTCTAGGCGCTCGGGCTTCAGTAGTTTCGGCTTGTGGGCTCTAGAGCGCAGGCTCAGCAGTTGGCACACAGGCTTAGTTGCTCCTCGGCATGTGGGATCTTCCCGGACCAGGGATTGAACCTGTGTCCCCTTAATTGGCTGGTGGATTCTTAACCACTGTGCCACCAGGAAATTCCCAACTTTTCTTGTATATATATTTAGGAGTGGAATTTTGGGGTTATATTGTAACTCTATACTTAATCTTTTGAGGAACTGCCTGTTTTCCAAAGTGTCTAATATTTTGCAATATCCCATTAGCAATGTGTGAAGGATCCATTTTTTTCCCCGTAATCTTCCTAACAGTTGTTATTCTGTCTTTTTTATTAGAGGCATCCCAGTGGGTGTGAGGTGGTGTCTCATCGTGGTTTGATTTGCATTTTCCTGATGGCTAATGATGTTGAGCATCTTCTCAAGTGCTTACTGTATTAGTATATCTTTGAGGAAATGTCTGTTCCGACTTTTGCCCATTATTTAATTGGATTATTTGATGTTATTAGGTTGTCAGAGTTCTTTATATATTCTGGATAGTAAACCCTTATATCTGACTTGCATGTATCTTCTGTCTTTCACTTTTTCGATGATACCATTTGCCACACAATTTTTTTTTAACATCTTGCTATTTTTTAAAACTTTTTTATTGTGGAAAAAGATGTAACAAAATTTGCCACTTTATCCATTATTAAGCATACAACTCTTTGGCATTAATTGCATTCATAGTGTTGGCAGCACAAAAACTTTTGTGCTGAAGTCCAATTTAATATTTTTTTCCTGTGCTTTTGTGTTTGATGTCGTATCTAAAATACCATTTCCTAACCCAAGATCATGAAGATGTACACTTTTTTTTTTCTTTAAGAACTTTACAGTTTTATCTCTTACTTTTGGATCCATGATGCACTTGAATAATTTTTGTATGTAAAATTTGTGAGATAAAGATCCAGCTTCAGTTTTTTTTAATGTGCTTATTCATAGTCCCAGTACTATTTTTTTTTAAATTAGTTTATTTTTTGGCCACACCTCAAGGCTTGTGGGATCTCAGTTCCCCGACCAGGGATTGAACCTGGGCCACAGCAGTGAAAGCCAAGCATTCTAACCACTCGGCCATCAGGGAACACCTGTCCCAGTACCATTTATTGAAAGGGCTATTCTTTCCCTGTTGAATTGTCTTAGCACCCATAGAAGTAAATTTTTATTTCGGGACTCTCAATTCCATTGCATTCATCTACAGTTGGTCCTCCATATCTGCAGCTTTCACATCCATGGATTCAACCAACTGTAGGTAGAAAATATTTGGAAAAAATTTTTCAGAAAGTTGCAAAGAGCAAAATCACCCTGGCAACTAGTTACATAGCATTTACATTGTATTTACAGCTATTTACATAGCATTTACATTGTGTTAGGTATTATAAGAAATCAAAAGATGATTTAAAGTATATGGAAGGATGTGTGTAGGTTATATACAAATATCATTTCATTTTATAAAAGGAACTTGAGCATCTGCAGATTTTGGTATCCATGAGGGTCCTGGAACCAATCCCCCATGAATACTGGGGGATGACTGTGTGCATCCTTATGCCTGAACCAAATTGTGTTGCTCATTGTAGTTTTGTAGCAAAGATTTGTAAGTAAGATTTGAAATTGGTAGTAAGTCTCCATCTTTGTTCTTTTTCAAGATTATTTTAGCTGTTCTATTCTAGGTCCCTTGACTTTCCATATAAATTTGGAAAGTCAAAAATATTGGCCTGTTGATTTCTACAAAAAAGTCATCTGGGATTTTGATAGAAATTGTGTTGAATTTTTAAGCCAGTTTTGAGGAGTTTTGCCATCTTAATATTAAGTTTTTTGATTCATGAATCTGGGACATCTTTACATTTACAGGCATACCTTGCTTTGTTGTGCTTTGCAGATACTGCTTTTTTTACAGATTGAAGTTTTATGGTAACCCTGCATCAAACAAGTCAGTCAGCACCATTTTTCCAACAGCATTTGCACACTTCATGTATCTGTCATATTTTGGTAATTTTTGCAGTATTTCAAACCCTGCCTCAGCAAAAAGATTATGACTTGCTGAAGGCTCGGATGATGGTTAGCATTTTCAGCAGTAAAGTATTTTTAAATTAAGGTATGTGCATGTACATTTTTTTAAATACATAATGCTGTTGCACACTTAATAGACTACAGTATAGTATAAACATAACTTTTATATACACCTGGAAACCAAAAAATTTGTGTGACTTGCTTTATTGTGGTACTCACTTTATTGTGATGGTCTGGAACCAAACCCACAATATCTCGAGGTATGCCTGTATTTAGGTCTTCTGTAATTTCTTTCAACAATATGTTATAGTTTTCAGAATACAGGTTTTATGCTTTAAGAAATTTATTTCTAAGTACAGTTTACCCTTGAACATTATGGGGGTTGAGGTGCCAATCCTCTGAGCAGGCAAAAATCTGTGTATAACTTACAGTCGACCCTCTGTATAAGCAGTTTGTTTCCTCCATATCCACAGTTCTGCATCTGTAGATTCAACCAACCATGAATTGTGTGGTACTGTAGTATTTACTACTGAAAAAAAATCCATGGGCTTCCCTGGTGATGCAGTGGTTAAGAATCCGCCTGCCAATGCAGGGACACGGGTTCGAGCCCTGGTCCAGGAAGATCCCACATGCCATGGAGCAACTAAGCCCGTGCTCCACAACTACTCAGCCTGTGCTCTAGAGCCTGTGAGCCACAACTACAGAAGCCGCCGTGCCTAGAGCCCGTGCTCCGCAACAAGAGAAGCCATTGCAATGAGAAGCCCGCACACTGCAACGAAGAGTAGCCCCTGCTCGCCACAACTAGAGAAAAAGCCCATGTACAGCAACAAAGACCCAATGCAGCCAAAAATTTTTTTAAAAACAATTAAAAAAAAAAAGCCATGTATAAGTGCCGTTCAAACCCATGCAGTTCAGGGTCAACTGTTCTTTCTAATGCTCTTGCAAGTGAAACTGTCTTCTTGATTTCATTTTTTTTTTTGAATTGTCTGTTACTTCATATTCCTTATTCATTCACTGCATAAAAATATAATTGAGTTTTGTACATTGGTCTTTCATTCTTCAACAGATTCTGGGGATTAGGAAGTACTGTAATTAGTATAGCCATTATCTTTCTTATGGTTGCTGTTTGTATGATAGCTTTTCTTACCCTTCTACTTTGAGCCTACTTATGTATTTGAATCTAAATTGTGTCTTTTGTAAACAGTGTGTAGTTGGGTCTTATTTTTGTTTTTGTTTTTAATCCAGCCTAACAATCACTGTCTTTTGGTTGGATTGTTTAATCCATTTACACTTAATGTTACTGTTGATATACTTGGATTTATGCTTGCCATTTTGCTTTTTCTCATATCCTTTGTTCTTCCATTTTTCCATTTCTGCCTTTTGTGATACTAATCTCCCTCACCCCCAGGGCTGCCAACTGGTTTATTTGTTTAGTGACTCGTTTTAGTGAAGTCAACTTTATTTTCCACTACAGTGTGAAGCCTCTGCTATCTCTTGTCAGAGGGCTTAATCTTGGGCATGTGTAGTCACCCTGGGATATCATGATTTTAGGTGGACTCTTTATTTTCTTGATCTGTTAAGCTCTCTGTCTCTCTTGATATCATACCAAGCTGTTAGGCTCTGCTAATTGTGGTCTGGTTGCTCTGTTGTTTCTTTCTTTTTTTCCTTTAATAAATATATTTATTTGTTTATTTAATTTTGGCTGCGTTGGGTCTTTGTTGCTGCCTGCAGGCTTTCTCTAGTTGTGGCGAGGGGGGCTACTCTTCATTGCGGTGTGTGGGCTTCTCATTGTGGTGGGTTCTCTTATTGTGGAGCATAGGCTCTAGGTGCATGGGCTTCAGGAGTTGCAGCACGTGGGCTCAGTATTTGTGGCTCATGGGCTTAGTTGCTGCACGGCGTGTGGGATCTTTCTGGACCGTGGATCGAGGCCATGTCCCCTGAATTGGCAGGCAGATTCTTAGCCACTGCACCAACAGGGAAGTCCTCTGTTGTTTCTGACAGTGCCCTGGGACATAACTTTTTCCATAGTCTGTTACAATGAAATTCAGACCCATTTCCAAGGTAGTCTTTGAGATTGTCTTTAAGGTTTGTTACGACCCCAGGTGGGCTCCTTTTTAGGTTCCTTGGGTCCCTGATAAACAGTTGGCCTGTGGTTTAGCTTATTTTTCTCATGAACGTATCAGCTTCCTCTTATTTTTTTTTCATTTTTAAATGTATATTTTATTTCTACATCATTTTTTTTAACATCTTTATTGGAGTATAATTGCTTTACAATGGTGTGTTAGTTTCTGCTGTATAAGATAGTGAATCAGCTATATGTATACATATATCCCCATATCTCCTCCCTCTTGCATCTCCCTCCCACCCTCCCTATCCCACCCCTCTTGGTGGACACAAAGCACTGAGCTGATCTCCCTGTGCTATGCGGCTGCCTCCCACTAGCTGTCTGTTTTACACTTGGTAGTGTATATATGTCCATGCCACTCTCTCACTTCATCCCAGCTTCCCCTTCCCCCTCCCTGGTCCTCAAGTCCATTCTCTACGACTGTGTCTTTAATCCTGCCCTGTGCCTAGGTTCATGAGAACCTTTTTTTGTTTTTTAGATTCCGTATATATGTGTTAGCATACAGCATTTGTTTTTCTCTTTCTGACTTAGTTCACTCTGTATGACAGTCTCTAGGTCCATCCACCTCACTACAAATAACTCCATTTTGTTTCTTTTTATGGCTGAGTAATATTCCATTGTATATATGTGCCACATCTTCTTTATCCATTCATCTGTCGATGGACACTTAACTTGCTTCCATGTCCTGGCAATTGTAAATACAGCTGCAGTGAACATTGTGGTACATGACTCCTTTTGAATTACGGTTTTCTCAGAGTATATGCCCAGTAGTGGGATTGCTGGGTCATATGGTAGTTCTATTCTTAGTTTTTTAAGGAACCTCCGTACTGTTCTCCATAGTGGCTGTACCAACTTACATTGCCACCAACAGAGCAAGGGGGTTCCCTTTTCTCCACACCCTTTCCAGCATTTATTGTTTGTAGATTTTTTGATGATGGCCATTCTGACTGGTGTGAGGTGATACCTCATTGTAATTTTGATTTTCATTTCTCTAATGATTAGTGATGTTGAGCATCCTTTCATGTGTTTGTTGGCATTCCTTATATCTTCTTTGGAGAAATGTCTATTTAGGTTTTCTGCCCATTTTTGTATTGGGTTGTTTGTTTTTTTGATATTGAGCTGCATGAGCTGCTTGTAGATTTTGCAGATTAGTCTTTTGTCAGTTGCTTCATTTGCAAATATTTTCTTTGATTCTGAGGGTTGTCTTTTCATCTTTCTTATGGTTTCCTTTGCTGTGCAAAAGTTTTTAAGTTTCATTAGGTCCCATTTGTTTAATTTTGATTTTGTTTCCATTTCTTTAGGAGGTGGGTCAAAAAGGATCTTGCTGTGATTTATGTCATAGAGTGTTCTGCTTATGTTATCCTCTTAAGAGTTTTATAGTGTCTGGCCTTACATTTAGGTCTTTAATCCATTTTGAGTTTATTTTTGTGTGTGGTGTTAGGGAGTGTTCTAATTTGATTCTTTTACGTGTAGCTGTCCAGTTTTCCTAGCACCACTTACTTAAGAGGCTGTCTTTTCTCCATTGTATATTCTTGCCTCCTTTCCCAAAGGTAAGGTGACCATGTGTCCATGGGTTTATCTCTGGGCTTTCTATCCTGTTCCATTGATCTATATTTCTGTTGTTGTGTCAGTACCATACTGTCTTGATTACTGTAGCTTTGTAGTATAGTCTGAAGTCTGGGAGCCTGATTTCCTTCAGCTCCATTTGTCTTTCTCAAGATTGCTTTGGCTATTCAGGGTCTTTTGTGTTTCCATACAAATTGTGCAATTTTTTGTTCTAGTTCTGTGAAAAATGCCATTGGTAGTTTGATAGGGATTACATTGAATCTGTAGATAGGTTTGGGTAGTATAGTCATTTTCACAGTGTTGATTCCTCTAATCTAAGAACATGGTGTATATCTCCATCTGTTTGTATCATCTTTAATTTCTTTCATCAGTGTCTTATAGTTTTCTGCCTACAGGTCTCTTGTTTCCTTAGGTAGGTTTATTCCTAGGTATTTTATTCTTTTTGTTGCAATGGTAAATGGAAGTGTTTCCCTAATTTCTCTTTCAGATTTTTCATCATTAGTTCAATTTCCTCTTAGTTGCTTGCCACCAAAATTTTTTTTCAGGAAGTGCTCTTAGGTTTGAACTTCTGCATGTTCTATTCCAAGTAAAGTCAGTTCTTCTCGGAGGAACTTCAGAGCTTTTTGTTCTTATAGTCTATCTCTTCCCCTGTGTAAATTCTCTGAGTCACTGCTCTGGAGCTGTAGGTGGGGCCAGTGGCTCATTTATTGGGGTGACTTCCCTACTGTATGAGCAGGATACTAGATGAAGTACAGTTGCCTCTGGTCTTATTGGCTTGTCTCTCTTAGGCATGGAGCCTCTGCATTACAAGCAAGTGAGCCAGTTGCCAGAGTATTTTAGTCCTGCTGTGCCTGGGATAGAGTTGTGTCTTATGTATTGGGGCTGCGTGGAGAAAGGGAACTCCTGACCCTTGGTTGCACTGCCTTGAATTTAGCATTTGCAGTCCAGAGCTGTGCAGGATGGGAAATGCTGATGGCCTGCCCCTTTTGGGGAAGGTATTGTAGACCTTGACTTGGAGCCTGTGGGAAAGGTCTTTTTGGTCACATCTACCTGGAGTGTTGCTTTCATCGTGTTGAGTTGGTGGGGAGGTGGGGAGTGGGTTGTGGCTTCAGTGCCACGGACTTGCTGTTTTATCCACCAAGATCTAGTAGCTTTTCTTAAATAAATGTTTCTTTCTTTCTTTTTTTAAACTGTATGCTCTTAGGACAATTTCCAGAGACTTTAAATGGTTATTTTTTAAAAAATCATTTTTCCCAATTATGGTTATTTCCCCAGGAAGGCATCTGCAGAGCTCCTCCCACTACCTTTTCAAAAATTGTTCCTGTCCTGCTTTTTAAGAAAATTAATATCTTCATTGTGTGTCTTTTCCTGTCTTTTTGCTTTCAGTGTATTTATGTCTTTTGTTTGATGTGATTTCTTTTAGAGAATGTATTGTTGGATCATGTTTTAATCTTACCAATTCTGCCAGTCTTTGTCTTTTAATTCGTGTATTTAGACCATTTACGTTTTAAGGCAGTTATTGATATGCTAGGGATTAAATCTCTTATTTTTTTGTTTGATTTCTCTGTTTTTCTTTTCTTGCATTCAAGTGGGTTACCTAAACTTTTTTTAAGGTTCCATCTTTATTTGTGGTGTGTTTGTATGGTTTTATATAGTTTTGTATAGTGCTTGAGTAGTTTCTTAGTGGTTGTTCTAAATATTGTAATGCTGATTTTTAACTTAAGAGTCTATTTATATTGATGATTTACCATTTGGAGCTGAGTACAGAAACTTTACTTCTATTTAGATCGTTTTATCCTTCCTAGTTGTAAAATAGGATTGTCTTTAAATATTTCCTCTACATATAGCACCTTATGAGATAATGTTATAATTTTAACATCAGCCATCATATAAAATTTAAGGCACCCATGAGAATTATTACGTTTACCCTCTTTCTTAGCCATTCCAGTGTTCTTTTCTGAAGATTGAAGTTCCTTCTGTTAACAAGTCTTCTCTGTTTAGCAAACTTCCTTTAATCATATGTTAAGGGTAGGTTTGCCAGTGACAAATTTTTGTAGTTTGCTTCGTGAGAATGCCTTTTTAATTCTCTTTTATTCCTGAAGGATACTTCTTATTGCATACAGGATTTGTGGTTGCATTCTTTTGTTTTAGCCTTTGAACAACATTGTACGAGTTCCTTCTGTCCTTCACTGAGAAATCCACTGCCATTTGAATTTGATGTTCCCCTGTAATGCAGTCACTGGCTGCTTTCATGTTTTTTTCTTTGCCTGTAAGCTTTCAGAACTTAATGATGGGTCTTGGTGTGGATTTCTTTGGATTTATCCAGTTTGGAATTTTTAAGGATTTTCATTCTGTAGGTTTATGTCTTGGCACATTTGGGATATTTGCAGCCATTATTTGTTGAAATACTTTTTAAGTTCCACTCCTCTCATGGGATGCTAGTGATAAGAATGTTAGCTGTTTGCTTATTGTCCCATAGGTCCTTGAGACTGTTGAATTTTTTTAAAATTTTATTTATTTATTTATTTGTTTATTTATTTATTTATTTTTGGCTGTGTTGCATCTTCGTTTCTGTGCGAGGGCTTTCTCTTGTTGCGGCAAGTGGGGCCACTCTTCATCTCGGTGTGCGGGCCTCTCACTGTCGTGGCCTTGTTGCAGAGCACAGGCTCCAGACGCGCAGGCTCAGTAGTTGTGGCTCACGGGCCTAGTTGCTCCGTGGCATGTGGGATCTTCCCAGACCAGGGCTCGAACCCATGTCCCCTGCATTGGCAGGCAGATTCTCAACCACTGCGCCACCAGGGAAGCCCCGAGACTGTTGAATGTTTTTTCATCTATTTTGGGTAAATTATATTGATTTGGTCTGAAGTTCAGTGGTTTTATTCTCTGTCATTTTCACTTTACTATTGAGGCTGTTTATCAAGTTTTGGTTATTGTATGTTTTAGTTATATCATTACCATTTGGCTCTTTCTATAACTTCTGTTTCTTTGGTCTGTTTTAAAATGTTTCAAGAGAATTTGTAATTGCTTTTTGAAGCCCTTTTATGTTTAAGATGTGTTTATGTTAAAGATATATTTAAATTCTTTGTCACATAGTTCTAACATCTGATTCTCTGCAGCATACATCAGTTGTCTTTTCTGATTTAAATTAGGATATTTCTCATTGTTAGTTTGACTGATTTTTTAGTGTATTGTGATGTTTTGGATATTATATTCTGATACTTGAGGTCATATTTAATCTTTTTAAGCAAGCAGTCTTCCTGTGGAAGGACACGATGATTAAATGGATGTGTATGTTCAGCTTCTCACTGGGCCCTACTGTCACCATTCCAGCAAAAGTGGAGTGCTGACTTTCACTGCCTTGTTGCAAATGGGTGAGGTGAAATTTCAGTTCCCAAAAATGAGATATGAACTCATACAACTTTGTTGCCATGTCTGCTCAATTCCACTGAGCCCCACTGACACAAGGGAAAGAGGAAGCATAGGGCTGACTCACACCACCTTTTTGTTGCAGGGTAAGGGTGGAATCTCATCTACCCCCCTGAGACTTTAGCCTAGCAGAGACTGGAAGTAGAGTGATGACTTGCCTCACCTTCCACTGTCTTATTCCTTCTTGTTATTGCCAAGTGGGGGGAGAAGTTCAGCTCCCTGTTACTGCCCTCTGACATGGAGGGTAGGAGTTATTTTTAGTAGTTTAGGTAAGAAAAAGTATCTGCTTCAACTAAAATGTCGTTTGTTTAAGATCACGACAGTGGAGATAATGGGGATTTTTTCCCTTTTTTTCAGTTTTATTGAGGTATATTTGACAAAATTGTAAGATATTTAGAATGTACATCATAATGATTTGATGTACATATATATCGTGAAAGGATTCCTCCCTGTCTATTCAGTAATAACACATCCATCACCTCATGTTTTTATATGTATAGGTGAGAATATTTAAGTTTTATTCGCTAAGGAAATTTCAATTATATAATACAGTGTTAGCAACTATAGTCACCATATTGTACATTAGATTCTCAGTTTTTATTCATCTTAGAGCAGAGAATTTGTATCTTTTTACCAACCTCTCTCTCTTCCTGTATTCTTCACCCCGGGCTCTGGCAACCACTTTTCTACTGTCTTTGAGTTTGACTTCAATTTTTTTTTTTTTTTTTTAGCTTCCATATATAAGTGATACCATGCAGTATTTGTCTTTGTCTGGCTTATTTCACTTAGGTTTATCCATGTTGTCACAAATGGCAGGATTTCCTTCTTTCTCGTGGCTGAATACTATTCCATTTTGTGTGTGAGTGAGACTGTTTGTATGCATGTATGTATGTATGTATACACACATGCCACATTTTTTTTAGCCATTTATCTGATGATGGATACTTAGGTTGTTTCCCTATCTTGGCTATTGTGAATAATGCTTCCATGAACATGGATGGGAGTGCAGGTTTCTCTTTGATATCCTGTTTTCTTTTTAATTTTTTTTGGATATATACCCAGAAGTGGGATTGCTGGATCATATGGTAGTTCTGTTTCTAATTTTTTGAGAAACCTCCATACTGTTTTTCATAACGGCTGTACCAGTTTACATTCCCACCATCAGTGCACAGGGGTTTGCTTTTCTCCACATCCTCACTAACATCTGTCTTTTTGATGAAAGCCATTCTTACAGATTTGAGATATCTCATTATGGTTTTTTTTTAATTGACTTTTTTTTAAAAAATTTTATTTATTTATTTATGGCTGTGTTGGGTCTTCGTTTCTGTGCGAGGGCTTTCTCTAGTTGTGGCAAGCGGGGGCCGCTCTTCATCGCGGTGCGCGGGCCTCTCACAATCGCGGCCTCTCTTGTTGCGGAGCACAGGCTCCAGATGCACAGGCTCAGCAATTGTGGCTCACGGGCCTAGTCGCTCCGTGGCATGTGGGATCTTCCCAGACCAGGGCTCGAACCCGTGTCCTCTGCATTAGCAGGCAGATTCTCAACCACTGCACCACCAGGGAAGCCCTCATTATAGTTTTGATTTCCATTTCTTGATGGTTAGTGATGTTGAGCACCTTTGCATGTACCTGTTGGCCATTTTTATGTCTTCTTTGGAAAAATGTCTGTTCAGTTTCTTTGCCCATTTTTAAATTGGATTATTTGTAGTTTAGCTATTGAGTTGTGTGAGTTCTTTATATATTTTGGATATTAACTTCTTATCAGATATGATTAGCAAATATTTTCTTCCATTCTGTAGGTTGCCTTTTCATTTTGATATTTTTCTTTACTGTGCAGAAGCTTTTTAGTTTGATGTAGTCCCACTTGTTTATTTTTGTTTTGTTGCTTTTGCTCTTGGCATCAAACTAAAAAAAGACTATTGCCAAGACTGATGTCAAGGAACTTATTACCCTCTATGTTTTGAGTTTTATAGTTTCTGATTTTAAATTTATATCTTTAATTCACTTTGAGTTGATTTTTGTGTATGGTGTAAGACAGGGGTCCAGTTTCATTCTTTGGCATGTGGCAATCCAGTTTTCCCAACACTATTTGTTGAACTGGATATATTGAGGATTTCTTTAGGTCCTGACATTTTACACTTTATAGGTGTGAAATTATAGAATCATGACTCATTGAATTCTAGCTTCAATTCCTGTTCTATGCAAGGCAGTGTTAGATGATTTCTGATCTCAGGGTATCATGTTTGGGTTTGGGAGACTTGAATAAGCACTTAATTTTAGCAATTGAAGGGATGATCATATAATTTATTATTTATTTACTTATTTTTATTTTTATTTATTTTTTGGCTGCATCACATGGATTGTGGGATTTTAGTTCCCCAACCAGTGATCAAACCCCGGGCCCTCAGCAGTGAGAGCTCGGAGTCCTAACTACTGGCCCGCCAGGGAATTCCCGATATAGTTTATTTTTGCAAATGGGAAAATTTACAGGTCAGAGAGTCTTGGTCAAGGGTATTTGGCTATAATATTTTTCCACCATTTCATCTTTTGTAATTATTTTGAAATACTAGAACATAGACATGATTAGAATTTTGAACAAGATAAATGGTTATATAATGGTAACTCATTTAAACCCACAAATTACTAACATATTAAATACTAGTTATATCATTTTTACCAGGAAATGTAAAAATACATATTAGCCAAGAAGCTATTAAGAGTACAGGAAATCTTGTTAGGTAGGCCATTACTTCAGAATAAAACATTATATTATCATCATGCAATCTCACTCAAGCACAGTTTTAACAAAACTGCCTTTTCTTGAATGACCCAGATGCATTTCAGATTTACCATATTTAAAATTGAACTTGTGTCAAAATTTTTTCGATCTCCTCTTGTAAGCCCTTTCTTATTCTTCTTATTCCTAAGCAAGAAACTTGGGAATGATCCTTGTCTCCTATTACATCTCTGTTCTCCAGTCTAATTTTCTGGGGATATAGTGTCTGTGATGTCTTTGTCATCTTATGTCTTTGATAACATGGCCTCTTAAAACGAATTATGAATTGTTTTCTTCTCCTTTATTTTTTTATTTTTAACATCTTTATTGGAGTATAATTGCTTTACAGTGTTGTTAGTTTCTGCTTTATAACAAAGTGAATCAGCTATGTGCATACGTATATCCCCCTATCCCCTCCCTATTGCGTCTCCCTCCCACCCTCCTTATTCCACCCCTCTAGATGATCGCAAAGCACTGAGCTGATCTCCCCGTGCAATGCAGCTGCTTCCCACTAGCTATCTGTTTTACATTTGGTAGTGTATATATGTCAATGTTACTCTCTTACTTCATCCCACCTTCCCCTTCCCCATGTTCTCAAGTCCATTCTGTACGTCTGTGTCTTTATTATTGTCCTGCCTCTAGGTTCATCACAACCTTTTTTTTTTTTTTAAGATTCCATACGTATGTGTTAGGATACGGTATTTGTTTCTCTCTTTCTGACTTACTTCACTGTGTATGACAGACTCTACTGGGTCCTCTCACCTCACTACAAATAACTCAATTTTGTTTCTTTTTATGGCTAATATTCCATTGTATGTATGTGCCACATCTTCTTTATCCATTCATCTGTCGATGGACACTTAAGTTGTTTCCAAGTCCTGGCTATTGTAAATAGTGCTGCAGTGAACATTGTGGTACGTGATTTTTTGAATTATGGTTTTCTCAGGGTATATGCCCAGTAGTGGGATTGCTGGGTCGTATGGTAGTTCTATTTTTAGTTTTTTAAGGAATCTCCAAACTGATCTCCATAGTGGCTGTACCAATTTACATTCCCACCAACAGTGCAAGAGCGTTCCCTTTTCTCCACACCCTCTCCAGCATTGTTTGTACATTTTTTGATTATGGCCATTCTGACCAGTGTGAGGTGATACCTTATTGTAGTTTTGATTTACATTTCTCTGATGATTAGTGATGTTGAGCATCTTTTCATGTGTTTGTTGGCAACCTGTATATCTTCTTTGGAGAAATGTCTGTTTAAGTCTTCTGCCCACTTTTGGATTGGGTTGTTTGTTTTTTTGATATTGAGCTGCATGAGCTGCTTGTAGATTTTGTAGATTAATCCTTTCTCAGTTGCTAGGTTTGCAAGTATTATCTCCCATTCTGAGGGTTGTCTTTTCGTCTTTTTTATGGTTTCCTTTGCTGTGTAAAAGCTTTTATGTTTCATTAGGTCCCATTTGTTTAATTTTGATTTTGTTTCCATTTCTCTAGGAGGTGGGTCAAAAAGGATATTGCTGTGATTTATGTCATTGAGTGTTCTGCTTATGTTTTCGTCTAAGTGTTTTATAGTGTCTGGCCTTATATTTAGATCTTTAATCCACTTTGAGTTTATTTTTGTGTATGGTGTTAGGGAGTGTTCTAATTTCATTCTTTTACATGTAGCTGTCCAGTTTTCCCAGCACCACTTATTGAAGAGGCTGTCTTTTCTCCATTGTATACTCCTGCCTCCTTTCTCAAAGGTAAGGTGACCATATGTGCATGGGTTTATCTCTGGGCTTTCTATCCTGTTCCATTGATCTATATTACTGTTTTTGTGCCAGTACCATACTGTCTTGATTACTGCAGCTTTGTAGTATACTTTGAGGTCAGGGAGCCTGATTCCTCCAGCTCTGTGTTTCTTTCTCAAGACTGTTTTGGCTTTTCGGAGTGTTCTGTGTTTCCATACAAATTGTGCAATTTTTTGTTCTAGTTCTGTGAAAAATGCCATTGGTAGTTTGATAGGATTGCATTGAATCTGTAGATTGCTTTGGGTAGTATAGTCATATTCACAATGTTGATTCTTCCAATCCAAGAACATAGTAAATCTCTCCATCTGTTTATATCAAGTTAAATTTCTTTCATCACTGTCTTATAGTTTTTTGCACACAGGTCTTTTGTCTCCATAGATAGGTTTATTCCTAGGTATTTTATTCTTTTTGTTGCAGTTGTAAATGGGAGTGTTTCCTTAATTTCTGTTTCAGATTTTTCATCGTTAGTGTATAGCAATGCAAGAGATTTCTGTGCATTCATTTTGTATCCTGCAACTTTACCAAATTCATTGATTAGCGCTAGTAGTTTTCTGGTAGCATCTTTAGGATTTTCTATGTATAGTATCATGTCATCTGCAAACAGTGACAATTTTACATCTTTTTTTCTGATTTGGATTCCTTTTATTTCTTTTTGTTCTCTGATTGCTGTGGCTAAAACTTCCAAAACTATGTTGAATAATAGTGGCGAGAGTGGGCAACCTTGTCTTGTTCCTGATCTTAGAAGAAATGGTTTCAGTTTTTCACCGTTGAGAATGATGTTGGTTGTGGGTTTGTCATATATGACCTTTATTATGTAGGCTCTCTACCTAATAGGTTCTCTCTGTGCCTACTCTCTGGAGAGTTTTTATCCTAAATGGGTGTTGAATTTTGTTGAAAGCTTTTTTTGCATGTATTGAGATTATCATATGTTTTTATCCTTCCATTTGTTAATACGCTGTATCACATTGATTTGAGTATATTGAGGAATCCTTGCATTCCTGGGATAAACCCCACTTGATCATGGTGTATGATCCTTTTAATGTGCTGTTGGATTCTGTTTTCTAGTATGTTGTTGAGGATTTTTGCATCTGTGTTCATCAGAGATATTGGCCTGTAGTTTTCTTTTTTTGTGACATCTTTGGTTTTGGTATCAGGGTGATGGTAGCTTTATAGAATGAGTTTGGGAGTGTTCCCCCCTTTGCTATATTTTGCAAGAGTTTGAGAAGGATAGGTGTTAGCTTTTCTCTAAATGTTTGATAGAATTCGCCTGTGAAGCCACATGGTCCTGGGCTTTTGTTTGTCGGAAGATTTTTAATCACAGTTTCAATTTCTTGTGCTTGTGATTGGTCTGTTTATATTTTCTATTTCTTCCTGGTTCAGTCTTGGAAGGTTGTGCTTTTCTAAGAATTTGTCCATTTCTTCCAAGTTATCCATTTTATTGGCATATAGTTGCTTGCAGTAATTTCTCATGATCCTTTGTATTTCTGCAGTGTCAGTTGTTACTTCTCCTTTTTCATTTCTAATTCTGTTGATTTGAGTCTTCTCCCTTTTTTCTTGATGAGTCTGACCAATGGTTGATCAATTTTGTTTATCTTCTCAAAGAACCAGATTTTAGTTTTATTGATCTTTGCTATTGTTTCTTTCATTTGTTTTTCATTTTTTTCTGATCTGATCTTTCCTTCTGCTAACTTTGGGTTTTTTTTGTTCTTTCTGTAACTGCTTTAGGTGTAAGGTTAGGTTGTTTGAGATTTTTCTTCTTTCTTTAGGTAGGATTGTATTGCTATAAATTTCCCTCTTAGAACTGCTTTTGCTGCATCCCATAGGTTTTGGGTCGTCGTGTTTTCATTGTCATTTGTTTCTGGGTATTTTTTGGTTTCCTCTTTGATTTCTTCACTGATCTCTTGATTATTTAGTAGCATACTGTTTAGCCTCCATGTATTTGTATTTTTTTACAGTTTTTTTTCCTGCAATTGATATCTAGTGTCATAGTGTTGTGGTCGGAAAAGATGCTTGATACGATTTCAATTTTCTTACATTTACCAAGGCTTGATTTGTGACCCAAGATATGGTCTAACCTGGAGAATGTTCCATGAGCACTTAAGAAGGAAGTGTATTCTGTCATTTTTGAATGGAATGTCCTGTAAATATCAATTAAGTCCATCTTGTTTAATGTATCATTTAAAGCTTCTGTTTCCTTATTTTTCATCTTGGATGATCTGTCCATTGGTGAAAGTGGGGTGTTAACGTCCCCTAGTATTGTTGTATTACTGTTGATTTCCCCTTTTATGGGTGTTAGCATTTCCTTTATGTATTGCGGTGCTCCTATGTTGGGTGCATAAATATTTGCAATTGTTATATCTTTTTCTTGGATTGATCCCTTGATCATTATGTAGTGTTCTCCTTTGTCTCTTGTAATAGTCTTTATTTTAATGCCTATTTTATCTGATATGAGAATTGCGACCCCAGCTTTCTTTTGATTTCCACTTGCAGGGAACGTCTTTTTCCATTCCTTCACTTTCAGTCTGCATGTGTCCCTAGGTCTGATTTGGGTCTCTTGTAGACAGCATATGTACAGGCCTTGTTTTAGTATCCATTCAGCCAGTCTATGTGTTTTGGTTGGAGCATTTAATCCATTTACATTTAAGGTAGTTATTGGTATGTATGTTCCTGTTACCATTTTCTTAATTGTTTTAGGTTTGTTATTGCAGGTCTTTTCCTTCTCTTGTGTTTCCTGCCTAGAGAAGTTCATTTAGCATTTGTTGTAAAGCTGGTTTGGTGGTGCTGAATTCTCTTAACTTTTGGTCTGCAAAGGTTTTAATTTCTCCGTGCAATCTGAATGAGATCCTTGCTGGGTTGAGTAATCTTGGTTGTAGGTGTTTCACTTTAAATATGTCCTGCCACTCCCTTCTGGCTTGCAGAGTTTCTGCGGAAAGATCAGTTGTTAACCTTTTGGGGATTCCCTTTTATGTTATTTGTTGCTTTTCCCTTGCTGCTTTCAATATTTTTTATTTGTATTTAATTTTTGATAGTTTAATTAATATGTGTTTCAGCATGTTTCTCTTTGGGTTTATCCTGTATGGTACTCTCTGTGCTTCCTGGACTTGATTGACTGTTTCCTTTCCCATGTTAGAAAAGTTTTCGACAATAATCTCTTCAAATATTTTCTCAGACCCTCTCTTCCTCTATTCTTCTTCTGGGACCTCTGTAATTTGAGTGTTGGTGTGTTTAATGTTGTTTCAGAGGTCTCTGAGACTGTCGTCCTTTCTGTTCATTCTTTTTTCCTTATTTTGCTCCCTGGCAGTTATTTCCACCATTTTATCTTCCAGCTCACTTATCCGTTCTTCTTCCTCAGTTAAATCTTTTATTGATTCCTTCTGGAGTATTTTTTTTTTTGATTTATTTATTTTATTGATTGATTGATTGCTATGTTGGGTCTTCGTTTCTGTGCTAGGGCCTTCTCTAGTTGTGGCAAGCGGGGGCCACTCTTCATCACGGTGCGCGGGCCTCTCACTATCGCGGCCTCTCTTGTTGCGGAGCACAGGCTCCAGATGCACAGGCTCAGTAGTTGTGGCTCACAGGCCAAGCCGCTCCACGGCATGTGGGATCTTCCCAGACCAGGGCTCGAACCCGTGTCCCCTGCATTAGCAGGCAGATTCTCAACCACCGCGCCACCAGGGAAGCCCCTGGAGTATTTTTAATTTCAGTAATCGTGTTGTTCATCACTGTTTGTTTGCTCTTTAGTTCTTTTAGATCCTTCTTAAATGTTTCTTGTAATTTCTCCATTCTGTTACCGAGATTTTGGATCATCTTTACTATCATTACTCTGAATTCTTCTTCAAGTAGGTAGCCTATTTCGTTTTCATTTATTTGGTTTCGTAGGTTTTTACTTTGCTTATTCATCTGTAACAAATTATTTTGCTGTTTAATTTTTTTTTTTTTATGGGTGGCACTGTATTTCTGTCTTACTGGTTGTTTGGCCTGAGACGTCTACTACTCGAGGTTGCAGGCAGTTGGATAGAGCCGGTTCTTGATGCTGGGATGAGGACCTCCAGGAGGCCTCACTCTGATTGATGTTCCCTGGTGTCTGAGGTTCTCTGTTAGTCCAGTGGTTTGGACTCGGAGCTTCCACCACAGGAGCTCGGGTCTGACCTCCGGCCTGGGAACCGAGATCCCGCAAGATTCGAAGAAAGAAAGCAAGAAAAAAAAGGATATCAAAGAATAAAAAGCAAAATAATGTTAGAAAAATAAAAAATGTATTAGGAAAAATAAAACTATAATTGAAACAATTTCAACAAGGTAAAATAAAACCACAACAGAAAAAGAAAGAAAGGGGGGATAAGCCAAAAGGAGAGACCACTAACAAAGTATGAAGAATAAAATAAAATTAGAAAAATAAAAGATTTATTAGGAAAAATAAAAATTTAAAAGAGTCACCAATGTTGAATCAATAAGGTAAAACAGAACCCCAATCTAAAAGAGGAAAAAAGAAAAACCTTGTCTTTGGGGGCGGAGTTTAGGCAGAGGGAGGTGTAGAACTTAGGCAGGGGTGGGATTTTGAGTGGTGCGGGACCTAGGCGGGGTAGGGGTGGTGACATTTGAGTGTAGGCCAGGGCCTGGGCGGGGCCTAGCGCAGGGTGATGTTCAGGCATGGGGCGGGGCCTCTCCTTAGGATCTGCCCAGAAGGGGAGAGGTAGCACATGGGAAGGAGGGCCCCTGGAGTAGTGTTCTGGAGTTTGGAGGTAGGGCCCTGAGTGAGGGTGTGTGGGTGGGGTTTAGGCCCAGTTCCTTGGAGGGGGTCTCCTAGTGTAGTGGTAGGGCTCTTGGTGGGGGCGTAGTGGTGTGGCTTGGGCTCTACATGGCAGGAGCATGGTTCCGAGGGAAGAGGATTAGGTCTGGGAGCCCAACAGCCTTCTTGGTGCCTAATTGCACAGGGAAAGCACGGACCCCGTTCCCTTCCGTTCCTTCTCACCTGTCCCCCACCATCTCCCCCAGGGTCTCCCTTTGCCGCTGGGCCGCTGGATCCCCTAACCGTGGGTGGGTCCCACTGGGTGTAGGAACTCCTTCCCTCCCCCAGCCACCCCTCAGGGGTGCCGGTCCCGGAGTTCTGACCTTTACTTTTGCTCCTCCTTCCCTCCCCACTCCCTCAGGACCCGTGCAGCTGTAGGGAGCCTAGGTGGGCAGAGGATCAGGCTCAGGATCTCAACAGGTTCCTGGGGGTCCAAGTGGGCATGGGAAACGTGGCCATGCTCCCTTTTGATCCTCTGCCCTCCCACTGGTTCCCCAATTTCCCCCTTTGGGCGTGGGATCCGTTCCTCTCCCCCACCCACCCCTCAGGGGCGCCAGTCCCTTTCTGCCTCCACTTCTCCTCCCCCTTCACTCCCTCCAAGCCCCACGTCCTACCCGGTCACTGGGGGTTCTTCCCATCTCCTAAGGTGTCCGTGGTCCCCCACTGGTGCCTGGTAGGTGCCCTAGTTGTGACTCCTTTATTTCTTAAAGAGTTTGTGAAAGGTTTGTATTATTTCTTCCTTAAGAAAATTTACCATTGAAACAACCAACCAGGCCTGGACTTTCTTTTCTAGAAGATTTTAATTACTAATCCAGTTTCTTTATTTGATATTAGTATATTCAGTTTTTCGGTTTCCTTGAGCGAGTTTTGGTAGTTTGTATTTGTCTAGAAATTTGACTCATTTAAATTGTCTAACTTGGTATAAAAACTTTAATAATATGCCTTTAATTTTTTTCATTTCTGTAGGGTTTGTTGTTAACTCCTCTGTTTTACTCTTACACTGTTGATTTTGGTAATCTTTTTTCTTTTTTTTTTTTTTAGCTCTAGATCAATCTATGTTAGTGTGTGTCTCTGTACCCGCACCTCAAATCTCTCCCTCTTTTTCTTCTCTTCCCTTCCCTTTCTCCCTTTCTTTCCTTACCTGCACCTTATCCCCACCATCCAGCTAATTATCAATTTTGTTGATCTTTTCAAAGAACCATCTTTCGGTTTTATCCTCCTTCCCTCCACTGATAGGTACTCTGATCTTTATTTCAGTCTATTTAATTTGGGTTGATTTGCAGAATCTGATTTACATGTTCAGATTATTGGTTAAAAATTATTTTACCTTTCTAGTTTTTTTTTTTTTTTGGCTGTGTTGGGTCTTCGTTGTTGCGTGTGGGCTTTAGTTGCGGTGAGTGGGATCTAGTCTTCATTGTGGTGCGCAGGCTTCTCATTGCGGTGGCTTCTCTTGCTGTGGAACATGGGCTCTACGCGCGTGGGCTTCAGTAGTTGCAGCACTCCAGCTCTAGGGCACGTGGGCTTCAGTAGTTGTGGCTCGCGGGCTGTAGAGCGCAGGCTCAGTAGTTGTGGCACATGGGCTTAGTTGCTCCATGGCATGTGGGATCTTCCCAGACCAGGGATTGAACCCCTGTCCTCTGCATTGGCAGGCATATTCTTAACCACTTTGCCACCAGGGAAGCCCTCTAGTATATTTGTAGAGCTATAAATTTCTCTCGGGACTTCCCTGGTGGCGCAGTGGTTAAGAATCCGCCTGCCAGTGCAGGGGACACGGGTTTGATCCCTGGTCCGGGAAGGTCCCACATGCCGTGGAGCAACTAAGCCTGTGCGCCGTAATTACTGAGCCTGCGCTCTAGAGCCTGCGAGCCACAACTCCTGAAGCCCACACGCCTAGAGCCCGTGCTCCACAACAAGAGAAGCCACCGCAATGAGAAGCCCGCGCACCGCAATGAAGAGTAGCCCCCACTTGCCGCAACTAGAGAAAACCCACACGCAGCAACAAAGACCCAGCGCAGCCATAAATAAATAAATGAATGAATGAAAAAAATTTTTCTTTAAGCCTGTGCCATCAAATGTGTTAGCTAACACCCATGTGTGATTATTAATATTAAAATTAAAGTTAAATAAAATAGTAGATTGAGTTCCTCAGTCATTCTAGTCACATTTCAGGTGTTCATTAAGCTCATGTGTCTAGTGGCTACCCCATTGGACATTGCAGGTATAGAACATTTGCCAGAATTTCTGTTGGACTCTTAAGTAGTGCTTTGACTGCATCCTGTGAATTTATACATATTAATTTTAAGTTTTATTCAATTTAGTATATTTTGTAATAGTCCTTGTGATTTCTTTTACCCATGAGTTATTTATAATTTGGTTGTTAGGCTTTCAAAAATTTGGGCTCTCCAGATTTCTTTCTGTTGTTACTCTCTAATTAAATTTAATTGTGGTAGGAGGACATACTATGAATGATTTCAAACCCTTTCAAATTATTGAGAGTTGTCTTATTAACCAGCGCAAGGGTTGGCAAAGTATTTCTTTAAAGGGCCAAATAATACGTATTTCAGGCTTTGTATACCACACAAGGTCTCTGTTGTGGCCTACTTCCTCTTCCCTCCAGACAATTTGAATTATGTGTTTGGTAGGAATTCCCTGGTTGTCCAGTGGTTAGGACTCAGCACTTTCACTGCTGAGGGCACAGGTTCAATCCCTGGATGGGGATCTAAGATCCCACAAGCTGTGCGGCCACAGAAAAAAAAAATATGTTTGGACTTTGACCCTGGTTCCTGACACAGAACTTAAGATGGAGTGATAAGGATGATAGGTGCTTCTTTCATTATTTATAAAAGATCCCTTTTAACCATACCTGAAGTTATGGTAAGAAAACAACTAAGTAGGCCTACTAGATAGCTTCAGGATGAGTGCTGCTAGGAGAAACCAACCATGTGATTAGAGGGTGGGGCTGAAATTCCTGGACCTCTAGGGAGGGCAGAGAGTCTGGAGATTGATTTCAGTCACAGATGGGCAGTGATTTAGTCAGTCATGCTGATGTAATGGAACCTCCATAAAAAACTCCTAAACAATGGGGTTTGGAGAGCTTTGGGCTGGTGCAGACATCCAGGGGTTGGTAAAGTGGTATGCCTGGAGAGGGCATGGAAGCTCTGTGCTCATTCCTCCCTATTCATTATCTTATAAATCTCTTTTATCTGACTGTTTCTGAGTTGTATCCTTTATAATAAATCAGTAATAGTAAGTTAAGCACTTTGCTGAGTGCTGAGTCATTTTGTTATTGAACCAGAAGAGGGGATTGTGGAAACCCTTTGAATTTTATCACTGGTTGGTCAGAAGTACTGGTGTCAACCTAGGACTTGTGACTGGCATCTGTAGTAGGGGCAGTCTTGTGAGACAGCCCTTCATTTGTGGAGTTTAATGCTAACTACAGGTAGTTAGGGTCGGAACTGAATTGAATTGTAAGACACCCAGTTGGTGTCAGAGAGTTGGAGAAGTGGTGTTAGAAAAGATACCAGGTATTTGGTGTCAGGAGATAAAAAACCTCTCAGAACTCTGAAAAATGTAAACTACTGCTTAGCTTGTGGGCGGTACAGAAACAGACTTGGCTTGATTTGGCCCATGGGCCTTAGTATTAGTGCCCATCTTTGGACTAATACATGATCTGTCCTTGAGAATGTTTCATTTGTGCTTTAGTAGAATTTGTATTGTACTGTCTTTGTGTGGAGTGTTTGTGTAGATCAGTTACATCAAGTTGGTTACAGTGTTGTTCAAGGCTTTTACATCTTACTAAGATAGTTGCTTTTATCAGTTTCTGAGAAATGAGTATTGAAATCTCCATCTGACATTGTTGAATTGTCCATTTCTCCTTTCATTGTTAGGTTTTTTTGGTTTTGTTTTGTTTTGTTTTAGCTGCGCTGTGCAGCATGTGGGATCTTAGTTCCCCAACCAGAGATCAAACCTGTGCCTCTTGCACTGGAAGCTCGGAACCCTAACCACTGGACCACCAGGGAATTCCTGCATTCTATTAGTTTTGCTTTGTGTATTTTTTAGGTGCATATACATGTATAATTGTTAGATATTTCTGATGTATTGGTCCTTTAGCATATAAAATGTTTATCTTTGTGTCTAGTAATACGTCTCATCTGAGAGTCTTTTTCCGGATGTTAATATAACCACTCCACCTCTCTTATGGTTATTATCTTCATGGTATATCTTTTTCCTTTTTTTTCCCTTTCATCCTGTTGTGTCTCTGGGTCTGAATGTTTAAGATGCCACATAGTTGTGTTTTACCGAGTCTAATCTCTGCCTTTTTATTGGAGTGCCTAGTTCATTTATATTTAATGTAAGTAATGATATGGTTGGATTTAGGGTGTTTGTTTTCTATCTTTGTCATGTCAGTTTTTGGTTCCTTTTATTAAATCTTTTGTGTTCACCAGTATTTTCAACGCTCTTTAATTTTTTCTCTCATTTTGTTTCTACTTTGTTTTTGTTTTAGCTCTAGCAATTATATGTCTAATTTAATACAAGCCACTTCAAGGTAATACTGTATTAATTTTGTTAAAACGTAGCAACTTTGCTATAGATCCATTCCTCTTCTTTGTAACTATTGTCATATTATTTCTTTTGTATGTTTAAAAACTATCAGTACATTATTCTGATTATTGCTTTAAACAATCTTATGGGTATTTTTTTTAAAGAAATTGAGAGGAAAAAATAGTCTTTTATATTTTCCATGTTTACCATTTCTAATGTTCCTCATTTCCATCCTGTGGATTCAGGTTATAGTCTGATTTCAGTTCTTTTCAGCCTGAATGGGCTTCATTTAGTATTTTCTGTGGTACACGTATGCTAGCGACATTCTATTAATTTTTGTTTATCTGAGGATTTCTTTATTTTGCTTTCATATTGAAGAATATTTTTGATTTATATAGAATTCTTGGTTTTACACTCTTTCACTTACTTTAAATATGTCATTTCATTGCTTTCTGGTCTCTATTGTTTCTGATGAAAAGTCAGATGTCAGTATTATTGTTTCTCTGTGTGTGATGAATTGTTTTTCTCTTGCTGCTTTCAAGAGTTTCTTTGAAAGTCTTTGCCTTTCAGCAGTTTGAGTATGATAAATCAAGGTTTGATTCTCTGTTTTATTATACTTGAGAGTTCTTCCACCTTTTGACTCTGCAGATTAATGTATTTCATCAAGTTTGGGATGTTTTTGGCCCATTATTTCCTCAAACGTTTTTCCTACTCCTTACTCTCATCTCCTGGGACTTCCACTACATTTATGTTGGGATTCTTGATGTTGTCTCCCTGGTCTCTGAGAAGCCGTTTCCTTTTTTTTTGGTCTTTTCCCTCTTTTAAGGACTGGATACTTTCATCTGTCTACAGGCTCACTCAAGTCTGCAATTTTTCTAACAGTTTTTAAAAAATACATTTACTTATTTATTTTGCTGCACCGGGTCTTAGTTGTGGCATGTGGGATCTTCGTTGCCATGTGCAGGATCTTTAGTTGCGGCATGCAAACTCTTAGTTGAGGCATGCATGTGGGACCTAGTTCCTTGACCAGGGATCGAACCCGGGCCCCCTGCATTGGGAGTGCGGAATCTTAGCCATTGGACCACCAGGGAAGTCGCTCAGGTCTACTATTGAGCATAGCTGTATGATGAAATTTTTATTTTGGATGTTGTACTTTTCATCTTATGGATTGTTATTATAGTTCCTAATTCTCTCTTGAGACTTCCTGTATGTTGAGTACTGCCATTGCATTTTATTTAGTACCTTTATTCTTAGCTGCTTTGAAATCTTTGTCTTCGAACTCCAATGTCTGGACTCAGTTGATTAGTTGACTGATTCCCCACCCCTCCCCCATCCCCCACCGTCAGGTTCAGTCACACTTTTCTGTTTCTTTGTATGTTTTGTCAATTAGATTATATTATATTGTAGCAACTATGAATTCTGCTTTATTTTTCTGTGGGTTGTTGGTATATTTTAGTAACTTGCTTAAAGTATGGAGTCTGTACAGCTTACAGCCACTGATGTCTCCTTTTCAGTATTTTTACTTTAATCGTTTAGCCTGGCTTCCTAGGGTTCACTTCTGTATCTGCATAGCTTGGTGTTCAACCAGTGCTTTGGGTGGAAGTTGTGGTCAAATACCTTGAGCCTATCAGCCTCACACCACTGATGATCCACCTCTGTTTAGTTTGGGAAACACACTAAAAGTTGCAGCCAGTTTTTAGTCTCACTTGGCCTTTCGTTTTTGCTCGCTTTCTTGGGTGTCCCTTTTAGTTAACCAGCTATGTGTGGAGAGTTTGTCTTAGATCTTCTGTGACTCTCTCATTTTAAGTGTCTTATATTAATTTTCTGAATGGGCTGCTGCCACAGTATAGGGAAGCTGTTCTTTCCTAACTTGGATACCTACTTATAGCTGGCAAATGTTCTGTTCACATTTGCCCTCCTGACCTAATTGATCCTGCTTCATATGGCAGCAAAGCTGCTATTTTGCTTTGTTTTTTTTAATTGAAGTATAGTTGATTTACAGTGTTAAATTAGTTTCAGGTATACAACAGAGTGAATAAATATTTTTATAGATTGTACTCCATTCAAAGTTATTATACAAAGAAAAACAAAGAAGAAAAAAACCAAAAATGTTGTTATAAAATATTGGCTGTTTTCTCTGTGCTGTACAATATCTCCTTGTAGCTTATTTATTTTATACATAGTAGTTTGTGCCTCCTAATCACCTACCTTTATCTTGCTCCTCCTCCTTCACTCTCCCTACTGATACGTTTTCCATATCTGTGAGTCTGTTTCTGTTTTGTTATATCCATTCATTGTTTTATTTTTTAGATTCAGCATGTAAGTGATAACATACAGTATTTGTCTTTCTCTGTTTGACTTATTTCACTAAGCATAATACATTCTAGGTCCATCCATGTAGTTGCAAATGGCAGGATTTCATTCTTTTTTTATGGCTGAATAGTATTCCATTGTGTGTGTGTGTGTGTGTGTGTGTATATGTGTGTATATATATATATATATATATATATATTCCAGTTCTTCTTTATCCATTCATCCATTGATGGACAGTTAGGTTGCTTCCATATCCTGGCCATTGTAAATAATGCTGATGTGAACATTGGAGTGCATGTATCTTTTCAAATTAGTGTTTTCATTTTCTTCAGATATATTCCCAGGAGGAGAATTGCTGGATCATATAGTAGTTCTATTTTTAGTTTTTTGAGGAACTTCCATACTGTGTTCCAAAGTGGCTGCAGCAATTTACATTCCCACTAACAGTGTAGGAGGGGGTTCCCTTTTCTCCACATTCTCACCAACATTTGTTGTGGTCTTTTTCATAATAGCCATTCTGACAGATGTGACGTGATACCTCATTGTGGTTTTGATATGCATTTCTCTCATGATTAGTGATGTTGAGCATCTTTTCATGTGCCTGTCAGCCATCTGTATATCTTGTTTGGAAAAATGTCTATTCAGGTCTTCTGCCAATTTTTTTTAATTGGTTTTTTTTCCTTTGATATTGAGTTATATGAGCTGTGTATATATTTTGGATATTAACCCCTTATCGGTCATATCATTTACAAATATTTTCTCCCATTCAGTAGGTTGTCTTTTTGTTTTGTTGGTGGTTTCCTTTGCTGGGCAAAAGTTTTTAAGTTTAATTAGGTCCCATTTGTTTATTTTTGGTTTTGTTTCCTTTGCCTTAGGAGACAGATCCAAAAAATATTGCTACCATTTATGTCAAAGAGTGTTCTATGTTTTGTTTTAGGAGTTTTATTGTGTCTGGTCTTACACTTAGGTCTTTAATGCATTTTGAGTTTATTTTTGTATATGGTACGGGAACAAAGCTGCTGTTTTTAGGATCATCCTCAGGCAAGAAGACCAGTGCCTTCCACTGTTTTTACCAGAAACTCTAGCAGTTTTTTGTAGAATAAGCACTGCATTTTGTCTCATAATGGTTGTTTCCCAGTGCTTTGAAATAGGTGGGTTCTTTGTGTGTGACATGTGTGACAGTTTTGTCAAGTTTTAGGGGAGGATTCGCTCTTTTTTTTTTTTTTTTTTGGCTGCGTTGGGTCTTCGTTGTCGTGCATGGACTTTCTCTAGTTACGGCCAGAGGAGTACTCTTCGTTGTGGTGTGTCCGCTTTTCATTGTGGTGGCTTCTCTTGTTGCAGAGCACAGGCTCTAGGCACGTGGGTTTCAGTAGTTGTGGCACGTGGGCTCTAGAGCGCAGCCTCAGTAATTGCAGCGCACAGACTTAGTTGCTCCACAGCATGTGAGATCTTCCCAGACCAGGGATCGAACCCGTGTCCCTTGCATTAATTAGCAGGCAGATTCTTAACCACTGTGCCACCAGGGAAGTCCCGAGGATTCACTTTTCATTCTTCCGTTAGTGGAAGTTGGCTAGCTGTCAATTTTTTTTTTTAATTTTATTTTCTCAAAAATTGAATAAGTTTTAGTCTTTAAAAAAAAATAAGTCAGCAGAGTTTGTTAAACCAAAAAAAAAAAAAAATAAGTCATATCTCAGATATTTTTTCTAGGTCTGAATTGTCCTGTACCGTTGCCACTAGTTACTTGTGGTTATTTAAATTTTAGCTAACTAAAATTCAATTAAAAAATTTATTTTGTTAGTTATGCTGAGCACCTTTTGAAGTGCTCAGTCGCCACTTGTATTGGCTGCTGCACTGGACAGTGCAGATATAGCACATTTCCATTATTATAGAAAGTTCTGTTACACAGGGATGCTGTAAAATCTTTGAGACAAATTGTAACTAATAATAATGGCTACCATTTTCTGAGTACTCACTTTGTGTTGGAGTTTACATTTATTAATCCATGTGCTCTTCCAACACCCCTTGAGATAGGTACTATTATGATCCTTATTTTACAAATGGGAAACCTAGACTCCAAGGTTAACGAGCTAACCCAAAGTCACATAGTGCAGAAGGGGATGGGCTTGGAATTTAATCCTAATTAGTCTGGTTCCAGAGTTTGGGGCATTATTTTGTTGTATTGCCTCTTTGATGAGTCGTGCTTAGTTTCTGACTTGAAAAGGTTTTTATGTTTTGCTATGTTTGAATGCTATTTGATGGTTTGGGGGAAATGATTCTTTTCATATTTACGTTGTTTGCTTCTGTTTCTTAGAGTTTTTGTTATCTGAATTTTATCATATGCCACTTTAGCATCTACTTAAATAACCGTATGGTTTTCTCCTTTAGTTGTTTTAATATGATTATTTTGTTAATATCTTTGCTGTCAAATAATCCTTGAATTCCTATATGAAGTTTAGTAATCTATCTGGTAATCTGTCAAAAGAATATTATGATCAACTTATATTTTATTCAATATTTTAATCAATACGTTAGAATAGTCTGCCATTTTCTTCTTTTGCATTGTTTTTGCCAACTTTTAACGTTAAAGTAATGTTGGACTTTATAAAATGAATTGGGATTTTTCCTTTTTCACTCTTTTTCTAGATTAGCTTGAATAATAATGGAATGCTGGTCTGTTATTTAAACATTACTCTTCAGTAAAACCATCTTGATTTGGAAATTTAAAAAATGGTGTGTGGCTTGCAGGATCTCAGTTCCCTGATCAGGGATTGAACCTGGGCCATGGCAGTGAAAGCCCAGAATCCTAACCACTAGGCCACCAGGGAATTCCCATTGTTTATCTGTTTTATATATAGTAATGTTAATCCCAAACTCCTAATTTACCCCCCCCCCATCCCCTTTGGTAACCATAAGTTTGTTTTCTATGTCTGTGAGTCTATTTCTATTTTGTAAATAAGTTTGTATCATTGTTTTAGATTCCACATATAAGTGATATCGTATGATGTTTGTCTTTGTCTCACTTCACTTAATATAATCTCTAGGTCCATCTCTGTTGCTGCAAAAGGCATTATTTCATTATTTATAGCTGAATAATATTCCATTGTATATATATACTACATCTTCTTTATCCATTCATCTGTTGATAGACATTTAGGTTGAAAGATAGGATAGATTTAATGTCTTTGAGTATTAGCTGTTTCTGCTACACTGTTATCTGGAGAGCTTGTAATTTTAGTTTGTATTTCCAACTGGAATCCATTTTTCTTTTGGGTTTTGTGTATGTGACCATTTCATTTATTTTTACTTTGTAAACATTTTTATTGGGTCATAATCAAGATGTGGACTGTACAAATCAGTGCCTTCTGAATTGGAAGTTTTTTTCTTGTCTGTTTTTGGTAACTAAATACAAGATTAAATTTTGTCAGTATTCTACACTAATACTAAAGATGTATGTTTTTATTCCAGAATGTATTGTGTTATTTACTTCCTTGTTTTTGTTTTTGTTTTTAAATCCCATTCAGAAGTATACTGAAAAGTTTCATTATACTTTTATCTTTGTCATGGTCTCCATTCATTTTAATGCTTTTAAATTTATTACTTAGTTGTTTTTGTTTCTAAATTTCTGGGGGTTTTATTCAATCTATATTTGTATTGTTTTCCCTTGGTCATAATTAATGCTATTTTGTTTTTATTACATTAAACATTTTATATTTATACAATAATTCTATGTCTGTAATCTCTGCTGTTTGTTTGCCCCCCTGTAGCTTGTAATTTCAGTTGGTTTGTTTATTCATGTGTCTGTTTTCTTTGCTTTCACTGCTTTGAAGATGGCATTCCATTAACAACTTCTGGCTTCTGTAGTTTCTAATGAAAGGTGTGCTGTCATTGTTATTTATTCCTTTGTATGTAATGTGTCTTTTCCCCTACTCTGCTGTTAGGGTTTACTCTTTATTATTAGTTTTTAGCAATTGATTTTATGATGTGCTTTGGCGTGGGTTGTTCTTTGTTTGTTTTTTTGTTTTGTTTTTTTTTGGGCCACACCATGCTGCATGTGGGATCTTAGTTCCCTGAACAGGGATTGAACCTGCACCCCCTGCATTGGAAGCGCGGAGTCTTAACCACTGGACTGCTGGGGAATTCCTGGCATGGTTTTATTTAGAGGTATAATCCTCAGAGATTATTAAATTTGGGGTTATTTTTGTTAAAGTTGGAGAAAATTTGGCCATTTTCTCTTAAAATATTTTCTGATCTTTTTTTATAGCCTCTCTGGAATTCCAGTTACACATATATTAAACCACTTGATAATGTTTCACAGGTAGTGGGCCTATGTGTTTTTTTCCCCCCACTCCTTTGTTCATCTTCGTGCTTCGTTTTGTCCGTCTCCTTTCAGTTTTACTAGGTTTTTCTTATATATTTTGAAGCAGTCTTGTTAGGTGCACATACGGTTATAATTTTATCTTCCTTAGAATTGACATTTTTATAATTATAAAATGTTCAGCTTGTGTCTAGTAACTTTTTTCTTGAAAACTATTTTATCTGATATTAGTATAGCTACTCCAGCTCTTGCATAGTAACAGTTTCCATGACATGTTTTTTGCATCTTTTTTTCTTTCATCCTATTTATGTCTTTGATCTCTAAAGTGTGTCTCTTGTAAGCAGCATATATTTAATCTTTTTTTTTTTTTGGTATCTAGTGTGACAATCTTATCTTTTGATTGGAGTGCTTAATTCATTCTCATTTACTATCATTATTTATATGATCAAATCTGTGTTAGTTGTTTTGCTAGTTGTTTTCTATGTAATGTATTTTTTTGTTCCTTGGTTCTTCCTTATTTGCTTTCTTTTGTATTACATAGATACTTCATAGTGTTCCATTTTAATTCCTTTGTTAGTGATTGCTCTAGAGATTCCAGTATGTCTCTTAGTTTATCACAGTCTACTTTAGATTACTACTAACTTGATTTCAGTAAAATATAGAAACTTTCTCCAGTATGGCTTCTTTACCTTTTCTTTCCTTTGTGCTACTGTTGTTACATATGTTCCATTTATATGCTATAAACCCAGCAATACTGTTATAGTCATAGTTTACACACTTCTGTGATTTTTAAAGAAGTTAAGAGAAGAAAGAAAAAAATACATAGTCTTTCCTATTAACCTGTATATATTTACCATTTCTGGTACTCTTTAATTTCTTTGGGGGTTTGGGTTATGGTTTGGTGTTATGTCCTGGCGCTAGCCAGTGTGACTCCATTTCCTCTCTCCTTTGTGCTATTATTGTTTTATGCAACTTAAAAAAAATCAGTTAAGGGAAGAGAACAAATAGATTTATATTCTTTAATACATTTACCAGCATAGTTAACCTTACCTGTGCTGTTTATTTCTATAGGCATTTGAGTTACTGTCTGAGGACACTTTCTTTCAACCTGAGGATCTTCTTTTAAGGCAGGTCAACTTGAAATGAATTCTCTCAACCCATGATTATATGAGGATTTCTTTATTTCATTTTCATTTTTGTAGGTTCGTTTTGATGAGTATAGAATTCTTGGTTGGTAATTTTTTCTTTCACCACTTGAATAATGTAATCCCTTTGCTTTCTGGCCTCTGTTGTTTCTGCGAAGTCTACTGTTAATCTTGTCGTTCCCTTGTACATCAGGAGTCACTTTTTTCTTCTTTCAAAAATTTCTTTGACTTCAGTAGTTTAACTGTAACTATGTGTATCTTTAAAAGATAAGTTCATGTTCATTAATTGTTATAAGAAAAGGCACAAAGGCCAAATATTTTCCTCCCTGTGTATTTTGCTGAGTGATAATTTATTATAAAATAAAAAGTTATAAAATATTTTCCATTTTGGTAATTTAAAATTTTTTTCACTTAAAAATTTCCTGTTTGAGCCAGAATATCATTTCTTATTTAGGAATCATTTCAGTTCTTTTGTGGGGTGGGGAGGTCATACTTTTATTTATTTATTTATTTTTAGAGTTATTGGATTATGTCCGAATATATATTCAGTAAAACCTTTTACTTTTTTTTATCATGGCCAGGTTACATGATTAAAGTTTTATGGACATAGGAAAACAAAAATATTTTATTATTTTTATGTTAAAAGATTCCATTCATGGATTCAGCTTGGTGTCAAGTGCCTTTTGGGATACATAAATTTTCACATTTTAGAGAGGAAAGATGGTACTTAACCTTTCAGCAGGGTCTGTGGTAGTATCCTTGTAATGAAATACCTTAGTATTTTGCTGCAGTATTTACACTTAGTAGGGGCATAAAGATATAGTTTCATGCCAGTTCAGGTCAGGTCTTTTTCCCTAAATGTGTTTTGAAACTAAACTTTCATCAAAATGTTTTGGATTTCAGAATTTGGATAAGGAAATATGAGTTCAAGAGCCACTAAATTTTACCATTAGGTCTGTGTATATTCACATATTTTTACTTTTTGTTTGTGGCTGCCATCCTGTTTGTTGCATAAAAGTTTATGACAGTTATGGATTGTATACTTCACTGTTAAATAAAATTCCTCCTTGTTCTATTTAATGCTTTTTGAGGTCAAATTAGACTTATCTAATGCTATACTGTTTTTCCTCTTTTTTTTTTTTTGGTTGGTTCTACCTCCTTCCACCCACCCCCATTTGCTGATATTTATTTCTTTATCCTTTTCTCTTTAAACCTTTCTTTTGTTTTAGGTATGTTTCTTAATTTGATTAATTTGCTTCTTAGAAGTTACCTGTTTTCAGGTCTTCTGTTTTTATAAATGAAAATCACGTTTATTTAATTTTAGCAGAGCTCTTTTTTTTGTACTTGCAATGTATATTCTAATTGCATTTCTCTTGAGTAAGCTTTTTTTTTTCTAGTCAAGTTCTCTTTTGTTTCTTCCACTAGTTTTGCCTCAGTAGGAGCCAGTCAGCTGGTTCTGATTGTTCACCTTGGTCTCCCTCAAGTTACTGAACGTCCTCAAATGGAATATACTTATTCTTTGCCTATTCATGAGTATGGCTCCCTTTACAGGGTCAGTTTTGTGGGGGATGGTTTTATTGGTCAGTGGTGAACTAGTAGACCATGAAAGACATGATAAACTTTGTTTCAGCTGCCCTTTAATGAATACATTTTCAAATTAATTACCTTATTCCAAGAGTAGCAGAGCCTTACTGTTTCCCTGCTCAGCTTGTACAGCTGGGGTTGGAACAGTCCTCACGGTCCAGGGACTGACTGACTGATTGAGCCTATCAGTGCAAAATTCAGATGGCCTCCTAAAGGAGGCAATGAATAAGTAGATGTGGTGAACCAGGCAGCCATGGAATCCTGGCTCTTCATAGTCAAGGCTCCAGGTTCCACTGGGACTTTTCAGTTCCATGCCTCCTTCCCCCATGAAAAGAGAGTAAAGAAAACCTAGGTGCATGCAAGTAAGCACATGCATGTATACACAGATTGAAGCCCTCTCTCCTGTGAGCTGTATCCACAAAGAAGACTCAGAATTCCTGTAGTTTTGGATCTGAATACTTGAATTCAAGAACTATCTTGAAGTTCGTGAGTTAGTGAAAAATCATTCATTCAAACTAGATGTTCAGTACTTTTTCTGTAAAGGACCAGGTGGTTTATATTTTATGCTTTGTAGTACAAATACTATCTCTATAGCTTTTTCCTTCTTTCTTCTTTTCCTTTAGAAGTATAAAAATCATTCTTTTTTTTTTTTTTTTTTTTTTTTAAATTATTTTTATTATTTATTTATCTATCTATGGCTGTGTTGGGTCTTCGTTTCTGTGCGAGGGCTTTCTCCAGCTGCGGCAAGCGGGGGCCACTCTTCATCGCGGTGCGCGGGCCTCTCACCATCGCGGCCTCTCTTGTTGCGGAGCACAGGCTCCAGACGCGCAGGCTCGGAAGTTGTGGCACACGGGCTTAGTTGCTCCGCGGCATGTGGGATCTTCCCAGACCAGGGCTCGAACCCGTGTCCCCTGCATTGGCAGGCAGACTCTCAACCACTGCGCCACCAGGGAAGCCCAAATCATTCTTAATAAGTTATTGGCTGAACTGTTTATTATTTTTTAAACTGTGCTTTTTCGTAGCTAGCAGGCTGTAACTTGCCCACATTACCAATTTAAAAGTATGTTATTTTTTACACAAGTTTCTGTTAATATTGAACAAACTTCGGCAACCTTATTTCAAACAATGCTGAGTACTGGAATTAGATTGCTATATTTGGTAATGAATTTACTCATAATTTTCTGAGTATGTTAGGTTTTTGAATTTTAATTTAGAGATCTATCTTTAAGAGTTAGGAGGCTTAGGGCTTCCCTGGTGGCGCAGTGGTTGAGAATCTGCCTGCTAATGCAGGGGACACGGGTTCGAGCCCTGGTCTGGGAAGATCCCACGTGCCGCAGAGCGGCTGGGCCCGTGAGCCACAATTACTGAGCCTGCGTGTCTGGAGCCTGCGCTCCGCAACAAGAGGGGCCGCGATGGTGAGAGGCCCGCGCACCGTGATGAAGAGTGGCCCCCACTTGCCACAACTAGAGAAAGCCCTAGCACAGAAACGAAGACCCAACATAGCAATCAATCAATCAATCAATTAATCAATTAAAAAAAATAAATAAATAAATCTTTAAAAGAGTTAGGAGGCTTAAATAATACCAAGAAGCTTTATGATAACATCCATGCTTAATTACTGTATTTCCTAAATATATTTTGTTTGTTTGATAATCAGTGTTAGGTCTTATATGATCATTTGTGCACATAAGTGCCCATATATAACTATGACTTCAGCTTAAACCAGTTCTATATTTAGTGGTAAAAAAAACTGTTTTTTGGCTTTTCGAGTTTTTGTTTTATTTTGCTCAGCCTGCATGTGTGTTATAAATATTCTTTTGTACATGACAAGTGTTCAGTTTTTTCCATAATTGACTTACAGTATTACATTAATTTCAGGTGTACGACACAGTGATTCGATATTTTTATACATTACAAACTGATCACGACAGTGGTAAAACTGACTTGTGCAGACTTACTGGATACGTACTAATAATAAAATTTAAATACACATTCTGTATGGTATTAGTTTGTAGGGTTAAGCCAATTTGATTATAAATTAATTTAGTTATTTTCTGTATTATATCTCCAATTTTTTCCTGTATAAAGCAGTATACTACTTTATTCTGCCTCTCCATTCTTTTCCCTCTCTTTATTGACAGATTGTTGTGTAAGAATGGGCAACATATTTAACATTCCATATTTCCAGCTCCCCCGTGTTCATATACAAATCTTTGTGCTGCTACCTCCACTGTTACAAAATTTCTGTAGAAAAGATCAGTGACTTGTTGCTTCATAATCTAGTTATTTTTTGCCTTCCTCCTTCTTAGCAAATATGTACTTCTTCCTAGGTGCCTACTATTGTGTGCACACAGGGAAGGAATAGAGATGAACGGGAGATAGGTGCAAGGTGAAGGGAGGAATTAGCATTGGGAATGGTTATATCTTTCAAACTTGGGGCTCTTGACACTACCCACTAATCTTATTCTCTCCAGCCTCTTTTTCCTGTTCCCTGAATTATTCAATTCCAACTTTCAACAGTCAACTCACAAGACTCACCCTCATCACTTGATCTGGCCTCCCACTTAGGTAATTAGAGGCCATAGGTGTAAATTCCCTTCCACTCCCTTCTCCACCTGAAAAACATGTCTGTATTTTTTCATTCATAATTACTTTCTAAGGGAAAGGAGGGGAATTGATGATTGAACATTTGGACTAACTACTCCACAGTATGGCAAAGAGAACTAGGGCTGAATAAAAAGATTGTTAGATTATGCCAAGAGTCAGCTGATATTTAAGGATAGTGTGTGATTCTAAAAGTAAATTGCTACAGGCACGAGAGGATCATGAGTGGTTAATGGAAAAAGTGGTTGATCCTTGTTTGATTCTCATTTATTTCAGCTACATGTATGTGTTTCATGTAAAATGTACTTACTGTGATTTGCAGTTGAAAATGTTTGGAATTTGTCTCCTAAATCTGAGACCTCCTTTTCTTTTGCTTAACCCATAAATATTGGTGTACAAAGGGGTATTGTCCTTGATCCTATTCTCCCTTCACTAATCATAACTGCAGTTCAGATTTGAAATACTTATATGCTGGTGGTCCATACTCTTCAGTTCTAGAACTATGCTAAACAGTCTATCCGAAACTTATTCATTACATTCTGGCTAAAATTACTTTTCCCTCATTTTGAGTAATTGTGTAATTATCCATGAATTACCCATGCCAGAAACTTGCAAATCATCTAGAATTTCAAATTTCTTCCCTCGCTGTAACTGTTACCTCTCCATCTTCACATATTCATTCATTAAGTAAATCAGTTCTGCCTCTAATTTATCATCTACGTTTCTCTTATGATTGCCTTAGTTTGGTCTCTTATTTTGTTACTAATAGACCAGCCTTTTAATTAGGGGGCTAGTTTAGCATAGGTTTTAAGAGCATGGACTGTAGGTTCAGACATTTAGGTTTCAGACCTTGGTCTCCTCTCCCCTCCATTTACATTGTCATATAGCTTGAGAACATTATCTAATCTCTCTGAACCTCAATTTCTTCACCTTTGAAGTGGGGATAGTAATTGAACCTACTTTACAAAGCTGTTATGAGGACTGAATGAACTAATACATATAAATTTCCCAGTAAATATTACCTGATCTTACAGTGAAACCTTGTACTAATGCAAATATAGATATAATTTGATTATTTCCTGTCCCCAACACAGCCTTTGTTTTCAAATAGGCAGGTTAAAATTCTTATTGGGATAAGGGCAGAAGTACAAGGTAGAGCAAAGTTGGGCTGGGAAACATCTGACAAGGAATGTAGGGTGGCAGAGAGTTCCTGTGTCCCCAGTGTCTCCTGAGCCAATTTATGTGAATCAGACTGGAAAAAAAGCTGCCAACTAATAGAGATGCCTGGAATTTCTGAAATTTGACTCTCCAGTTTGTGTGATTGAATTTCAAGGCCTTTGCTTATTTTGTTAAGGCAAGGTTTTTACCTTATTTTAATTGACATAATTTTAATCATATCTCAATTTTCCCTTCATATTTTAATTAGAATGATTTTTTAAAGCTGAAGTTTAATTATAATAGAACAGATTATTATATTTTGGTATTTTAATTTAATTTTTTAATCTCTCTTTTATATAATATTTACTTTTAGCCCATGCATTTAGATATCAATATGTTTTATTGATGCCTTTGCTAATTAATTTTTGCATCTTCTAAGTATTTTTCCATGTTCTTAAATATCAGGTTGAACTGTATAAAATTGCCATATTTGCAGGTCACGAGTGGTCAAATACTGGCAGTTTTATATGGTTCAGTCTAATGCTTTATTCTTACAGCAATGAATAAGTACTGTTATATGTCTGATCATTTGATTTGCTTATATTCTTGAATAATAGCTTAATCAGGATACAGATGGCTGGTTGACTGTTATTTTCTTTAACAGCTTTGAAGATAAACATTCCTGTTATCTTTTGACAGTTTTTTTTTAACTGATGAGGTCAGCTGTAAGTCTGATTTTCTTCTATTACTAGTAGTTATTAAGAGTTTTTTTCGGGAGTTCCCTGGTGGCCTAGTGGTTAGGATTCTGGGCTTTTCACTGCCATGGCCTGAGTTCAATCCCTGGTCAGGGAACTGAAGTCCTGCAAGCCACATGGCACGGCCAAAAAAAAAAAAAAGAAGTTCTTCATTTTTGCTATGTTTATGTGCGCACATTTATTTTTATTTACTCTGCTCAGGACTTGGATTGCAATCTGAGGGTTCATTTCTTTAGTTCTGAAATTTCCAGCTATTATCTCTTTAGCATCTGTACTTCAGCTCCTTCATGAACTTTTAGAACTTCTATTTGACACATGCTGGAGTTTCTCATTTAGTTCCCCCCCCCCTTTTTTTTTAGTATCCAAGATGTATTTATTAGGATGGTTTCCCATTCATCTTGATTCAGGGTGATTTTAGTGCTGCTTCTGTCTGAAGAAGCATCCTTCTGTAAGCCTTGCTTTTTCCTCCTGTAGGCTGGCAGAAGATAGTAGAGCAGCCAACACAAAAAAATGTTTGTGCATGGCTAAAGACAGTGGTGATTTTATAGCATCTTGAGCATTTCACATTCATGAAATAGGAATTGGGGCTCTGCACCAGGTGCTTCTTCTTATGTTTCTTCTTCTTTTCTGGAGAGGGATGAAGGAGATCCTTTGTGAGAGGCTTGTTCTTGTGGGGAGGTTGTCACCGCCAGAAAGGCTCATTCAGTTCTTTAGCTTGCTTCTTCTCTTTTGTGGTTTCTATCTCTCCTTATCTGTGTTGAATTCTATGTGATTTCTTCATATCTATCTTCTACCTTGATAATTTTTTTTACAGTTATCACTTATTATTTGACTTGTGTTGTGAGTTTATTCAATAATTTTATTTTCTTGATTCTTTTCCAGATCTACCCATTTTCATAGATCCCATTTGTCACTTTGTAAAAATTTTACACATATTTGAAGTCTTTATCAGACTGATTTGTCTTCTGTGGATTAGGTTTCTACTTCTTGGTTTATTGTATTTGTTGACTCTAATAGTACTGAAATTTCTTCATATGCATTGTAGTTTTATTTATGAGCTTATCTTCAGTGGGAGTTCCACTTGTGCCTTGGGTTGGGAGGAGTTCTAATGAGATGGTTTTGTGTTTGTAAGGGTCCAGACAAGCTTCTTTTTGTTGTTGTTGAAAGAATATGTGAATTTACTTACCTAAAGAGGAATCCCAGGAAAACAAGTAGCTGTTAGGCAAAAATAATGACTTCTGCTTCGTGGACATTTTGTTTGGAGTTCTGAGTTGATTAAAAAGGAGATTTTAAATAAGAACTTGAACTTAGGATAGAGAACAGAAGAGAAACATTGAGTTCAGCCTTGGGAAAGATGACTAGTATGATGGACTGGTTTCCTTGGGTTCCTTCTGGTTCATAATAGATTTACTTCCAATTTTCCATTCAGTGTTTCTGAAATCTCAGAAAAACTGGTGCCAGGACATGAAGGTTCAGGGCTGGAGATTGCATCACTACATGAACTTCCCCTAAGTCATCCGGCATTGGATAGATTACCAGTTATTATAAAAGAATATAGCTCAGGAACAGCCTGGAAGAGATGGAAGAGATGCATAGGCCAAGGTATGTGGGGAAGAGGTGTGGAGCTTCCATGCTCACTAAGTATGTCACTCTTCCTGAATATCCCCAAGTTCACCAACCTGGAAGCTACTCCTAGACAAGCTTCTTATTAGTTTCTTGACTTGGCCTTTCTATGTGCTGTGCAGATAGTACACACTTTGGTTATGTATCTATGCAGGAAGCTTGTTTGTGTTCAGACTTCTTGTGGATGACTCCACAGCTGGCAAGGATTTTAGGTTTTAGAGTACTTAAAGCCTGCCCTATGGCTTTATTGAGGGAGCTCAGTTTCAACTTTTAACCTTTGTCTTCCTATTCCCAACGGTGGTAACGATAACCCCTGTGGCCCACTTGCATCACTGCCTTACCACTTAGGCTTTGAGTGCCCTTTTTTGTTTCTGGCACTTCAAATTTTGACTTCTTGGTTGTAGACTCAGTTATATATTTTTAGACCTTTAATTTGTTATATGTTAGCCATTTCTGTGTTTGAGTTGGGGGTCAAGTGGTCTTAGATCTGCTTAGTGATCCATCTTGAATGGAAGTCCACCAATTTAATGAAGCTAAATTCCAGTTAACAACACTGTGGAGATAAACTAGTTTGTAGATTTGTCTATTTTAGCCTTTAAACACCCCCCCCCCGCAATAAATTAGACATTTTAGTAAATTGACACTTAAAAGAAATTAATCTAATAGGTATGAATGAGTCTCTCAGAACTTTGAAGTAATGAAATCAGTTCTAGGGACGTTATGCATAAAAATTGGTCAGTAGCTATGGCTTTGAAGTTTGGGTTTCAGTTTTGTATAGTAATCAAAATTCAACATGACAACTAGTACTGAGTGATTGAGTCAGGAGCACACTCATCTCATCACTAATTACAAAGGCATTGTTACTCATAAACTCAAATGGAAAATGACTCACATTTTCAACACAAACATTTATATAATTTAAAAATTTATTTATAAATATAGAAGTAAATAGCAGAAAGATCCCTAAAGAAGCTTCAACTCTTTTTGTTTTGGTGGTAAGACACCTTGGCTGCTGGGTAATCTGACAGAAGTAAGTAGTCAGCATAGGAATGGGTTTGGCTGATGTCTGCAGACTTAAATTTTCCTGTGTCTCATTGGGGGTTCTTTCATGCCTTAGATTTCTGAATTCCAAGCTTCTCTGAAAACCTTTATGGCAAATAAGAGTCTTTCTCAAATGTATCCCTCTATTCCTCCTGTACTTTGGGTTGTATTTGTTCTGCAGTGTTTAGGTATCCTTTTGCCATCTACATTTTTTGAAAAAGATAAAAAGTCACAAACTGTGATGTCAGCTTGCCAGGTAGAAGTAGAAATTGTAAGAATCTGAGAATCAGCTTATTGAGTTCAAAAAACAAAACCTGGTATGACTTGTATCAAATCATACATAAAAGTATATAATGGATACTTTTATATATTGAATGTTTCTTGCTCAGAACAGAATGTCACTTCAGAGATATTCCTTCAGAGATATTCCTTCATTAAGATGTTACAAATTTCTTAAGAACTTTCTCAATATTTTACATATATATAATTATATATACATATAGTTATATATACATATAGTTTTCTATCTGTAGACTCCTATTTTTTTTTTTCCATTTGTGAACTTCGCACCTGCTCTTCTTGGATTGCATGCTGTTTCTTCCTTTCCTAGTTTTGTTGGGGGTCCCCAAGACCATCCTCAGGTTCAGTGATTTGCTGGAAGGACTCACAGAATTAAGAAAAGCTCTTATACTCATGGTTGATTTTATTGCAGTGAAAGGATACAGATTAAAATTAGCAAAGAGAAAAGGTGCATGGTGTAAAATCCAGGAGAAAGCAGATGCAAGCTTCCAGGTGTCTCCTTTCAGTGGAGTTGCACGGGGAGATTCTTAATTCTCCCAGTTACAATGTATGACAATATGCAGGAGGAGTATTGCCAACCAGAGAAGCTCACGTGAACCTCTGTGTCTGGTTTTTTTTTAAAATAAATTTACTTATTTATTTGATTTTTGGCTGCATTGGTTGGGTCTTCGTTGCTGCGCGTGGGGTTTTCTCTAGTTGTGGCGAGTGGCGACTATTCTTCGTTGCTGTGTGCGGGCTTTTCATTGCGGTGGCTTCTCTTGTTACGGAGCACAGGCTCTAGGCGTGCAGGCTCAGTAGTTGTGGCACACGGGTTTAGTTGCTCCCTGGCATGTGGGATTTTGCCAGACCAGGGGTCGAACCCGTGTCCCCTGCATTGGCAGTTGGATTCTTAACCACTACGCCACCAGGGAAGCCCTTGTCTGGGGTTTTTATTGGAGACTCAGTCATATAGGGATGCAGCATCCACAGAACTGATAACACCTACTTGGACTCCAGCTGACCCCACAGGTCAAACTGAATACAGATGGCCCAAGGCCTCAGGCAAACAGAAATGCTTTTTTTTTTAATTTTTATTTATTTATTTATTTATTTATTTATGGCTGTGTTGGGTCTTCGTCTCTGTGCGAGGGCTTCCTCTAGTTGCGGCAAGTGGGGGCCACTCTTCATCGCGGTGCGCGGGCCTTTCACTGTCGTGGCCTCTCTTGTTGCGGAGCACAGGCTCCAGACGCGCAGGCTCAGTAATTGTGGCTCACGGGCCTAGTTGCCTCGCGGCATGTGGGATCTTCCCAGACCAGGGTTTGAACCCGTGTCCCCTGCATTGGCAGGCAGATTCTCAACCACTGCGCCACCAGGGAAGCTCCAGAAATGCTTTTATCAGGCATAATATTCCAAGAGTTCAAAGGCCATCTCCCATATGCCCATCAAGGGCTAGTGTTGAAGGCCTTCCTTAGGAATATGCGCGGTTTAATGAACCCAGGCCAACCAGGCATACTCTTTCTTGCACATTAGTGAATGCATGTTAATTCTTCAAGACCATGTATAAATGTCACCTCTTCAGTGAAAACTTACGTTATGCACTGTAAGAAGTTAGTTGTTCGCATATTTTTGCTCCTAAGTTACTTATCCTCATCTCCTCTGTAGTTTTGCTGTATGTTTCCAGGATTTTTTAAAAATATTTATTTATTTATTTATTTATTTATTTATTTACTGGCTGCATCGGGTCTTAGTTGTGGCATGCAGGATCTTTCATTGTGGTGCGCAGACTTCTCTCTAGTTGTGGCACACGGGCTCTCTAGTTGTGGCGTGCAGGCTCCGTAGTTGAGGCACACGGGCTTAGTTGCCCCATGGCACATGGGATCTTAGTTTCCCAACTAGGGATTGAACCTGCTTCCCCTGCATTGGAAGGCAGATTCTTAACCACTGGCCCACCAGGGAAGTGACTCTACGATGGTTTTTAATTCATGCCATCTTAGATGTAAAAATATTTATATTCATTTTCCCCTTTCTCCTGACCATACTGTTTTTTCCTTTGATTCGAAAAATTGTTTTTATGCATTTCCTTTGAGCAGGATCTTTGTATGCATTTTGCATTATAAAAACAATATTTTGTTTTCATATGTAATGGTAAATTTGAGTTTGTTTTACCAATGTATGTATGTCTGCTGAGGGACTGATATTCCTGCTTTTAGCATGACATTTTGTTTTCATTTTTCATTACAATTACTATATAAGGTACTGTAGTTTGTATATGTACAACTCTTTGCAGTCAAATGCTCTACCACTGAGCTATACCTCCTATATGTACAACTCTTGGACTGTTTATATCCTTGTCTTTGTATGCTGCTTCCTATAGTTGTGTGTGGTATAAACTATAAAAATCATATACTAGTCTTGAACCCTTTTTTTTTTAATATACTGCAGTTTTATTTCAGTCGCACAAACGAAGTTAGTATATAGGAAGTTTAAATGAAACAGTGTGGTAGAAATAGCTGAGAACCAAAAAATCTAAAAAGGAGTTACACCTAAAGGATGAGAATTCAATATGTACTAGTGTTTCATCTTTAGTTTTGATTGACACTTGATGCTTTCAAATTTTGAAACTTTGAGTTCATGATGACTATTCTGAAGAGATTTCAGCACCAGCACTAAGATTTTGTACATTTAGTTGGTTTGCAATTGACTTGTTAGCCATTTACATAGTGTATAGTACAGATTTGTCACAGGTCAGATCACAGTGTTGAAGGAAAGAAGTACCTTCCTGTAATTAGAAAGGATCCCCTGAACTGCACTCACCTGAAGACATCCAGTATACAGGAGCATGAAAACCATCCTAACAGTGTGGCTCCAGGGAACATAGTTTTGATAAGGAAAATAACCTAAGCTTCTGTTTCCCATCGTAATTACTGAAATCTCTAACAGTGACAGAACTGTCACATAGGACAGTAAGTGTATACAATAATTCAGTCAAACTTCTTGGAAAGAACACATTTAGCAATCTGGGATAATGCAGAATGACAAGAAATATAACGTGATTCAACACTGGTTCTTTTTGTCATTTTACACAGACATCATGTTTGTTCTTTTTTTTTTTTAATAATAAACTCATTTTTTTAATGACAGAATTTTTATTTTTATTTTTAAAATTTTTGGCCATGCAGCACGGCATGCAGGGAACTGATCTCAAACCTATTATCCCTGCAGTGGAAGCCAGAATCTTAACCACTGGACCACCAGGGAAGTCCTGACATGTTAATATTAGACCAAAGCACAAAACGTTTAGTGCATAAACCAGTTTCTTTTTTAAGATCTAGCATTTTTATTGTAGTCTTTTATTTTAGTTTGTACCACTTATACCCAGTACTCTATCCTACTGTAGATTGTTTAACTTAATCAACAAAATCAAAAGTGATTCCTGACCAGATTTATGGGGGACATAAACATTTATATCATCAAAGTGTTTGCGTAACCAAAAGTGCAATAATAAATATGAAAATGCCTATTTCATTTAGAAAATAATACTTTATAAGCTTGCTGCATCTTTTTTTTTGAATTTTTGAATTTTATTTAATTTATTTTCTTATACAGCAGGTTCTTATTAGTAATCCATTTTATACATGTTAGTGTATACATGTCAATCCCAATCAACCAATTCATCACCCCCCCCACCCCGCACCCCACCACTTTCCCCCTTGGTGTCCATACATTTGTTCTCTACATCTGTGTCTCTATTTCTGCCCTGCAAACCGGTTCATCTGTACCATTTTTTTCTAGGTTCCACATATATGCTTTAATATACGATATTTGTATTTCTCCTTCTGAGTTAACTTCATTCTATATGATCTCTAGATCCATCCACGTCTCTACAAATGGCCAAATTTCGTTCCTTTTTATGGCTGAGTAATATTCTGTTGTATATATGTACCACATCTTCTTCATCCATTTGTCTGTCGGTGGGCATTTAGGTTGCTTCCATAACCTGGCTATTGTAAATAGTGCTGCAATGAACATTGGGGTGCATGTGTCTTTTTGAATTATAGTTTTCTCTGGGTATATGCCCAGTAGTGGGATTGCTGGGTCATATGGTAATTCTATTTTTAGTTTTGTAAGGAACCTCCATACTGTTCTCCATAGTGGCTGTATCAATTTACATTCCCACCAACAGTGCAAGAGGGTTCCCTTTTCTCCACACACTCTCCAGCATTTGTTGTTTGTAGATTTTCTGATGATGCCCATTCTAACTGGTGTGAGGTGATACCTCATTGTAGTTTTGATTTGCATTTCTCTAATAATTAGTGATGTTGAGCAGCTTTTCATGTGCTTCTTGGCCATCTGTCTGTCTTCTTTGGAGAGATGTCTATTTAAGGCTTCTGCCCATTTTTTGATCGGGTTGTTTGTTTTTTTAATATTGATCTGCATGAGCTGTTTAGATATTTGGGAGATTAATCCTTTGTCCGTTGATTTGTTTGCAAATGTTTTCTCCCATTCTGAGGGTTGTCTTTTCATCTTGTTTTTATTTCTTTTGTTTTGCAAAATCTTTTAAGTTTCATTAGGTCCCATTTGTTTATTTTTGTTTTTATTTCCATTTCTCTAGGAGGTGGATCAAAAAAGATCTTGCTGTGATTTATGTCAAAGAGTGTTCTTCCTATGTTTTCCTCTAAGAGTTTTATAGTGTCCAGTCTTACATTTAGGTCTCTAATCCATTTTGAGTTTGTTTTTGTGTATGGTGTTAGGGAGTGTTCTAATTTCATTCTTTTACATGTAGCTGTCCAGTTTTCCCAGCACCACTTATTGAAGAGACTGTCTTTTCTTGTGTATCCTTGCCTCCTTTGTCATAGATTAGTTGACCATAGGTGCGTGGGTTTATCTGTGGGCTTTCTATCCTGTTCCATTGACCTATATTTCTGTTTTTCTGCCAATACCATATTGTCTTGATTACTGTACCTTTGTATAGTCTGAAGTCAGGGAGTCTGATTCCTCCAGCTCCATTTTTTTCCCTCAAGACTGCTTTGGCTATTCGGGGTCTTTTGTGTCTCCATACAAATTTTAAGATTTTTTGTTCTAGTTCTGTAAAAAATGCCATTGGTAATTTGATAGGGATTGCGTTGAATCTGTAGATTGCTTTGGGTAGTGTAGTCATTTTCACAATATTGATTCGTCCAATCAAAGAACATGGTATATCTCTCCATCTGTTTGTATGATCTTTAATTTCTTTCATCAGTGTCTTATAGTTTTCTGCATACAGGTCTTTTGTCTACTTAGGTAGGTTTATTCCTATTTTATTCTTTTTGTTGCAGTGGTAAATGGGAGTGTTTCCTTAATTTCTCTTTCAGATTTTTCATCATGAGTGTATAGCAATGCAAGAGATTTCTGTGCATTCATTTTGTATCCTACAACTTTACCAAATTCATTGATTAGCGCTAGTAGTTTTCTGGTAGCATCTTTAGGATTCTCTATGTATAGTATCATGTCATTGCAAAGAATGACAATTTTACTTCTTCTTTTCCGATTTGGATTCCTTTTATTTCTTTTTCTTCTCTGACTGCCATGGCTAAAACTTTCAAAGCTATGTTGAATAATAGTGGCGAGAGTGGGCAACCTTGTCTTATTCCTGATCTTAGAAGAAATGGTTTCAGTTTTTCACCTTTGAGAATGATGTTGGCTGTGGGTTTGTCATATATGGCCTTTATTATGTTGAGGTAAGTTCCCTCTCTGCCTACTTTCTGGAGGGTTTTTATCACAAGTGGGTGTTGAATTTTGTCGAAAGCTTTCTGGGCATCTATTGAGATGATCATATGGTTTTTATTCTCCAATTTGTTAATATGGTGTATCACATTGATTTGCATGTATTGAATCCTTGCATCCCTGGGATAAATCCCACTTGATCATGGTGTATGATCCTTTTACTGTGTTGTTGGATTCTGTTTTCTAGTATTGTGTTGAGGATTTTTGCATCTATATTTATCACTGATACGGTTTGTAATTTTCTATTTTTGTAGTGTCTTTGTCTGGTTTTGGTATCAGGATGATGGTGGCCTCATAGAATGAGTTTGGGAGTGTTCCTTCCTCTGTAATTTTTTGGAAGAGTTTGAGAAGGATGGGTGTTAGCTCTTCTCTAAATGTTTGATAGAATTCACCTGTGAAGCCATCTGGTCTGGACTTTTGTTTGTTGGAAGATTTTTAATCACAGTTTCAATTTCATTACTTGTGATTGGTCTATTCATAGTTTCTATTTCTTCCTGGTTCAGTCTTGGAAGGTTATACCTTTCTAAGAATTTGTCCGTTTCTTCCAGGTTGTCCATTTTTACTGGCACAGAGTTGCTTGTAGTAGTCTCTTAGGATGCTTTGTATTTCTGTGGTGTCTGTTGTAACTTCTCCTTTTTCATTTCTGATTTTATTGATTTTATTTGAGTCCTCTCCCTCTTTTTCTTGATGAGTCTGGCTAATGGCTTATTGATTTTGTTTATCTTCTCAAAGAACCAGCTTTTAGTTTTATTGATCTTTGCTATTGTTTTCTTTGTTTCTATATCATTTATTTCTGCTCTGATCTTTATGATTTCTTTCCTTCTGCTAACTTTGGGTTTTGTTTGTTCTTCTTTCTCTAGCTTCTTTAGGTGTAAGGTTAGATTGTTTACTTGAGATTTTTCTTATTTCTTTAGGTAGGCTTGTATAGCTATAAACTTCCCTCTTAGAACTGCTTTTGCTGCATCCCATAGGTTTTGGGTCGTCGTGTTTTCATTGTCATTTGTCTCCAGGTATTTTTTGATTTCCTCTTTGATTTCTTCAGTGATCTCTTGGTTATTTAGTAACGTATTGTTTAGCCTCCATGTGTTTGTGTTTTTTACGTTTTTTTCCCTGTAATTCATTTGTAATCTCATAGCATTGTGGTCAGAAAAGATGCTTGATATGATTTTAATTTTCTTAAATTTACTGAGGCTTGATTTGTGACCCAAGATATGATCTGTCCTGGAGAATGTTCCGTGCACACTTGAGAAGAACGTGTAATCTGCTGTTTTTGGATGGAATGTCCTATAAATATCAATTAAATCTGTCTGGTCTATTGTGTCATTTAAAGCTTCTGTTTCCTTATTTATTTTCATTTTGGGTGATCTGTCCATTGGTGGATAATCTGTCGATTGGTGTAAGTGAGGTGTTAAAGTCCCCAACTATTATTGTGTTACTGTCAATTTCCTCTTTTATAGCTGTTAGCAGTTGCCTTACGTATTGAGGTGCTCCTATGTTGGGTGCATATATATTTATAATTGTTATATCTTCTTCTTGGATTGATCCCTTGATCATTATGTAGTGTCCTTCCTTGTCTCTTGTAACATTCTTTATTTTAAAGTCTATTTTATCTGATATGAGTATTGCTACTTCAGCTTTCCTTTGATTTCCATTTGCATGGAATATCTTTTTCCATCCCCTCACTTTCGGTCTGAATGTGTCCCTAGGTCTGAAGTGGGTCTCTTGTAGACAGCATATATATGGGTCTTATTTTTGTGTCCATTCAGGAAGCCTGTGTCTTTTGGTTGGAGCATTTAATCCATTCATGTTTAAGGTAGTTATCGATATGTATGTTCCTATTACCATTTTCTTAATTGTTACGGGTTGTTTTTTTTTAAATTATTATGTATTTATTTATTTATTTTTGGTTGTGTTGGGTCTTTGTTTCTGTGCGAGGGCTTTCTCCAGTTGCGGCTAGTGGGCCCCACTCCTCATCCCGGTACGCGGGCCTCTCACGCGTGGCCTCTCTTGTTGTGGAGCACAGGCTCCAGACACGCAGGCTCAGTAGTTGTGGCTCTCGGGCCCAGTTGCTCCGCGGCATGTGGGATTTTCCCAGAGCAGGGCTTGAACCCCTGTCCCCTGCATCGGCAGGCAGACTCTCAACCACTCTGCCACCAGGGAAGCCCTATGGGTTTGTTTTTGTAGGTCCTTTTCTTCTCTTGTGTTTCCCAATTAGAGAAGTTCCTTTAGCATTTGTTGTAAAGCTGGTTTGGTGGTGCTGAATTCTCTCAGCTTTTGCTTGTCTGTAAAGCTTTTGATTACTCTATCGAATATAAATGAGATCCTTGCCGGGTAGAGTAATCTTGGTTGTAGGTTCTTCCCTTTCATCACTTTAAGTATGTCATGCCACTCCCTTCTGGCTTGTAGAGTTTCTGCTGAAAAATCAGCTGTTAAGCATATGGGAGTTACCTTGTAATTTGTCATTTTTCCCTTGTTGCTTTCAATAATTTTTCTTTGTCTTTAATTTTTATCAATTTGATTACTATGTGTTTCGACACGTTTCTCCTTGGGTTTATCCTGCCTGGGACTCTTTGTGCTTCTCAGACTTGGGTGGCTATTTCCTTTCCCATGTTAGGGAAGTTTTCGACTATAATCTCTTGAAATATTTTCTTGGGTCCTTTCTCTCTCTCTTCTCCTTTTGGGACCTCTATAATGCGAATGTTGTTGCATTTAATGTTGTCCCTTAGGCTGTCTTCATTTCTTTTCATTCTTTTTTTTTATTCTGTTCCTCTGCAGTGAATTCCATCATTTTGTCTTCCAGGTCACTTATCCGTTTTTCTGCTTCATTTATTCTGCTGTTGATTCCTTCTAGTGCTTTTTTCATTTTAGTTATTGTTCATCTCTGTTTGTTTGTTCTTTAATTCTTGTACGTTCTTTAATTCTTCTAGATCTTTGTTAAAAATTTCTTGCATCTTCTCGATCTTTGTCTCCATTCTTTTTCTGAGGTCCTGGATCATCTTCACTATCATTATTCTGAATTCTTTTTCTGGAAGGTTGCCTGTCTCCATTTAGTTGTTTTTCTGGGGTTTTATCTTGTTCCTTCATCTGGTACATAGCCCTCTCCCTTTTCATCTCGTCTGTCTTTCTGTGAATGTGGTTTTTGGTCCACAGGCTGCAGGATTGTAGTTTTTCTTCCTTCTGCTTTCTGCCCTCTGGATGCTTGCTGCATCTTTAATGTCTTTACTAGTGGGTGACAATGAGTAGTTGATAGAAAAAAACGAACTATATACTTGAATTATGGTAATGCATCCATCACAGGTTAATCTAAAAATGAAATTTCTATAGAAACAGGAACTGTTTTAACAAGGAAATAATGTTCCCTCTTTCAAACCTCTTTGAAATGGTAATGGTTGCAAACCTGCAGCATTTAAAAAACTATGCTGCAGCCCTCTTGCGAGAACACCAGAATCACAACTAGCTGCTGGACAGACATCGACAGGAAGACACTGGAACTCACCAAAAAAGATACCCCACATCCAAAGACAAAGTAGAAGCCAAAATGAGATGGTAGGAGGGGCACAGTCAGAGTAAAATCAAATCCCATAACTGCTGGGTGGGTGATTCACACACTGGTGAACACTTACACCACAGAAGTCCACCCACTGGAGTGAAGGTTCTGAGCCCCACATCAGGCTTCCCAACCTGGGGGTCTGGCAACGGGAGGAGGAATTCATAGAGAATCAGACTTTGAAGCCTAGTGGGAATTGATTGCAGGACTTCAACAGGACTGCGGGAAACAGAGACCCCACTCTTGGAGGGCGCACACAAAATAGTGTGCACATCGGGACCCTGGGGAAGGAGCAGTGACCCCGGGGGAGACTAAACCAGACCTACCTGCTAGTGTTGGAAGGTCTCCTGCAGAGGCGGGGGGTGGCTCTGTTTCACCGTGGGGACAAGGACACTGGCAGCAGAAGTTCTGGGAAGTACTCCTTGGCGTGAGCCATCCCAGAGTCTGTCATTAGCCCCACCAAAGAGCCCAGGTAGGCTCCAGTGTTGGGTTGCCTCAGGCAAAACAACCAACAAGGAGGGAACCCAGCCCCACCCACCATCAGTCAAGTGGATTAAAGTTTTACTGAGCTCTGACCACCACAGCAACAGTCAGCTCTACCCATCACCAGAGCCACCCATCAAGCCTCTTAGATAGCCTCAACCACCAGAGGGCAGACAGCAGAAGCAAGAAAAACTACAGTCCTGCAGCCTGTGGAACAAAAACCACATTTACAGAAAGATAGACAAGATGAAAAGGCAGAGGACTATATACCAGATGAAGGAAAAAGAAAAAACCCCAGAAAAACAACTAAATGAAGTGGAGATAGGCAACCTTCCAGAAAAAGAATTCAGAATAATGATGGTGAACATGATCCACGACCTCGGAATAAGAATGGAGGCAAAGATTGAGAAGATGCAAGAAATGATTAACAATGACCTAGAAGAATTAAAGAACAAACAAACAGAGATGACCAATACAATAACTGAAATGAAAACTACACTAGAAGGAATCAATAGCAGAATAACTGAGGCAGAAGAACGGATAAGTGACCTGGAAGACAGAATGGTGGAATTCACTGCTGCGGAACAGACTAAAGAAAAAAGAATGAAAAGAAATGAAGACAGTTTAAGAGACCTCTGGGACAACATTAAACGCAACAACATTCGCATTATAGGGGTCCCAGAAGGAGAAGAGAAGGAGAAAGGACCAGAGAAAATATTTGAAGAGATTATAGTCGAAAACTTCCCTAACATGGGAAAGGAAATAGCCACCCAAGTCCAGGAAGTGCAGAGAGTCCCATACAGGAAACACCCAAAGAGAAACACACCGAGACACATAGTAATCAAATTGGCAAAAATTAAAGACAAAGAAAAATTATTGAAAGCAGCAAGGGGAAAATGACAAATAACATACAAGCAAACTCCCGTAAGGTTAGCAGCTGATTTCTCAGCAGAAACTCTACAAGCCAGAAGGGAGTGGCATGATATACTTAAAGTGATGAAAAGGAAGAACCTACAATCAAGATTACTCTACCTGGCAAAGATCTCATTTAGATTTGATGGAGAAATCAAAAGCTTTACAGACAAGCAACAGCTAAGAGAATTCAGCACCACCAAACCAGCTCTACAACAAATGCTAAAGGAACTTCTCTATTTGGGAAACACAAGAGAAGAAAAGGACCTACAAAAACAAACCCATAACAATTAAGAAAATGGTTATAGGAACATATCTATAATTATCCTAAACGTGAATGGATTAAATGCTCCAACCAAAAGACACAGGCTTGCTGAATGGATACAAAAACAAGACCCATATATATACTGTCTACAAGAGACCCACTTTAGACCTAGGGACACATACAGACTGAAAGTGAGGGGATGGAAAAAGATATTCCATGCAAATGGAAATCAAAAGAAAGCTGGAGTAGCAATACTCATATCAGATAAAATAGACTTTAAAATAAAGAATGTTACAAGAGACAAGGAAGGACACTACATAATGATCAAGGGATCAATCCAAGAAGAAAATATAACAATTATAAATATATATGCACCCAACATAGGAGCACCTCAATACTTAACAGCTATAAAAGAGGAAATCGACAGTAACACAGTAATAGTGGGGGACTTTAACACCTCACTTACACCAATGGACAGATCATCCAAACAGAAAATAAGGAAACACAAGCTTTAAATAACACAATAGACTAGATAGATTTAACTGATGTTTATAGGACATTCCATCCAAAAACAGCAGATTACACGTTCTTCTCAAGTGCGCTCGGAACATTCTCCAGGATAGATCACATCTTGGGTCACAAATCAAGCCTCAGTAAATTTAAGAAAATTAAAATCATATCAAGCATCTTTTCTGACCACAATGCTATGAGATTACAAATGAATTACAGGGAAAAAAACGTAAAAAACACAAACACATGGAGGCTAAACAATATGTTACTAAATAATGAAGAGATCACTGAAGAAATCAAAAAATACCTGGAGACAAATGGCAATGAAAACACAACGACCCAATGGGATGCAGCAAAAGCAGTTCTAAGAGGGAAGTTTATAGGTATACAAGCCTACCTAAAGAAATAAGAAAAATCTCAAGTAAACAATCTAACCTTACACCTAAAGAAGCTAGAGAAAGAAGAACAAACAAAACCCAAAATTAGCAGAAGGAAAGAAATCATAAAGATCAGAGCAGAAATAAATGAAATAGAAACAGAGAAAACAGTAGCAAAGATCAATAAAAGTAAAAGCTGGTTCTTTGAGAAGATAAACAAAATTGATAAGCCATTAGCCAGACTCATCAAGAAAAAGAGGGAGAGGATCAATAAAGTCAGAAATGAAAAAGGAGAAGTTACAACAGACACCACAGAAATACAAAGCATCCTAAGAGACTACTACAAGCAACTCTATGCCAATAAAATGGACAACCTGGAAGAAATGGACAAATTTTTAGAAAGGTATAACCTTCCAAGACTGAACCAGGAGGAAACAAAGTATGAACAGACCAATCACAAGTAATGAAATTGAAACTGTGATTAAAAATCTTCCAACAAAGAAAAGTCCAGGACCAGATGGCTTCACAGGTGAATTCTATCAAACATTTAGAGAAGAGCTAACACCCATCCTTCTCAAACTCTTCCAAAAAATTACAGAGGAAGGAACACTCCCAAACTTATTCTATGAGGCCACCATCATCCTGATACCAAAACCAGACAAAGACACTACAAAAAAAGAAAATTACACACCAGTATCACTGATGAATATAGATGCAAAAATCCTCAACAAAATACTAGCAAACAGAATCCAACAACACATTAGAAGGATCATACACCATGATCAAGTGAGATTTATCCCAGGGATGCAAGGATTCTTCAATATATGCAAATCAATCAATGTGATACACCATATTAACAAATTGAAGAATGAAAACCATATGATCATCTGAATAGATGCAGAAAAAGCTTTTGACAAAATTCAACACCCGTTTATGATAAAAACTCTCCAGAAAGTGGGCATAGAGGGAACCTACCTCAACATAATAAAGGCCATATATGACAAACCCACAGCAAACATCATTCTCAGTGGTGAAAAACTGAAAGCATTTCTTCTAAGATCAGGAACGAGACAAGGATGTCCACTCTCACCACTATTTTTCAACATAGTTCTGGAAGTCCTAGCCACGGCAATCAGAGAAGAAAAAGAAATAAAAGGAATACAAATTGGAAAAGAAGAAGTAAAACTGTCACTGTTTGCAGATGACATGATACTATACATAGAGAATCGTAAAACTGCCAGAGCTAATTAATGAATATGGTAAAGTTGCAGGATACAAAATGCACAGAAATCTCTTGCATTCCTATACACTAATGATGAAAAATCTCAAAGCGAAATTAAGGAAACACTCCCATTTACCATTGCAACAAAAAGAATAAAATACCTAGGAATAAACCTACCTAGGGAGACATAAGATCTGTATGCAGAAAACTATAAGACACTGATGAAAGAAATTAAAGATGATACCAACAGATGGAGAGATATACCATATTCTTGGATTGGAAGAATCAATATTGTGAAAATGACTATACTACCCAAAGCAATCTACAGATTCAGTGCAATCCCTATCAAATTACCAATGGCATTTTTTACGGAACTAGAACAAATCATCTTAAAATTTGTATGGAGACACAAAAGACCCCGAATAGCCAAAGCAGTCTTGAGGGAAAAAAACGGAGCTGGAGGAATCAGACTCCCTGACTTCAGACTATACTACAAAGCTACAGTAATCAAGACAATATGGTACTGGCACAAAAACAGAAACATAGATCAATGGAACAAGATAGAAAGCCCAGAGATAAACCCACACACCTATGGTCAACTAATCTATGACAAAGGAGGCAAGGATACACAAGAAAAGACAGTCTCTTCAATAAGTGGTGCTGGGAAAACTGGACAGCTACATGTAAAAGAATGAAATTAGAACACTCCCTAACACCATACACAAAAATCAACCCAAAGTGGATTAGAGACCTAAATGTAAGACTGGACACTATAAAACTCTTAGAGGAAAACATAGGAAGAACACTCTTTGACATAAATCACAGCAAGATCTTTTTTGATCCACCTCCTAGAGTAATGGAAATAAAAACAAAAATAAACAAATGGGACCTAATGAAACTTCAAAGCTTTTGCACAGCAAAGGAAACCATAAACAAGACGAAAAGACAACCCTCAGAATGGGAGAAAATATTTGCAAACGAATCAACAGACAAAGGATTAATCTCCAAAATATATAAACAGCTCATTCAGCTCAATATTAAAGAAACAAACACCCTAATCCATAAATGGGCAGAAGACCTAAATAGACATTTCTCCAAAGAAGACATACAGACGGCTACGAAGCACATGAAAAGATGCTCAACATCACTAATAATTAGAGAAATGCAAATCAAAACTACAATGAGGTATCACCTCACACCAGTTAGAATGGGCATCAGCAGAAAATCTACAAACAACAAATGCTGGAGAGTGTGTGGAGAAAAGGGAACCCTCTTGCACTGTTGGTGGGAATGTAAATTTGATACAGCCACTATGGAGCACAGTATGGAGGTTCCTTACAAAACTAAAAATAGAATTACCATATGACCCAGCAATCCCACTACTGGGCATATACCCAGAGAAAATCGTCATTCAAAAAGACACATGCACCCCAGTGTTCATTGCAGCACTATTTACAATTGCCAGGTCATGGAAGCAACCTAAATGCCCACCGACAGACGAATGGATAAAGAAGTTGTGGTACATATATACAATGGAATATTACTTAGCCATAAAAAGGAACGAAATTGAGTCATTTGTTGAGATGTGGATGGATCTAGAGACTGTTATACGGAGTGAAGTAAGTCAGAAAGAGAAAAACAAATATCGTATATTAATGCATGTATGTGGAACCTAGAAAAATGTTACAGATGAACTGGGTTGCATCTCAGAAGTTGAGACACAGATGTAGAAAACAAACGTATGGACACCGAGGGGGAAAACTGCGGTGGGGTGGGGATGGTGGTGTGCTGAATTGGGCTATTGGGATTGACATGTATACAGTGATGTGTATAAAATTGATGACTGATTAATAAAAAAAAAAAAGACTATGCTGTCAACAAGCTGTGTCTTAAGAACCTATATTAAGAAATCCAGAAAGCAGGTGAAAGTGGATTCTTCAAAATTTTAGTAAAACTACTGATAGCCAAAGATTTCAAAGGAGATATAGCACATAACTCAAGTATCAATCAAGGTGGAGAGCCTGGAGAATTGTTGATTTTCGAAATTTTCAGAAATTTTATCATTGCATATAGAGGAATTTTCCCTTATTTTAATTTTAGAAGTTTCAAAGAAAATGGAGTGGATTACATACACAAATGTGAACGCCCACACAAACACACACACACGCACACACACAGTGGTAAGAAGAGTATATAGTTCCTTCTTCCCACCACCTACGTCTCACTACCACTGAGCTGTACCTCCTGTAGGCAAAGCTCTTTGGTCTGTTTATATCCTTATCTTTGTATGGTGCTTTCTATAGTTGTGCATAGTATAAACTGTAAAAATTATATCCTAGTCTTGAACCCTTTCTTAAAAGCAAGGATTGAGTCATGCTATGTTCTCAATTTTATGGCTGACATATAGTAGTCAGTTTGTTGTGTTGACTGTGATGCTATTTTATAGTTCTTAAGTTTAACTTCCATATGTTAACTTCAGCAGGTTTATTCTGATAGATGCTAGAACACTAGCAGATTAAGTCACAGATGATCTTTCTTCCCACTTTAGCATGAATTCAAGTAGTTTTGAACAAAGTCAGAATTTGTAAGATGATAGATTGTGTATTTCTATTTCTGCTGTAACAGAATTGCCATAAACTTGTGTCTTAAAACAACATACATTTTATTTTCTTACTGTTCTTGAAGGCTGAAGTTTGAAACCAGTTTTACTGTGTTAGAGTCAAAGTGTGGGCAGGTCTTGTTCCTTCTGGAGGCTCTGAGGAGAGAATCCATTTTCTTTTTCTTTTTCTTTTTCTTTTTTTCCAGCTTATAGTAGCCACCTGCATTCCTTGGCTTGTGTCTCTGTCTCCAAAGCACATTGCTCTAATCTCTGCTTTCATTGTCAATTGCCATCTCCTCTTCTGTAGTCTAATCTTCTTCTGCCTCCATCTTGTTAGATCACTTGTGATGACATTTATGGCCTATCAAATAATCCAGGACAGCATACCCATCTCAAGATCCTTAATTTAATCACACTCGCAAAATCTCCTTTGCTGTATAAAGTGACACAGGTTTTCCAAGCATTAGGACCTAGATATCTTTGGGGGCCGTTATTGCAACCACATATTGTAATAACGAAGCACCTTAAAGTTTTTTTGCATATTAATGCTTATTTTCCCTTCCTAAATAAGGTATCATTTTTCCCCAATGTAATAACTTAGTGGAATAACTTATTTTACTCAGCTCTTAATGCTCATTTCTTTGTTCTTGTCTATGATATATGAATGAGTAGTTCCCATGTAGGCATCGTGTACAATTTCCTTATTTTTTCTGAAGAATATTTCTTAATGTTGTTGTTTTGTGTTGTAGTTGGTGTAATACGGTGCCCAGTATGCCGCCAAGAATGCAGACAGATAGACCTTGTGGATAATTATTTTGTGAAAGATACATCTGAAGCTCCTAGCAGTTCTGATGAGAAATCAGAACAGGTATGCTTCTCAATTTTTCTTTATATTCCTATCTTGATATGAAAATATGAATTATAAGAAAACATGCTTGAATTGTTACATAATTTAGGGTAGTTATGCCTTAGTTTCATCTTTCAAATTGAAAATGAAGGATATCTTTATTCTACACCCTCAGACCTGGTTAAATGAGATTAAAAGTCATTACTTAAAGATTCAAATCTTGTATAGATTTTGTGTTCTGAGACTTTTTTTTACCTACCTGAATGTTTGATCTGGATGGGAAAGGATTTTGTTGAAGAGAAATGGATAACAAAATAATTTTATTCTAGGTACAGTGAATTAGTATATTTGAGAGCAAGTTAGAAAGTTTTCACCTTTTTATTTTGTGGATCTGTATTTTGTAAATTTAATGTAGCTTAGTATTTATTTCCTCCTTTAGGTATGTACTAGTTGTGAAGACAATGCAAGTGCAGTTGGCTTTTGTGTAGAATGTGGAGAGTGGCTATGTAAGACATGTATTGAAGCACATCAAAGAGTAAAATTCACTAAAGATCACTTGATCAGGAAGAAAGAAGATGTCTCAGGTAAGATAGAAGCAGTTTTAATGATTACTATTAATCTTCCTCTTTTGCCTCTATAGCATTTCTACTTATCTTTATAAGCTTTTGATACCAATATCAGTAAGAATTTAGAAAGTTAGACAAAAATTTTGTTTAGTTTAAAAATATGTGTTTTATTTTACTGCAGAGTCTGTTGGAGCATCTGGTCAGCGCCCTGTTTTCTGCCCTGTACACAAACAAGAACAGTTGAAACTTTTCTGTGAAACATGTGATAGGCTGACATGTAGAGACTGTCAGCTATTGGAACACAAAGAACATAGGTACAGAAGTCATAATTGCTTATCAAGAAATATTATAAAAAGTTCTTGTAAAATTATTTTTCCTAAAGCAAGTATTTATTCTATAGTTTTGTTAGCATTTTAAAATTATCAGTTTTGTGTGTTTTATGTCTTAGAGCAAGATATATTTTTGATAAATTATTTAATGGTTTCCATATTCATATCTAATTGTTTTGTGGATATTTGTTGAAAATGTATCAGTACATGGATTTGGGTTGCAAGAATGGAGTTATATTATTTCTTTGTATGCAATGCCTCTGGTTCAGATACACTTTTTTTCAAGTGTTCTATGGGATTTAGGTTCTGGGCTGTCGTCTTAAAAGGTAATATTTCCATGGGTGTGGCTAAGTGATACCCATTTTAACATCAAAGCATAAACATACTTTCATATTGGATGTACAGTTTGTAGAAAAACTAGGGATTTATAAGCATCTAAGTAGCATAGTTACTGATTCATTAATACATAGCTTTGTATTTCAACCTTCTTTTACCCTCAGGATACAATAGTATTCACTTATCACCAGCCTGTTATATCTGAACTGTTCTGGAAAGTACTGAAATTTCTAGTCAGGTGTTAAGTTTGATTAACCACACCTAAATATTTGTTTTTTAACTCTAGGATGTCTTAGAGCTTTTAGTTCATTAGAGCCATTGGAATTTTTTGGAATCCTCTAAAAGAAGGGGATACATTAATTCTGTTCACTAACAAGTACTGCATCTGTAGTTTGTGCCAGGCAGTTTGCCTAATGGTGCATGTTTGTTTAATTCACACCAACCACCCATGCAGTGTTGGTACTGATATCCTGACTGTTTTAAAGGTGAATGAGATTTGTCACAGAAAGCTTTAGTAATCTGTACAAGGTGTCCCCATAAGTGGTAGAGCCAGGATTTGAACACAGGCATTTGGACTCCAGATCTATTTTAGCCCATATGCTCATTTTCTCCCATGTGGTATTCAGAATATAGAATACAGTGTATGGAATCTTTCAAACTTGACCTCATAGAGGTAATGCTCTTTTTTCTTTTTCAAGACACCTCTTACTGTTCTACAGAACATTTGTGTAGAAATGCTACTTTAAACTTTTGTATCCTTTGTTACAAAATGTCTCATCTTACTTATGAATTGGCTAATGTTTTGCTTGAGGTGACTAATCTTGTGAATGCCTTCACCTGAGGTCCATATCTTACCCTTGTCTTGTAATCTCAGTAAGACATTAAATTACTTTCTCACAGCTGCAGTCAGATCTTTGAGCGTTTAGATTTCTTATGGCTTTTTACATTGATGGTGCGAAACAAAAAGAATAGGAACATGACATCCTATATCCTGTGAACGAATAGCTTCAACCACTCCTCTCAAAGTTTAACCATGATCCATTCTTCCCTTTCCTTCACCACTTTCCTTTACTACTCATATCCAAGTCCTAATTATCTCTTGAATGTTATTCCCTTTTCTTTTGTTTGTTCACACTGTAGTTTTCCTAGATAGACTATGGCAGAACCAATGGCACTGGACGTAAAAGCTTAGGTTCCTGTTACTACAACACATTTACAGCTAGTCTCCCTGCTTTGAGTTTTATATTGTCAAATTCATTCTGTCCACGTTGCTGCCAGTATCATTTGGCTAACATGTAGTTAAGCCCCACCCACCCCACCCCCTTTAAAAACACCCTTCAAAGATACCCCATAGTCAAAGTTTAAAGTTTTCATTATTGAGTCTTACCAGATTCTTTCTCTTTATCATCTGTACAAAAGTTAGGAAACAGTCCACAAGACCACTCTCTCTTCTAATACCAGCTGCAGAGTTCAATAAAAACCCAAACATAGGGGATAACAGCATGCAGTCCACCTCATTAATATGATTTGTTATTACTTATACCTTCTTCAGTTAGAGTGGTGGCCTTGTAAACAGGATGCTTTCTGTTCACCTTGGAACCACCATCCATAAACCAAGCAGCTCTTTGTTAGCTAATAGACTTTATAGAGCACCACCTATGTGATCATAGCATTCAGCAGCTCCTCTGTGGTTCAAAAGTTATATTTAGAGGAAAAGAGGCCAGCTACCTGCTCCTAAATACAATAAATACTTCTTTGCATCCTCCTGGTCGCATGTTCCTGCACAAACCATCTCTGTTTATGTGGAACGCTTCTGGAACGCTTCCTCATTAGAGTGTTCCCCTGTCACCCAAAACATTATGAGTATTTCAGGTTTCATGGTTATTTTGTGTCCTTCAATCATAGAGTCAGTCTCAGTGCCGAATGGCAAGCTAGTAATTTTCTCTTAAATGACATAAATTTTACCATGGTATCCAGAACTTCTCTGGTCCAGAATCCTGGTGGGTCTGTGCTGAGTGGCACTGAGAGGTTTTGCCATAAGTTTCAATCTGCGTAGGTACGTGTTGCTGACACTTCCAAAATCATGTCCGAGTGTGGATCACAGGGGCCCAAAAGCATCATGAAAAAGACTGCTTTTTTGCAGTTCAGACATGGCCTGCCTTTGTTTAGGCCCCCGTTCAAACATGACCTTCTTTTGGGTAGTTGTATTGATTGGTGCTGGTAATATTCCCAGATATGGAGTGTGTGTTCTTCAAAATTCAAATATACCAACCAAATGTTGGCTTCTTGTTTAGTTCTAGGGGTAGGTGGCAGAAGCAGTTTATTTTTTTTCACCTGTGGAATGTCATGGGTGGCTCCTGCCTAGGTTATTCCTAAGAATTTCACCAGTTTGGACAGGTCCTTGGACTTTTGCTATATTTAGCAACAACCTCTGTTGGTCATGTGTGTCGCCATTGCATCTGAGGCAGTCTTACCTTCATCTTTAGTTTCTGATATTATCATGAAATTAATATAGTATATTATTACACTCAGGACCTGCATCAAGTCTAAATCTCTTCTAAACAAATCATACGTCAGCTGGTGAATTGAAATAACCCTGTGGCAGTATAGTAAACATAAATTAGGGTCCTTCCACATCAAGGAAAATTGCTGTTGGCTCTTTTTCAGAGTTAGAAAAAAAATTTGCATGTTCAGTCACTGAGTGCCACTCTTTTTTAGTCTGCTGTATATATTTTTTGTATTGTTGAAACCATATCAAGGACTGCTGATGCTATGGTGGCACTACTTTATTCAAACTTTAATACTGTTACTCTTGATGAAACATTTACTTTTTTCACAGGCTACACATGGTTATTGTACAAAGAATTCATTGGTACTAGCACTCCAGCTTCTAATTTGTCATTAAAGTCGTAATCTCATTTTATCCATCAGGTATCCTATACTGTCTCAGGTCTACAAGTTCTGTGGACTTGGACAGTTTTTTTAAAAAAAAAATATTTATGTATGTATGTATTTTGCTGTGCCGGGTCTTAGTTGTGGCACGTGGGATCTTCCAAGTTGCGACATGCGGGAATCTTCAAGTTGCGGCATGCGGGATCTTTAGTAGCAGCATACGAACTCTTAGTTGCGGCATGTGGGATCTAGTTCCTTACCCAGGGATCGAACCCAGGCTGCCTGCATTGGGAGCGCAGTCTTAGCCACCGGACCACCAGGGAAGTCCCTGGACTTGGGCAGTTTTAGTGGTTTCCATGTACCATGTCTAATCAAGACTCGCCTGAAGGTGAACTTGTATGTCTTCTGTTTTACAGTACCAGTCAGACATAATATCCATTCCAATGACATAGTCACATAAAGGAGAGATGTAACTACTTCACATAAAGTCTGTTCATATAGTCCAACTTTCATCACCTTAATCCTATCAACCATCCCTCTCCTCCCAATCTAACCTTAGCTCCCATTAGGTCTTCAGCAGGTTTTAGAATCATAGCACATTGGGCTCCCATGTCAGGGAGTCCCGGAAATGTCTCTTATCCACCCCCTGGCTATTTTACCCACACAAGTGCATATTGCCTTGTGTTTTCCAGCTGGGGTTTGAGCCAGAAGATCCTGGCCTCTCCTTCAGTTTTCAGGTTGATTGATCCATGGAATCGTTGCTCCAGGCAGTACAAGGTCAGGTTTCTCATTGTCATCTTTGCCCTCCAGCTTTTAAAATTTCTTCATACTGGGGTAAATACAACAGTTGTTTAATGCCCTTTAATGTTGGGGACCAGCAGTGGCTCCCATTGGTCCACCCAACTTCCAAGAGTGCTACGTTAAGACCTTTGTTTCAATCCCATCATTGTCTGCTTTATTCACCACCTCCCCCCTCCCCTTTTTAACAGCCACCTAAAGATTTCCATCCTGCTGGGGTAAATCCCTTGACTCTCCCCTTTGTCTTTCCCTATTTTCTCATGAATCACTATAGTTTTCTTAACATCTGTAAGGCCCATAAAGCTGAGACAAATCTAATAAGGCTTCTCAGATTATTGCTAGGTTTTGCAGCAGTAAAATTACATGGGGGTGCCCATGTACAAGGGTCCCCCTTAATCACATTATTTACCTTGACCTTAGTAGGAGGCATACTCAGTAGACGAACGTCCTGCTCTGCATAATGCTAATCCTCAGCAGACGAACATCCTGCTCTGCATAATGCTGATCTGGCGTGGCTTGCCTAAGAAGCATATCAGCCACTTCTTCTGGGGAGTTCTATTTGGCATTTATAGGAGAAGGGCAATCACCTGTGAGGGTAAAAAAAACTTCACAGGGGCTTTTATCCAGTCCACCAAGCTAGCTGTCCCCTTAGGAATCACCTGCTGTGTGTCTAGATTATGTGTAGCCATCTGTGGTTCCGTAGTGAGCTGTGGGTCCTGCATCAGCTCAAACATTGCTGTTCTATTCTGCAGCATTCAAAATCAACAGTACTGCCTCTAAGTAATCAGTCACTCTTACAATATTTTAGTAAAGGTTTTTTTCAGGAAGCATACAATGTCAATCCACAAAATGAGATAATTCCTTAGCATTGTAAACTCTGGTTTCATTAGTTTCTTGATTTTGTCTTTCCTCAACCAGACTACTTTGTGACTGGAAGTCATAGAGGTGCTGTCTATTTCCCCAGCATAATTTTTCCCTTTGGAATGGCCCTAAGGCTAGTGGCTGTAGCTCAGACTGGCTGAAATCTAAACTTTGCCCGGTGTCAGGATCTGTCCCAGTACACTCTTCATTTTTAGCTGCTACAGATAACAGTAACCAAGGAATTGTTTAATTACCTTGTTTCTTATTAGTTTGCATTTCCTTGTTTATCCAGGGAGTCAACTCCTAGGGAGTTGGAGCTACAGTTTCTAAGTTCTTTCTGTTGGTAACTTTTACCTCTAATAACTGCAGCTGTAGTTCCATACCATGAGTGACTAGATAGTCATCCAGGAATCAAAGGTTCATAACCCTTGTCATCTTTTCCTTCCTCTTCCCAACCAAAAGTTTCAATGAGTCAGGATGGTTCTAGTGAATCTCACTTTTGACGCCAACTATGAAGTTAGGGAACAATTCACGGGTCCTCCCTCACTTCTGACACCAACTGCAGAATTTGGGGGTCCCCAAAACCATTCGCGCTTCCTTTTTTTTTTTTTTTTAATTTATCTTATTCATTCTCACTTCTGACACCCGTTGCAAGTTCAGGATTTCTTAAGACTACCCTCAGATTCATTCATTTCTTAGAACTCACTGAAAGATGTATACTGACAGTTAACATTTATTACAGTGAAAGGATACAGATTAAAATCATCCAAGGGAAAGACATGGAGCAGAGTAGTCTAGGAGAGTTCTAAATGTGGAACTCCCAGTTGTGTCTTCTCAGTGGAATTCTTTTTTGTTTGTTTAATATTTATTTATTCATCCATTTATTTTGGCTGCGCTGAGTCCCAGCTGTGGTGTATGGGATCTTCAGTTGTGGCATGCCAACCCTTAGCTGCGGCATGCGTGCAGGGTCTAGTTCCCTGACCAGGGATCGAACCCGGGACTCCAGTGCTGGGAGCGGGGAGTCCCACCCACTGGACCACCAGGGAAGCCCCCTCAGTGGAATTCTTAATGTAGTTAACTCCTCCTAGCAATGATGTGTGACAGCATGAAGAGAATATTGCCAACCAAGGAGGCTTGCATGAGCCTTGGTGTCCAGAATTTTTTTTGGAACTCTGTCATGTAGATGTAGTTCACTGGCCACGTGATTGACTGGTTTCCAGCCCCTTCTGAGGTTGAGCTGATACTGTGTGACCTGAAGACCCTACCATAAATCATATCATTAGCATATGGCCTAAGGCCCCAAGTAAACAAAGATACTTTTGTCAGACAGTACATTTCAAGGGCTTAGAGATGCCCTCCCAGCTGCTGAGGGCAAAGGCCAGACTTCTCTTTGGGCAAGGTTAAATTCTTTAGTACACAATCTGTTATCTCCTATTTGCACTCTTACAGTATGTAACCCCGTGTTTTAAACTTCTCTGCCTTTACAAATGCTATTTCTTAACTTACAGAACACTGTCAGGAGAACTATTTCTAAAAGCCAGTTTACTTCTGTGTCTTGTCTTCCCTAACACTTTCGTTCCATCTTATCCACCCCGTTTCCCTGTCTGGACTTCAGGCCTTTTAGGGCTAGTTCTTTAAGGGGCTTAGCTTCTCACATGCTTATTGATCAAGTCGGGTTTCCCACCTCTTCTTGAGTCACTCATGCAATTATGATAATATATATTTTCTTAGAAAATCCCACCATTTAGTAGAGGTTTTAAAGACATACTTCCGGGCTTCGCTGATGTTGCAGTGGTTAAGAATCCGCCTGCCATTGCAGGGGACACGGGTTTGAGCCCTGGTCTGGGAAGATCCCACATGCTGCGGAGCAACTAAGCCCGTGAGCCACAACTACTGAGCCTGCGCTCTAGGGCCCGTGAGGCACAACTGCTGAGCCCGTGTGCCGCAACTACTGAAGCCCATGCGCCTAGAGCCCGTGCTCCACAACAAGAGAAGCCACCACAATGAGAAGCCCATGCACCACAACGAAGAGTAGCCCCCGCTCGCTGCAACTAGAGAAAGCCCACACACAGCAACGGAGACCCAATGCAGCCAAAAATAAATAAATAAAATAAATAAATAATTTTTTTAAAAAGCCATTAAGAAAAGTTTAAAAATAAATAAAAATAAAAAAAATAAAAACATACTTGCTTAGAAATAGACCATAAAGATTTTACAAAAATCTGTGTTTCTATCTCTTTCTTGTTTATAATGTTGAATAGCTGAGTTTATTTCCTTATTCTTTATTAGTCTAGCCATAGATTTGAGTCTCTTATTGGTCATTTTATTTTATTTTTTAAAGATTTTTTTGTTGTGGACCATTTTTAAAGTCATTACTGAATTTGTTACAATATTGCTCTGTTTTATATTTTGGTTTTCTGGCTGCGAGGCATGTGGGATCTTAGCTCCCTGACCAGCGATCGAACCTGCACCCCCTACATTGAAAGGTGAATTCTTAACCACTGGACCCAGGGAAGTCCCTATTGGTCATTTTAGTGATCCAGTTTTTGAAATTGTTTATTCTTTTTTTAAGTATTCTAACTCTCAGAGTTCTCTTTTATTTTTATTCTTTGCTTAGCTTTATTTCATTGTACTTCTTTTAGTTTCTTATGTTGAATCTTGACTTTATCAAAAAGATGTGAATTTTTCATTTATTTATTTATTTATCTATCTATTTATTTATTGCTGCATTGGGTCTCATTGCTGTGCACAGGCTTTCTCTAGTTGCGGCGAGTGGGGGCTACTCTTCGTTGCGGTGCGTAGGCTTCTTATTGCAGTGGCTTCTCTTGTTGCAGAGCACAGGCTCTAGGCACACAGGCTTCAGTAGTTGTGGCACGTGGGCTCAGTAGTTGTGGCTCGCGGGCTCTAGAGCACAGGCTCAGTAGTTGTGGCTCACGGGCTTAGTTGCTCTGCGGCATGTGGGATCTTCCCGGACCAGGGCTCAAACCTGTGTCCCCTGCATTGGCAGGAGGATTCTTAACCGCTGAGCCACCAGGGAAGCCCGTGAATTTTTCTTTGATTAAAATTTAGCCTCATTCCAGAATCATTATTGACTTACCTACTCTATATAAGAATTTTGGGTCCCCTGCCACCCACCTACCCTTTTAAAGGTGATTGTTGCATAGTATAGTGATACAGATAACAAACTTTGGTGTGTGTGTGTGCGAGTGTGTATCTTCAAACGGAGAAAATGTAGTACCTTCCTTATAAGATGGCTGTGAGGATTGAGTTGAGAATTGTACCTGTAAAGTGCTTAACACAGTAAGGGCTCAATAATAGTCTGTTACATTTCATTTATTTGTGGCCATGCCGGGCGGCTTGTGGGAATTCCCCGACCAGGGATTGAACCTGGGCCCTCAGCGGTGGAAGCCCTGAGTCCTAACTACTGGACCACCAGGGAATTCCCTATTTCTTTTCTTTTTAAAAAAAACACTTTATTGAGATCTTTGGTTTTCTTTATGTCCTCATAAGTTGTTTTCAAAAAGGAAAGCATCTATAGAACTTTATGAAATTTTGTACCTCAAAGCACTTCATGGTTTCTAGCTAAACCATGACGTTATCCCTCCTCCTTCTAGTAATTCTCTTCACAGTAAATGAATAAAAAATGTATAGACTTATAAAGGACAAGAATGAGAGAAGAGACACCAATGGAGGTTTCAGTTAATTTTTCAAAACCAGGGAAATGGATTGAATATTTGTTGGATCTGATAATTTACCTAGTAGAGTTGAGCCAACTACAACCCAAGGGCATGTGAATGAGATATAAAGGAAGCCACTTGATTTATTTCCCAGAAACCTATGGTGGCTCAGGATCTAGAGGTGATAGGTATCACAAAAGTTGGGCTTATTCTCTGGATAAGTAAAATCAGAGGCCCTGGACTTAGGGATATTAGGTCTAGATTGAGGGTGGGGATGAGGTACTTGGCTGAAATTGGGGAGATTAAAGGATCAATCTGCACAATAAACTGTGAGACGTTCACTTACCTCGATTTGCTTCCAGATTGCCAGTAGTGAACTTTTCCATTTTACTATTCTTCCCTACTCTGCTTTCTGGAATTAGAGGCTTTGTCACTCTCTGGAGAAAGTGAATAATTAGAAGAGGCCTCCTAATGTTGCCATTTGGGGTTCATTTCTGATGAAAAAGATTGCCTTACAGTGAAGCCCATCAGTTCATAAGTTCTGCTCTCTCTTTCACACGTGATTCTGAGCAGTTTTAAAGTATATTTAGGGACTTCTTGGTCATCCAGTGGCTAAGACTCCCATTCCCAGTGCAGGGGGCCTAGGTTTGATCCCTGATCAGGAAACTAGATCCCGCATGCCTCAACTAAGAGTTTGCATATCGAAACGAAGATCCTGTGTGCCGCCGATAGTGAGAGGCCCGCGCACCGCGATGAAGAGTGGCCCCCGCTTGCCACAACTAGAGAAAGCCCTCACACAGAAACAAAGACCCAACACAGCCAAAAATTTTTTAAATAAATAAATAAATAAAATTTTTTTAAAAAGTATTTAAAAAAAAAGATCCTGTGTGCCGCAACTAAGACCCAGTGCAGCCAAATAAGTAAATACTGAAATATTAAAGTATATTTAAATATAAAAGGATATGAATGGATGGAAGGATCATCTGACATTTGATGAGAGCCACTGTCATATGCCATCCGTTGTGGGATAGTTGAGAATTCTCAACTTCTCTATCTCTTGTCTGGCTTCAAATATAGAGACTATAAAAGCTAAGTATTTCCTTCCTCAGCATTCCTGGCGTTAGGGTACCTCTGATCCACAGTTTATGCCCCCAAAATAGAAACAGAATTCTGTTTAGAGGGTGATTTTCAGAAAGTTTTTACCTTCCTGACAAAAGGGACAGATGTTGCTGGTGTCATCCATCTTCCTCCTTTTTCCTTCCTTGAATTTGGATGTGATGCCTGGAATTCTGACACCATTATATACTCATGAGGATAAAGCCAAGATCATCTCAGTGATTCTAACTTTGATGTTGTTAAACTAACACCATCAACTGCCTACATTTGGTCTTGTTATATGAGCCACTATTAGTCCCTACAGCTGTACATGTTTCTGATTGACACAGCTGCCCACATGAAAGGACATAACATAATACAGGAGCAAAAGGAAGTGTGAAATAAAAATTATGATATTCTGAAAAATCGCAAGCTATTGGTCACAAATTAAGGACAGAATCTCCACAAAAGGAGTAATTAAAGGGACTTCCCCAGAGGTCAGGTGGTTAAGACTTCACGCTTCTGCTTCTACTTCAGGGGGTACAGGTCCGATCCCTGGTCGGGTTTGATGCCTGTTCAGGGAACTAAGATCCCACATGCCGAGCAATGTGGCACCCCCCCCCCCCCAAAATTAAAATAAGAAAGAGCTCTTGGAAGTATGATAGGTGAAAAAAATCAATAGGTTTGGTAGATAAATTCTATTTAGTCTCCTAGAAAATAAGACAAAAAGATTTTAAAAAGATTTAAAAATTACAAGAGATCAACTGCCAGCTAGTACAAATTATAGAAAAAGAAATGAAAGAAATTATCAAATAAATAATACAAGAAATTCTCCTACGAACCTAGAATTGCCAATCTGAAATGACCCGTTTAATGCCCAGTATGCTGATAGTAAAAGGCTTCTATCAAAGCTGTGTATTATCATCATAAAATGGCGATATGCTATGGGTTAAAATGAAGATCAACAGAGTTTCCAAAGAATCGAAGTAGGTAACCTGCAATGAATTGGAAATCTAAATATGATCTTTAAAAATAGCAATACTAGGAGGTAGAAGATGCTGGAACTGTAACTTCAAAAGTTGCGGGGTGGGGCTTCCCTGGTGGCGCAGTGGTTGAGAATCTGCCTGCCAATGCAGGGGACACGGGTTCGAGCCCTGGTCCGGGAAGATCCCACATGCCGCGGAGCAACTAAGCCCGTGCGCCACAATTACTGAGCCTGCGCGTCTGGGGCCTCTGCTCTGCAACAAGAGAGGCCGCGATAGTGAGAGGCCCGCGCACCGCGATGAAGAGTGGCCCCCGCTTGCCGCAACTAGAGAAAGCCCTCGCACAGAAACAAAGACCCAACACAGCCAAAAATAAATAAATCAATAAATAAAATTTAAAAAAAAAAAAAAAAAAAAAAAGTTGCGGGGTGATAAAAAAATGTTTAAAAAAAAGTTGTGGGGTGAGAGGGAAAGATTTTCAACCTAGAATTCTATATCTAAACTATTAATCAATGTGAGTAAGATGTACACATTCTTCAGCATGCAAGGATTCAGAAACTGCCTCCCATACGCCTCTTTCTGGAGAGCTATTAGAGAATGTGATCCACAGAAATGTTAATAAACCAAGAAAGTGAATGGGAATGCCCAGAATGACAGCTGTGCAGGAGCTAGTTTAGACTGAAGCATGAAGACTGAGGACCCCATTAAGGATGTCTCCAGTAAAAAAAATGGAACCACTTCTATTAAATTTGTTATATTAGGTCATTTGAAAAATAATATTGACAAGTTTTTGACATACCTGATGGAACATGAGAAACATTAGGAATCAGTACATTGAGAATTAAGTCAACTCCAAAAGAAACAAAGTTCAAGAAAAGAAATTATTCTTATTATACTCCTTGGCTTATCGCTGGACAATGTTTACAATCATTTATTAATTCAACAAATAGTTGCATGCTTATTGAGTGCCAGGCATGGTATATTTCAGTGAACAAAGTGAAGTCACTGTCCCCAAGGACTTAATTTTTCATGGTAGAGTCAAACAAATAGTGAATATATCAGGTGGTAATTGTCATAGAGAAAAATAAAGCTGGGAATTTGGAACAGAGCATGTGAGCATGCAGGTTTGTAGGTTTTTGTTTTAAATTAGGGTGGTTTCAAAAGGCTTCGGTGATGAAGTGGGATTTGAGTAGAGACTGAAGGAAGAATGGGAGCAGGACTTGCTTAAATTTGGCAGTGAGGAGCATGCTTCAAGTAGAGAGAAAGCAAGTGCAAAGGGCCAGAGATAGTAGCATATTTGACATCTTTGAGTAACTGTATGGTCTGAGTGCAGTTAACAAGGGGAAGATTGCTATCAGATGAGGTCAGGGGCAGGAAGGGCCAAATTATTTAGTGCTTTGTAGGTTATGGTAAGAATGTTGTTTTTTACTCTGAGTCAGATGCTCAAGCTTTTGAGCAGTGGAATAATTTGACTGATTGTTTTAAAAGGATCGCACTAGCTCTAGTGAGGAGAGATTAGAGAAAGAGCAAGGACAGAATCATGAGATTAAGTTAGGAGGTTGTTCTCAATAATTTTGGCAAGAAATAATGGTGGTTTAGACTAACACTGGAGATATTAAGATATAATCCAGTTCTAAATATATTTTGAACTTGGATTTGATGCCTGAAAATGATAATGTGGATTTGCTGATACATGGGTTGTATGAGATACCAATAACACCAAGAGTTTTGGCTTTCAGTTTACCAAGAGTAATGGACGATTAGGATTGAATTTACTGAGGTGTGGAAGACTGTGGGAAGACATGGTTTGTTAGGTGTATTTAGGGAGTTGATAGTTAAGTTTTGACCATATTAAATTTGAGACCTTGTAGTAATATAAACACTGACTATTTTATGATAAACTCAGATTGAGCTTGATAGAAGTAGGGAGGATGGTGGTATGTGTTGAATTCTTAACTGTTTAATTGATAAAGCTATTTAGTAAAGGCCTGTCATTTTGGAAGGCATCCCATAGACCTTCTGCCCCCCTCATCACAAATAGAGAAGGTCCTCACACTCAGTGTACCTTCTCAGAACTTCTCTGTTCCCTTCACTCTGTCATCATGAGGCAAGATGTAACATATACATTTGGAGTGAGTTTGCGTCTCCTGAAATGAGGGTCATGACTAAACCTTCACATTCTAAGACCACACAATTCTGACTCTTCTATCCTCATCTGGAGTGAAGATGTGGTTGACTTGCTAGAACTAGAATTTCTTCTCCATTAACAGATTAAAAGAGAAAGCCCTAGGCCCCACCCTTGTTTACCACCAATATTTGCAATTTCTCCATTATTATCTGCTTTAAATCTGCTAGGACTAATATTATTATGTTCTTTATCCCTATTTGTCATCCAAGAAAAGCCCCACACTCCCAGGTCTCCCCTCATCTGCCATGCTTTAATTCCCATAAGGCTCCCACGTGGCAGTTTCTGCTACTTTGTTCTCTGTGATTCATGGTTTGTCATCAGCAGGATTTCTATATCCTCAACCTCTTTTTTGATCCCTTTCTGTACCTCCTTTGCTATAATGGAAACAGGGCTCTAGAACATTGCTTCCTCTGCGGTCTTTTTAACTGGTGGCTGTTTTTTCTTTGACATCCCATGTATTACTAGGCCTGGAGATGTGAGGTAGGTCTTCTCTTTGCTATTTTTTAGACCATTCTTCCTCCTTCCTCCCTGAAAAATCTCTAAATGTTAATCTCAAGTGCCATTGTTCGTGTCCCTCATTGATACTGTCCCATAAAACCCTTGGGTCATTCCACTTTATCTCTTACAGATTTTAGTTCCTAACGCAGTGGCAATCTGTGGTATTCTATTATTGTCTTAATTCCTGGCAATTTTAATATACTTAGATTCGATCCTTCTGACACTCTGGTCTTTGTTTTTTGAACTCCTTTCTAAGATTTATGCCCTCTACATTGCCACTCACACCTGAGACCATATACTAGACCTTGACATTTCCAATAATTATGTTCAGTTTTAAGCATTCCTCTTTGTAAACACATATCCCATCATTCTAGCTCATTCTGCTCAGTACCAGACTTCAGCAGTTATTCACCATACAGTGACTTATTTTAATCCATTGATTGTACTACCCTTTCACTTTACCTCATTTCTTTATATTCTCACTTAACCCATTTTCAGTTTAATTTAATGGCTAATCATTTTCACTCCCTTGCTTTTAGCCTTGACTCCCATATCCCACTTGGTTGAACTCCCTTGGTAAAACCACCATCCTGATTAAACTCAACTTCTATCATGCTTCGCTTATGCAGTTGAATATCACAGGAGAAAAAACACATAATGACCCCAGCTGGTCTCACTCTCAATTCATGACCACTTAACCTCAGATAGACCCTAATGTTGCCTGGCAATCGTACCGTGCATTCACACCTTTTCTGTCTTAAATGTCCAACTTTCACCCTCTATTCTCACTCCCAAATATTCGTATTGCTTCCTACTTTATTGAGAAAAATGAAACAATCAAAAGAGTACTTGTGCAGACTCCCTCTACCACATTTACTTTTCTGTAAACACTTGTACCCACATTTCTACATTTCTGTCTTACCTTAATTAAACTCTCTTCCTCTATAAAGCCAGTTGCTCCAATTAATACACACTTAGATTCCATCTCATTTTATGTAGCTGGGGACATTGCTTCAGCAGTTTGGCCTTTTCTCTGCCGGTTTCAGTTTTTTCAGTCTCTAGCAGTCACTCCCATCAGTATTTCAATATTCTGCTATTTTTTCTTCCATCTTTAAAATGAAGGAAAACACAAGACTTTATCTTTAACCTACTTTCCCTGCTAGCAACGGCCCCTGTTGCTCTTTGCAGCAAAACTTTTTGAAAGTATTGCTTATAACATGGTCTCCATTTTCTCCTGTCCCATTCTCTTAAATATACATATTTGACTATCAGCATTCTCCCAACAGTGTTCTTTTCAAGGTCACCAATAACCATTGCATTACTAAACCTAGAGGTCATTTCTCAGTCATCATCTTAATACCTTATATATCAGCAACATTTGACATGGCTGATCATTCCCTTAATACATTTCATTTACTTTGCTACCAGGAGACCACATTCTTTCAGTTTTCCTTTTACCATACTGATTACTTCTTAGTCTCATTTGCTCATTTTTCTGGATTCCTAATTTTGAATGTGCCAGGCCTTACTCCATGATCTATAACTACAGTCTTATGGCTTTAAATACCATCCATATGCTGGTGATGTTCAAATTCCTATTTCTGGCTTAGTACTCTCTCCTGAACTTTCAGATTTGTCTGTTCTACAGACTGTAACATCTCTACATGAGTGTCTGCTTTCTCATATAATACAGTGAACCATTTAACAGCACAGGTTTGAATTGTGTGGGTCCACTTATATGTGGATTTTTTTCACTAAATACATACTACAGTGCTACACAATCCAAGGTTGGTTGAATCCGCAGATGTGGAATCATGGATGAGAAGGTCAACTGCAAAATCAGTACTTGGATTTTCGACTGCATGGTCAGTTGGGGTCTCTAACCTCTGCATTGTTCACGGGTCAACTGTTTATCCAAAACTGAACTGATACCTTCTCCCAACCTTTTTCACTGGCAGCCTTGCCCCATCTCAATTTGTTGCAATTGCATTTTTTCTGTTGCATAGGCCAGAAATCTTGGCATCATCCTTGACTCCACTGTTTTCTCATACCCAAACCCAAACCCAAACATATCAGAACATCTTTTTGGCTCCACCTTTAAAATATATCCCCAGATCCCACAACTTCTACTACCTCATTGCTGTTAGCTCCATTGCTACTAGCCTGGTCTCAGCCACCATCATTTCCTGTATGGATTACTACAGTAGTCTCCTAAACCATCCCCATGCTTCTCATATTGTCCCTCTTCAGTTTATTCTTAACAGAACCACTAGAATGAATCTCAAATCAGACTGTGTCACTTTCCTGCCCAAAAGTAGTGGTTCTCCTGTTCAATAAGAGTAAAAGTCAGATTCCTTATAGAGGCCTATATACACGCATTTCATCTGTTACTATTCTTACCTCTCACTCTGCTACAGCTGCACTGGCTTTCTTGCTGATTCTAAAACATGCCAGAGATGTTGTTACCTGCCTATTTTCTCTAACTAGAACTTTCTTGCTCCACCCATTTGCATAGCTAACTTTCATATATCCGTCAAGTCTCTGTTTAAATGTAACTTTGCCAGTGAGATCTATTCTAATCACTGTATTTAAAATTGCAATTTGCCCCATCACTCCTAATCTGCCTTATCCTGCTCTGTATTTTTTTATATAGAGCACTTATCACCTTCTAAACATATTCTATAATTTATAGCTTGTTTTTATTTTTTGTGTTCTTCCCATTAGAATGTAAGCTTCATGAGGGTAGGTGTCTTTGTTTTGTTCACTAAGTCCCAGGAGCCTATAACAGTATTTGACACAAATTCAGACATTTCATCTATTGAACAAATATTTGTTAATATAGATAGAGGAAAAAAAGAGGTAGTAGAGCTGCCTGAATATAGGAATTATCAATTATATGTTGTGTATTTTTTTTTTTTTAATTTTTGGCTGTGTTGGGTCTTCGTTTCTGTGTGAGGGCTTTCTCTAGTGGCGGCAAGCGGGGGCCACTCTTCATCGCGGTGCGCGGGCCTCTCACTATCGCGGCCTCTCTTGTTGCGGAGCACAGGCTCCAGACGCGCAGGCTCAGTAGTTGTGGCTCACGGGCCTAGTTGCTCCGCGGCATGTGGGATCTTCCCAGACCAGGGCTCAAACCCGTGTCCCCTGCATTGGCAGGCAGATTCTCAACCACTGCGCCACCAGGGAAGCCCATGTTGTGTATTTTTATTGCATAAATAGTTGAGGGCTCCTTGCTCTCTCTTTTAATTGGAAGCTCTTGCTCTTTTAATTGGAATGTTTAATCCTGTTACATTTAATGTATTTAGTGATAAGGTTAGGCTTAACTTTTTGTTTTTTATTTTCTCTTGTGTTTTGTTCTGTTGTTTCTTTCCTGCCATCTTTTAAGTTAAAACTTTTTTGGTATTTCATTTTATATCCACTTTTGGCTTTTTAAGGTGTACCTCTTTATTATTTTCAGTGATTGCTCTAGGGCTAATGATACGCAGCTTTAACTTAAAGCCTACTTAAAATATTGTACTATTTCTCACTTCACAAATAACCTTACAAAAGAATAATTCCATTTATCAAATCCTCATCCTTTGTACTAATGCTGTATCATTTATTCATAAATGCATTATAAACCCTACCTTCCAGTGTTCTTTTTAATGTTTAGACTCTTAAGGAAATTATGAGGAGAGAAAATAAAAACCCAGTCTTTTATATTTACCCATTTATTACAATTTCTGTTTCTCTACATCTTTTATCATGTTCCTTTGTCCTGAAGAATATTCTTCAGCATTTCTTGTTTTGTAGGTCTGTTGGCAATGAATACTCTTAGCTTCCATTCATTGGAACATCCTCAGTTTGGAGGGATATTTGCGCTATTTACAGAATTCTGGATTGACAGTTTCTTCTTTCAACATTTAAAAGCTGTCATTACTTTGTATTCTGGCCATCTTTGTTTTTAATTATATCATTCATACTGTTCTCGCCTGAATGTTGTTTGACAGTTCTCTGGCTGCTTTCAAGATTTTCTTTGGTCTTCACCATTTGAACCATGATGTTTTTAGGTATGTATTTCATTCTGTTCATCCTGTGTGTGTTTCACTGAAGTTCTTGTACCTATAAGTTTATGGTTTTCATCAAATTTGGAAAGTTGGCCATTTAAAAAAGTTTTTCTCTCCACATTCTTACTGTCTTCTGGGACACCAGTTACACGTATGTTAGACCCTTGATTTTGTCACACAGGTCCCTGAGGCTTTGTTCATTTTCCTTCAGTCTATTCTCTCCCTTCTTCAGATTTTATAACTTTTCATATGTGTTCATTTTCACTCACCCTTTCTTCAGTCATCTCCCATTTGCTACCAGACCCATTCAGTGAGTTATTTCATTTCAATTATTATACTTTTCTAGAATTTCCATTTTTTAAAATACTTTCTATTTCTCTGCTAGGACTTATTATCAGTTCATTCATTAAGAACCTGTTTTCATTTAAATTTTAAATAAATATCCAGTAGCCTATTTGAGGTCTTTGCTAAATATAGCATTTGGACTATCTTGGTGACAGTGCCTATTGAATATGTTTTTCTTTACTTTGAGTCATACTTTCCTGTTTCTTGGAATACCTAGTGATTTTTAATTGAGATTTGGACATTGTGGATGATATATTATAGAAACTCTGAATTCTTTTATCTTCCTCTGCAGACTGTTGATTGTTGTTCTAGCAGGCAGTTAAATTACTGGCTGATCACCTTGATCTTGTATAAGCTTGGTTTTATCCTTTGTTAGGAAGGATCTGTGGAAAGCCAAGGTATTTCCCAAGCCCCTCTCAACTTCTAACATCTATTTCTTGGAAGATCTTGTGAAGGCTTTATTTTAGGCTTTGTTAGGACAGGATAGGCCTAGGATAGAAATTATTTGAGGTATAGTCCTTTCATTTAATGTGTAGGCTTTCTGGTTTCTCAGGTAGATGCCTGCGGAGTTGAACAAAATCAATTCCTCCTCTGGCTCAGCTGGAATTCTGTCTCCCAGAACTGCTTGACTTCTAGTTTCTGTCTTACAGTGTCAACTTTATAGCAGCTGCTCTCTGTTAATCCTTGCATAATCTCATCCTGTGTATGTACAGCCCAGATGTTGGCTAAGGACTTGGGAGGAAGGAGGAATTCACTTTTCTTTCTCCCTTCACCCCCACTCCCCAACCTCACCCCACACAGCTCCTTCCATTCTAGTGCCTTGCTCCATGGATTCCAGTGGCTCAGGTTGTCCCAAGCCCTAATTTCTGCCTCCTCAGCTCAGAGAGACTTCTGTGTTCTGCTTGGTCTCCAGCCCTCTGTGCTGTTATCATGTAATTGTCTACAGACAGACAAGTGCTCTCTAAGGAACTGCAGAATTTTTCTGCATGTAGTCCAATGATTGAATATAGTTGTATCATGTATTTCTGTCTTATTTTATAGTTTTTGGTGGCAGGGCTAGTCTGGTGCCAGTTAATCTGTCATGGTTAATAGTGGAAGTCACCTTTGTTCCACCTTAATATTTTTTAATCCCTGATTGCAGTTTTCTGTATAGTTAGAGAAGGGTGTTTGTAGATTGTTTTTGAGGATCAATATGGTTTAAGAGAGTGTGGTTGCTTAGAATCTAATATCAGACATTTTTGTTAAAGAGTAACAGAAGTATAGTTTATAGTGACGGTCACTTGACTGGAACTATATAAGTGAAATTTCTCTAAAATATTTTCCTAAAGAAATACCTTTTCTTGGAATTAGGCTTTTAAATTAAAAAAAATGGATGGACGTTTTGTGATCAGGAAGTTTTGAGGAGCAAGCATCAATTGGCAGAGTGGAGAAAGTGGGGACAGGGTGGGTAGGGGCAGCTAGCACTGCCATGTATCTCAGGCCAGGGTCCACAACATCACCCCCTCTTCCCTCTTGATGGGGGGAAGGGGTGAGGCAAAGGAACTCCAATCATGCTCTATCCAGATGCACTTGAGGACTTTGCGGGGTAACCCTCCCTGCATGCTTTATCTGAGTCTCCACCCCCAGAATCTCCAGCTTTTGAAAGTGGCCTGGATAAGGAAGTTGTTGTACTCTTAAAGAAAGGTATGGAATAATATTTCCCATGCCAAAGTGAGAAGATTAAGCATGAGACCAGATTGATGGACCCAAACCACAAGCCACTACATTCTTTGGGAGGGAATATCTCAGGGGTAAGGCAGAGTTTTCCACATCTTGTCTCTCATAACCCCCTCTTGGGATAGGGTGCTGAGAACTGTCCCAAGTAGTGGGTTGTGTGATGATAGGTGAAAGGGGTGGTTGAGGGAACAGCTGCAGACCTGCTGTTTCTAAGCTCACTCCTACCCCATCTTGGGCCAATACAATTTTATTTATTTGCTCCCTCGGATGACTGTACCTTGTGTCCCACTTTCTCCAGGATGCCAACTGCACTAGCTGTTTGTGGATGACGTATCTTGTGCATTTAACTTTTTTTTTCCATAATATAAATATTCTAGTTTTGTATTTTTGTGTATTTTAATCTAAGGCCCTCATTCCTGCACTGTGTTCTTAGGAGGTATGTGAGCAGTCTCAGGGATAAGTTGGCAGCAGCTCCGGGTCTGCACAGCAGGACTCCTTTTTGTTACTGTATCACCAGAGAGAACAACTATTTGGAGTGTATAGCCTATTGAGCTACCTCATTTTTGCCAATTAGAGCTAGATTTTCTGCCATAGTGTCCTCTTGAAACTCCTCCACCTTAAGTGTTTCATGGGAGACTAGGTTTTAACTGGGTTGCCCCATGACTTGGTCTCCTTCTACTGAAAGACTGGAAATTGGTCTGAACAGGAAAAGGTGGTGCAGAGAGGTTAGGAGAGGCTGGGCCAGGTAAAAGGCGCAGAGAGGGGAAGCCAAGATTAGGCGAAGGCCCGTCTGTATGTGTGATAAAGGGCTCCTGTTCCAGACCTCTAATCCCAGGGCACAGGACTCGCTTTACATACTAGATCCATCCTTCACTGGATTAGGCTAGGCCTATATGCACAACAGGGTATAAGTGTGTGTTTTGCTAAAAAAATGTGAGTTGGTAAAGATAGGTTTTAAGAACGATGCCTCTGTACTCATCTTGGGCTGCCCAGGTATGGATATATGAAGCAAGGACAAGATCCTTAACCTTTAACAATTCTGGACCTTTCCTCCTTGGCTTCCAGAGAGACCATCAGCGATGGCTTCTTTGTGGTTCCCAGAGCCAGTGTCCTGCCCTGCTGCAGCAGTGATTAGTGTCATGGTAGCTAAAGGAGAGTGGGTGTCGTTTACGTGCTGTGAGATCACTGCAAACCCACCTCACTGTTGTAACGGGGCAAATGCAGTAGAACTCATTGGGTGATGTACATCTGATCCTGGGCTCTTGTCTCCGCCAATTGCTGCCCCCCTCTAGTTATTGTATTTGGGCTTCATAGGACTTCACAAGTAGCTGATTTGGTGATTGCTAGGTGGCCTAGTTTGTGTAAATATAATGTGTTGATCTTTTCCATGTTCTTTTGGGATTTTATTGTTTACAAACTTCTTTTTATATTGAGAAAAATAGCCAAAGCATCTTTGACAAAAGGTTCTGCACCAAGCAGAAAGATCTGAAACATAAGCTTGGGGGCCTCTCTTCTTGAAGTGGGGGGGGGGTCTTGAACCACACTTTCTTTTGTGTTCCCCTTCTCCTATTTCGAACACGAGCTTCTGTCCTAAAAACTAGATTCCTACCCCCTCCTCTATTTCCCCGTCATGCCCCTCCTCCCCCCACAAACAGCCCATACACCATACATTTAATTTGTGTAGTATCTGCAGTTAAATGATTTGTGCACAAATCCTGAAGTAAGAACTCTCCATCCCTTGTTCCCAGTCTCTTGAATCATGACCATTCCTTGATGTGATTCATGCCAAACAGACTGTTGTCTTTGGATGGATTAAAACCTACTTTAATCTCTAATCCTAGGGTAGAGAGAAGCAATGAGGGGGCCTTCCATGTAGAAAGTGGGGTCGGGAGACCACAAAAGGAAAGATGAATGTATATCCATGTCACTCAGGAACTTTTATGCAGGTGAAAGAAACTTATGTAAAGTGGCCACAAGATTGTTTAATAGGAGACGGATGAATGTAATTCCATGTTTACTGCTAGAAACCAAAGCTTTGTGTGAAATCTTGAATTTATGGGGAGGGAAGGAGGGTAGAAAAGCACGTACCTGTCTGTTCTTTCCCTCATCCCTTCCCCACATTCCGGAACTGCAGGAGACTGAGCCCGTTTGAGCTTTGGCAACTCCATCTGGGGAGTGTTCTATTTGATGGTTGATTTTGCTGTGCCAGATACTTCGTTTCCCATTTGCTATCATTTTGTAACACACATGCTGATCCTTTTCCCTTCCCCTTCTTTTCCCTGGGAAAATTCAATTAATAAAGACTTACTGGTACTGGGGGGGGGGAAAAATGTGAGGACAAATGAATGGATAGATTAGGTTTAGAGAATATATTCTCAGTCCTGTATGTAATATTAGAACTACCTATGGAGCTTTAAAAAAAATACGGATGCCTTAGTCTGGCTCTAGACTGGTTAAATAAGAATCTTAAATTACATCCTGGGTATCAAAAATTTTTTTACAGTATATTAGGAATACTGGTAAATCATCCCAGATGGTTTTTGTTATTCAGTGAAGATTGAGAACAACTACTTCAGAAGAACTTTTGCCCAACTGGGTTTTTAGTTTTGCTGTAAATTCTCCTAAAGTTCAAAAAAGCCTTTCAGATGTGAACCAACTAGCTAGTAGAAATGACATACAAATTCGTATCTACCATCAGTCTTCTCAGGAAGGGCTATGGCAACAAATCAAGATTTCCTATCCAAACATATTGTTTTCATGAGGTGCATTTATTGTCAGAGAAAAAGCAGCTTGTTTATTGAACTTAAGTTCAGTATTCATTCAACTCATTTGTTCAGTAGGTATTTGAGTGCTCACCATGTACCAGGTACCATGCTAGGTGATGACTGTACAGTAATACAAAAACTGAGACTGTCCTTGCTGTTTTGGGAGTCTTACAGTCTTTATGAGACTTGAGACTGAGTATATGGTTCAATAGTAGTTCATTTCAGCAGTTACCTCCAAAAATAGTTAATTCATTTTGGTTTTGCTGAAAAAAACCTTGTTAATTTTAATATCATAGTTTGTGGAACTATCAGACTATCTGAGGAATGCATAGGCTCAGTGAGTCAGTCACCTGGCAGAATGATTGCTTACGACTAGAAAAAGAATTGGGTATGGCTAAGAGAGGTTGAAAAAGAGGAATATCGGGAGATAAGATTTGAGAAAGAAACATTCAGAGTCATCAATTATCCATTTGGCAAAGGGACAGATAGGTTGAGATGTCTGTTGGTAAAAATGTTGTTAATTGGTAAAATTATTACAAAAGTAAAAAAAGTATTGGTTGGTCACTTTTCTTTGCAGCAATGCAAACCTGCCTCTCATCATTTATGGTTCATCTCTGATCTCTGTATGGCTAGTTCTTATCTTTGAGATCTCAGCATAAATGTCACTCTTAAAGAACCTTTTTCTCTATACCCAACCTAGAATTTTTAAACATCCATATCCTCTCTGTCACATCAGTCTATTTAAGTTTTGGTTTTCTGATTAATTAGAATGTAAGGAAATGAAGAAGGGGACCCTATTTTGTCTTGTTTATGGTGGTGTTTCTACCCTTTGAATGCTTAGGGCAAATAGAAGAATTCATTGACTGGATACTTTTAAAAAGTCTTTAAAAATCACAAGATATATATATATATATATATGTATGTATGTATATATACACACACGTACACACACACACAGAAAAGTATCTAAAAGTACGGTTTAAAGAATAACTAAAATATCTTTAAAAATCTGAACTTTTGTTAGGTATTTCTTTTAGTTCTGTGAAAAAAAACTGCTGAGATGCTAAATGGCATCATGATCTGAAAAAGTTTGGGAACCTCTTGGCTACAGTTAATTCATTCTTTTATTGATAGTAATTCGGGTTGTTTCTAGTTTTGGCTAGTATAAAAAATAAAAACATTCCTTCCCGTCTCCTGAGATACACGCGTGTTTGTTTCTCTAGGATATGTATTTTGGATAGGAATTTTGTGGTTATATTTATTTTTTAACATAGATTCAGATTCTCTGTGGTTCAGGTTTTCTGTTTCTTCTATCAGTTTTGCAAAGTTATTTTTCTATAAATTTGTCCATTTTGTCTAAAATTTCAAATTTCTTGATACCAGGTTTTATTAATATCTTTTTAAAAATTTTTTTAATTTTACTTATTTATTTTTGTCTCTGTTGGGTCTTCGTTGCTGCATGAGGGCTTTCTCTAGTTGTGGCAAGCGGGGGCTACTCTTCATTGAGGTGCGCAGGCTTCTCATTGTGGTGACTTCTCTTGTGGAGCACGGGCTCTAGGCACGCAGGCTTTGGTAGTTGCAGCACACGGGCTCAGTAGTTGTGGTCCTTATTAGTTATCTATTTTATATATAGTAGTGTGTATATGTCAGTCCCAATCTCCCAATTTATCCCTCCTCTCCCTTACCCCCGGTAATCATAAGTTTGTTTACTACACCTGTGACTTTATTTCTGTTTTGTAAATAAGTTCATTCGTAGCATTTTTTTTAGATTCCACATATAAACGATTTCATACGATATTTGTCTTTGTCCAACTTACTCAGTATGACAATCTCTAGGTCCATCCATATTGCTGCACATGGCATTATTTTGTTCTTTTTTATGGCTGAGTAATATTCCATTATTTATATATATACACACACACACCACATCTTCTTTATCCGTTCTTCTGTTGATGGACATTTAAGTTACTTCCATGTCCTGACTGCTGTAAATAGTGCTGCAGTGAACATTGGGGTGCGTGTATCTTTTCGAATTATGGTTTTGTCCAGATATGTGCCCAGGAGTGGGATTGCTGGATCACATGGTAGCTCTGTTTTTTAAGGAACCTCCACACTGTTCTCCATAGTGGCTGTACCAATTTATTATACATTCCCACCAATAGTGTAGGCGGGTTCCCTTTTCTCCACACCCTCTCCAGCATTTATTGTTTGTAGATTTTTTGATGATGGCCATTCTGACCGGTGTGAAGTGATACCTCATTGTAGTTTTTGCATTTCTCTAATAGTGATGTTGAGCATCGTTTCATTGTGCTTTTTAGCCATCTGTATGTCTTCTTTGGAGCAGTATCTGTTTAGATATTCTGCCCATTTTTTGATTGGGTTGTTTGTATTTTTTGATACTGAGCTGCATGAGCTGTTTGTAGATTTTGGAGATTAATCCCTTGTCAGTTACTTTGTTTGCAAATATTTTCTCCCATTATGAGGGTTGTCTATTTGTTTTGTTTACGGTTTCCTTTGCTGTGAAAAAGCTTTTAAGTTTATTTTCTCCATTCTTTGTTTATAGTTAATTAATTAATTAATTTTTGGCTGCGTTGTGTCTTTGTTGCTGGGTGCGGTCTTTCTCTAGTTGTGGCGAGCAGGGGCTACTCTTCGTTTCGGTGTGCGGGCTTCTCATTGCCGTGGCTTCTCTTGTTGTGGAGCATGGGCTCTAGGCCCGCGGGCTTCAGTAGTTGCAGCACATGGGCTCAGTAGTTGTGGCTCACAGGCTCTAGAGTGCAGGCTCAGTAGTTGTGGTGCACGGGCTTAGTTGCCCCGCGACATGTGGGATCTTCTCAAACCAGGGATAGAACTCGTGTCGCCTGCATTGGCAGGCAGATTCTTAACCACTGCACCACCAGAGAAGTCCCTATTTTCTCCCTTCTTGAGATGAATGCTTGGCTTACTAAATATCATCCCTTTTCCTAATAAATGTTAATTTCCTATTAAGTGCTGCCATAGTCCTATCTTACAGTTTGTTACATGGAATTTTGACAGTTTAATTCAAAATATTTTCTAGTTTCCATTATAATTTCTTCTTTGAACAGTGGATTGGTTATAGAATAGTTTTTTGTTTTTTAACTTCCAAACACATGGAAAACTTATCTCCCCCCCCCCTTTGAGTTTTAATTTATTTCATTGTGGTTAGAGTATGTGGCTTGTATTATTTCAGTCTTTTGAAATTTGTTAACACTTTATGGGCTAGTGCACCCACCCATTGGTAAACTATGACCTATAGACCAAATCCAATCATGCTACCATGGCTTCTCTCTTTACTATGAAGGCAGAGGACAGATGAGCAGTTGTGATAGAGGCCTTAGAGTCTGCAAACTTAAAAATATGTACTGTCTGGACCTTTACACGAAAAGTTTGCTGACCTCTGGCCTAGTATAAAATTGCTTTCTTTGAAGGTTCTGTGTGTATTTGAAAAGAATGTATATTGTACTTCAGGTAGTGTTCTACACTCAAGTATAGTAGTCCTCAAGTATGTTGTGTTCTGTCTATAGCCTCAGGTCTTCTGTTTGTTCTTTTACTAAGAGATGTGTTAAAATTTCCAATTATGATTCTCAGTTTCTTAATTTCTTCTTGTTTTATCACTGTTTGCTCTCTATACATTTAAGCTATGTTGTCAGGAACATACTTAAAATGATTCTACTGGTGAATTGAGCCATTTGAGTTGACCTGTCTCTTATGTTAGCCTTGAATTTTGTCTTGTTTGCCAGCTTTCTTTTGGTTAGTGAATTGCATGGTATACCTTTTTCCTTTCATTTTTACTTTCTACTTTGCTGTTTTCCTTATGTTCTGGATTTGTTGCTTGTGAACGAATATGGTTGGATTTTTCAAAATTAAGCCCAAGAATCTTTATCCTTTAGCTGACTTAGTGACTTAAATGTAATGTAAGTACAGTTGACCATTGAACAACATGGGTTTGAACTGCATAGGTCCGCTTATGCGTGGATATTTTCAATAGTAAATACTACAGTACTGCACAGTCTGGTTGGTTGAATCCCTGCATGCAGAGGTACCCTGAATTGGGAGTGCTGACTGTAAGTTATATGCAGATTAACTCCTGCATTATTCAAGGTTCAACTGTACTTATATTTTCATTTAAATCTACCGTTTCATCATTTCTTATTTTCCTTCCCATTTTATTTTTCCTTCTTTTTTTTTCTTCTTTTGGATTGGCTAAGTATTTTTCATAATTCCATTCCCCCCATTTTACTAGCTCCAAAGTTATTCATACTGTTTTTTTCTCTTGTTACTTATCAAAGTCTGTACTTAATATGATCACCCACTGCCTAATAATTTCAGACCACTTTAAAACTTCATTCCCCACCAAAAAACTACTAGAGCCCATCAGTGAGTTCAGTAAAGTTGCAGGGTACAAATTTAATATCAGAAATCTGTTGCACTTCTATACACTAACAACGAACTATCAGAAAGGGAAATTATGGAAACAATCCCATTTATAATCACATTAAAAAGAATAAAATATTTAGAAATAAGCCTACTAAGGAGATAAAAGTCCCGTGCTATAAGGCAGCATTCCCCAACCTTTTTGGCACCAGGGATCAGTTTCATGGAAGACAATATTCCTCAATCCTGGGCCGGGGGTGGGGCTGGGGTGATGGTTTGGGGATGATTCAAGCCCATTACATTTATTGTGTACTTTATTTCTATTATTATTACATTGTAATATATAATGAAATAATTATACAACTCACCATAATGCAGAATCAATGGGAGCTCTGAGCTTGTTTTCCTGCAACTAGATGGTCCCATATGGGGGTGATGGGAGACAGTGACACCTGAAGTGTGTTGATTATGTCCAGTCTACTCTTTAAGATGCAACTTGCCACTTGCCACTCACTGATAGGGCTTTGATATGAGTCTGCAAGCAATTGATTTATTATGGTCTCTGTGCAGTCACACCTCTCTGCTAATGATAATCTGTATTTGCAGCCACTCCCAAGTGCTAGCTTCACCACCTCAGCCCCACCTCAGATCATCAGGCATTAGATTCTCAAAAGGAGCACGCAACCTACATCCCTCACGTGTGTAGTTCACAGTAGGGTTCGTGCTCCTGTGAGAATCTAATGCTGCTGCTGATCTGTCAGGAGGTGGAGCTCAGGTGGTAATGTGAGCCATGGGGAGCGGATGTAAATACAGATGAAACTTTGCTCACTCCCCTGCCACTCACCTCCTGCTGTGCGGCCCGGTTGGGGACCGAACCCTGCTATAAGGCACTGGTGAAAGAAATTGAAGAGGATACAAAGAGGTGGAAAGGTATACCATGTTCATGGATTGGAAGAGTCAGTATTGTTAAAATGACCATACTACCCAAGGCACTCTAGAGATTCAGTGCGACCCCTATCAAAATACCAAAGATAATTTCCACAGAGTTAACTTGAACAAACAATTTAAAAAATTGTAGGGAAACACAAAAGACCTTGAATAGCCAAAACAATCTTGAGAAAGAACAGAGCTGGAGGTATCACACTCCCTGACTGCAGAGTGTACTACAAAGCTATAGTCATCAAAGCAGCACAAAAACGGACACAGATCAATGGAACAGAATGGCAAGCCCAGAAATCAACCCACACACTTATGGTCAGTTAATCTACGACAAAGCAGGCAAGAATATACAATGGAGAAAAGACAGTCTCTTCAGTAAGTGGTGCTGGGAAAAACTGGACAGCTACATGTAAAGGAATGAAATTAGAACATTCTGTAACACCATGTACAAAAATAAACTCAAAATGGATTAAAGACCTAAATGTAAGACCAAAAACCATAGAACTCCTAGAACAAAACATAGGCAGAACACTCTTTGTTGTAAACTGTAGCAGTATTTCTTTGGATCTGTCTCCTAAGGCAGAGGAAACAAAAGCAAAAATAAACAAATGGGACCTAATTAAATTTAAAAGCTTTTACACAACAAAGGAAACCATCAACAAAACAAAAGGACAACCTCTTGAATGGAAGAAAATATTTGCAAGTTATATGACCGATAAGGGGTTAATGTCCAAAATATATAAACAGCTCATACCACTCAACATCAAAAAAAAAAAAAAAAAAAACAAGCAACCTGATTAAAAAATGGGCAGAAGACCTGAATAGACATTTTTCCAAAGAGGACATACAGATGACCAACAGGCACATGAAAAGATGCTCAACATCGTTAATCATTAGAGAAATGCAAATCAAAACCACAATAAGATATCACCTCACACCTGTCAGAATGGCTATTATCAAAAAGACTACAAATAATAAATGTTGGTGAGCATGTGGAGAAAAGGGAGCCCTCTTAACACTGTTAGTGGGCATGTAAATTGCTGCAGCCACTTTGGAAAACAGTATGGAGATTCCTCAAAAAAACTAAAAATAGAACTACCATATGATACAGCAGTTCTACTCCTGGGAATATATCTGAAGAAAATGGAAACACTAATTTGGAAAGATACATGCACCCCAGCATTCATAGTAGCATTATTTACAATTGCTAGAGATTTGGAAGCAACCTAAGTGTCCATCAACAGATGAATGGAAAAAGAGGATATAATTGTGTGTGTGTGTGTGTGTGTGTACACGCACACGCACACACAGAGGAATATTATTCAGCCATAATAAAGAATGAAATTTTGCGATTTTCAACAACATGGATAGACTTGGAGGGTATTATGCTAAGTGCAGTAGGTCAAACAGAGAAAGACAAATACTGTATGATATCACTTATATGTGGAATCTAAAAATTAAAACAGACCAGTGAATATAACAAAAAAAGAAACAGACTCACAGGTATAGAGAACAAACTAGTGGTTATCAGTGAGAAGAGGGAAGTGGGGAGAGGTAATCTAGGCGTAGGGGATTAAGAGGTACAAACTACTAGGTATAAAAGAAATAAGCTACAAGGATATGTTGTACAACACAGGGAGTATAACCAATATTTTATAATAACTAAATGGAATATAACCTTTGAAAATTGTGAATCACTGTGTTGTACACCTGAAACAAAATATTGTACATCAACTGTACCTCAGTTAAAAATTTTTTAAAAACTTTTTTCCTCTCTCTCCTTTACTCCCCTTGTAATTATCATGTATTTTAATTCTTTGTTTTCTTACCCCTGTTGAATACACTATTATTGATTTTATATAGTGTTTTAGATTTATTTCACTTTTTTTTACTCTCTAAAATTGTTTTTTAATTGAAGTATAGTTGATGTACAATATTGTGTAAGTTAAAGGTGTACAATATAGTGTTTCACAGATTTATTTCACTTTTTTTCCCACTTCCTGTTTTTTTCCTTCCACCTTCTCAGACCTTCTACCTTGATTCATCTTCCTTGCCTGAAGTTTATTATTTTTAGAATCTTCACTAAACGTCCCCTGGCAGTGAATTTTGTTTTAGTTTGTCTTAAATTATCTCCATTTTGCTTTCATTTTTTGAAATATATTTTTGCTTTGTATAGCATTTTATGTATAGGTTGTCAATTTTTTGTTGTTGTTATTAGCACATTGGTTGTACAAGTACATTGCCTTTTTGCCCTTAAGAGTTCAGCAAACATTCTACCTGTTATTCTTTTGAAGGTAACCTGTCTTCATTTTCTGACTGCTTTTTAGGATTACCTCTTTTGATTTGGTTTTCTCAATCTTTGGACTGTGTCTTTCAATCAGTAATCTCACCAAGTAATGCATCTGTTGTGTTCTTGTCTTTCCTTCTGGAACTCTAACATCTGTATGTTAGACTCCCTTGTACCATTCTCCATGTCTCTTAACTTACGTATTTCCCTTTTTTTTTTTTTTTTTTTAGTTCTAAATGTAAAACAGGCGTTTTCTTCTGAACAGTCTCAGTTTATGAATATTCTCTTTAGTTATGTTAAGCTTCCATTAAAATCCATTCATTGCACTTAAAAAAATTTAAATCTGTTACTCCCCCTTTTAAAAAAATTTTATTTTGAGATATGAGATATTTTTTTTTGTTTTGAGATTCACAGGGAGTTGCCCAAAAAAGTTAGAAGTCCTCTGTATTCTTTACCCCATTTAAAAATAGTTGTAGCTTGTGTTTCATTCCTTAAATATAGTAAGTAGAGATATTTTGCTTTTGTTAGTGGGTCTTCTCTTCCTCTTTGTTTTTCTGTTGCTCAAGGTGCTTTGTTTCTTTATATATATATGGCTATTTTAAACTATGAACTTCTCATTTTCCTTGAAAATTATTTATGCACATACTTTGTCTAGAGTTACGATGCTTTCTTCAGTAAAGGTTTGAATTTCCTTTTGCCAGTGCATACAAGCACTGCCAGGTTGGGACCATTAAATATCCAGAATGAAGTTGTTTCGGACAACCAGTTGATGTGCACTTTGTCTAAAAATCCACATCGGGTGCTTTATGACTGCTACTTCTAAGGGTTCTTCCCTCTCTTCTTCCACAGCATTATTGTAACTTTCTTTTAGTCCTGTAGAGTTGGTAGAGGAGCAGGTTACTCTTATTACATCCTTACATTGAGCTCATAGCTCCTTTAGATCTCTGCCTTACGGTGGCATAGTTATACACTTGTGAAACCATCATCACAATCAAAATAATGAACATATTTATCATCCCCAAAAGTTTCACCTTCATATATGAAAGCTGTGTTTGCTGTGTAACCAATTCTAGGCTGACAGTTTTCTTTCAGTACTTAAAAGATGTTGCTCTACTCTATCGTGGCTTGCATTGTTTCCATTGAGAAGTCTACTGTTCTATCTTTATTCCTCTGTTCTAATGTATCTTTTTCTCTCTACGAACTTAAAATTTTTTTTCCCCTTATTATTGGCTTTAAGCAGTTTGGAAATAATATACCATTGTGTAATTTTCTTAATGTTTCTTGTGCTTGGAGGATGTTGAGCTTCTTAGATCTATATAGGTTTTATAGTTTTCATCAAATTTGGGAAATTTTACTCCATTGTTATAATTTCTTCCAATATTTTTTCCCTGTTCCCTCTCCATTCCCATTTGGGGATGCCACTCATCCATATATTAGTGTTATTACAGTTGTCCTAAAACTCACTGTTCCTCTTTTGTCCCCTCCCCCAGTTTTTTTCTCTGTTTGATTTCAGATGGGATTAATAGCAGATTAGATGTTACAGAAGAAAAGATTAGTGAATTTGAAGAAAGGCAGCAATATAAAGTTAACAGCCTGTTCTACTAATGAAGTCTTAAGTAACTGAAACATCAGTTGATGTCACTGTGTTCCTTTTGAAATTTAATTAAAGTTGCCTTTTGTTTCTTGTTCTATTTATGTGAGAATCCTGATATCTTCCTGAAGCTTTCTTGAGATTTCTGCCCTTTTGGTTCTCATCATGGTTGCTCAGAGTGCATGCTCTCTGCAGCTCTTGCTGAACCTTTATGGCATAATCATCTCCCTTTCATATATTGTCTTGAATGAGGAACATAGATAGCTTCATTTAAAAATTCTCAAAAACACTCTTATGAGGTCTTTATATACATTGTAGGCTTTTTGTTGTTGAAGGATTGAAGTTTTTTATTTTAACAATGCATATCATTTAAAATTATTGCTAAAAATAGCAGTGATAACTGGCTTTAAGCCCTTACTGTGCTTTAGTGAGCAAAGTACTTATGTTGATTAAGTGCTTTGTGTTGTTTTGATCAATTTAATTCTTGGAATAGTCCTGTAAGATAAATGCGATGAATATTACACATTTTTCTGAAAAACTGAGACATAGAAAGTTGTCCAAGTCATCTATTACTGTGCAGACAGTAAGAGTACCTAGTCATTAAGTCTTTCTAAAGATTTAATGAGAGAATCCATGTCAGATACTTCACAAAGTGCCTGAAAACAGTAAGTTCTCAAAGCAGGCTAATTGTTGTCATTTCTAGATTGATAAATGCTTAGATAAAATATGATGTTTGGAATTTTTTAAGAGTAATCTTGAGGATAGAGTAGGTGGGTATATTGACAAAATTGGCTATAAATGGATGTTTTTTGCAAGTGGATGATAGGTTCAGTGGGGTTGAATCTGTAGTTTAATATATGCTTGAAAATTTATGTAATTTTATGTAATTCATATTTATGAAATTTTATGGAATAGCAATTAAGAAAGAAACTGAGTCAGAATTACTACATATCAGCTTTAAAAAATGTTTCCCTAGATAGTCAATTTGGATACAAACTAAGATGATATATTTCCCTAGAAGTGCCAGAGTAAAATCTTATCAATTGTTAGACACTCTGACAGTTACTAAGAATAATACTGTAGTTACTTGGCAAATAGAGTAGCATCCTTGTACAACTCAGACCCTAATAAGACTGTAAATGTGCATTTAAAAGTTACAGTTTGCAGTTAATAGCTAAGTGATTCTCAACTTGAAAAAAAAATACCTTTTATTCATTTCCCATACTTATGAGAGCCCTCTCTTCAAAAACTTCTTAGCAAACTACATTAAATAATAATTTATTTCTCAATAAATTATACACACACACACACACACACACACACACACACACATATATAAGCATGATGATTCTCTCCAAAACGTGATAATCAGTGGTATATATGTTATACTAAGTTTCTATAATTCTAGCCAGAAGCACAGAAAGTCTTACTTATAAGGCCCATCATAAGTAAATCATGGGTGTGCATAACTTTTACCTAGACATTTTGAAATACTGAAAATAGCTCAGTGTGGCTAAGACTTCCATGTTAAGAATCACTGCTTCATATGCAGGATTAAAATTTAGAAATTGCTTGATATATTTACATATTAACAAAATTATGCTTAATCCATTTATTGGTTATTCTTTCCCCCCATTTCTGAAGTATTTCAACTATTACTTTGATCAGTTCAAAAAAGAAAATTCAGTGTTAGTTTATTCTTTTAGCTAAGAGAATCAGAAGTAGCTTGTAGCCAAAACTACTTCCATATTGTTCTTTTGTTTTTCAAGCTCTAGTTATTATCTTTCTTCTAATAATACAGTTGAAGTTTATTCAAGTGAAAAGAAACAAGCCTGATTATCACTGTTTTATCAGTCTCTTGATGGTTCACTATTATTTATTATCTGAGTCCAACTTCAGCAAAATGTACAGTGCTCTTTAACATTTGGTACCTCCCCTGCTCTTCCAGCTTTGTCTTCTTTTCCTTAGCCCTGAAAATGGCAGGTGGCCTCAGAACTGTGTTCTTTTGTACATTCAGATTTTTTCCCCCAGTGAAAGCTCTTACCTTCCTCCCAAGTTTTGTTTACCGAGAAAGCTCTTACTCATCCTTTGACATCCAGTGCAGATGTCAACTCCTGTATGAGAGGAGGAAAGGACAGACACATACTTTCACCTAGGTGTATCATGGTGTGTTTGCTTGCTGCTTGTTCATATGAATACAACAAGACATTTCTAGAAACAGGACTCTGAAACATTTATTTTGAGTTGAGAAAAATAAAATTGTGCAGGGTTAAATTTTATGAATTAAAATTTTATGAGTTATGATACTAGTTGACCTTTCTGCCAAATGTCTTCTTATTTGCTGACATAATTAAACTCTGGGTCAGAAGATCTTTTCTTCCTCACAATGTAAAGCTTATGTCAAAAGGGTTAGCATGGTAATCTCATATTCCTGCTTCATCTGTACAGATGAAACAAAGTATTTCATTTTTGGACACAGAGAAATTATGGTATAGGAAATAAATGTTATTCCTTCAGTGTTTCTTCAATGAAGGAATAGTCTTTGCTCACCTATGTAACAGTAGAACCTCTTTTAAAAGCCTTTTAAATTAAAATACTTACATGCTTTTGTGCTGTTTAATTAATATACAAGTTATAAGGTGCTAGACTTTACATAGTAGACAGATTTTTTTTTTGCTTTAAAAATATTCTTAAAAACGTAAAATGATTTGTTATGTGTATTTTACTACAATAAAAAAGTCTTAATACACAAAATAAAAACCTCATTAGCCAGCTCTTCTCTATAACAACAATCCCGCTGTCGCTCTAAACTTTGCCTTCTAATTCTCTCAGTTTTTCCTTTACCTCTTGAACCCCTCCATTTAGCAAACTTGCCTTTTGTTAACAACTTCATAGCCTTTCCTCCTGTATTTACCCTAACTGAGACCTTCACTGAAGGCCCAAACATCTAGATGCTCATAGCTTTCCTCTTCATCTCAATTTCTGCTTTTACATTAATGATTTGTGTCCACATAGACAATTATAACTTTGTCAGTACCTTGAGCATCTCATTTCCGGTGATCTTTTCTTGACTCTGCCTTAGCTAGGCATTCAGTTTTTAGGTTATACCATGGATGTTACTTTATATGGCTCCAGTTAAACTTTCAAATCACCAAAGATGCTGATCTCTGTGACAGAGTCCATTGTTCAAGTTTGTTTATTCAGCTATACCAATTAGTACCATACCCTGATAACTCATCTGAGCTACTGTCTTAGAGTTCTAGCTAGTCTTCCCCATCTCTCTTCTTCAGATCTTTTATATTTCTCTCTGATGATTTTCCTGGAATGTAAATCTGATTATTACATCTTGGTTGGAATTGTCCAAGGGTTTCCTGTTACTGAAAAACGAAAATCCAAAAATTAGCATGGTATACCCAGCTCTTCACAGTCTGGTTCTGGATTTTATTATTCTCTCACATTCTGATCTTTGCATGGCTTTCTCTAGGTATGTTGAAGTATTTGTTTTTCTCCAAATATGCCTCTGCAGTTAGCATAGGATAATTCTGTTCTGACTTCTCTGTGAAGCATTCCTTGGTGTTGAGGCAGATTTAGACACTGTGTTTTTTTTTTTAATACATCTTTATTGGCATATAATTGCTTTACAGTGTTGTGTTAGTTTCTGCTGTACAACAAAGTGAATCAGCTATATGTATACATATATCCCCATATCCCCTCCCTCTTGAGCCTCCCTCCCAACCTCCCTATCCCACCCCTCTAGGTTGTCACAAAGCACCAAGCTGATCTCCCTGTGCTATGTGGCTGCTTCTCACTAGCTATCTATTTTACATTTGGTAGTGTATATATGTCCATGCCACTCTCTCACTCTGTTCCAGCTTACCCTTCCCCGTCCCCGTGTCCTCAGGTCCATTCTCTACGTCTGCATCTTTATTCCTGTCCTGCCCCTAGGATCATCAGTATCGTTTTTCTAGATTCCATATATATACGTTAGCATACGGTATTTGTTTTTCTCTTTCTGACTTACTTCACTCTGTATGACAGACTCTAGGTCCATCCACCTCACTACAAATAACTCAATTTCGTTCCTTTTTATGGCTGAGTAATATTCCATTGTATATATGTGCCACATCTTCTTTATCCATTCATCTGTCGATGGACACTTAGGCTGCTTCCATGTCCTGCCTATTGTAAATAGAGCTGCAATGAACATTGTGGTACATGACTCCTTTTGAATTATGGTTTTCTCAGGGTATATGCCCAGTAGTGGGATTGCTGGGTTGTATGGTAGTTATCTTTTTAGTTTTTTAAGGAATCTCCATACTGTTCTCCGTAGTGGCTGTATCCATTTACATTCCCACCAGTGGTGCAGGAGGGTTCCCTTTTCTCCACACCCTCTCCAGCATTTATCATTTGTAGATTTTTTGGTGATGGCCATTCTGACTGGTGTGAGGTGATACCTCATTGTGGTGTTGATTTGCATTTCTCTAATGATGAGTGATGTTAAGCATCTTTTCATGTGTTTGTTGGCAGTCTGTATGTCTTCCTTGGAGAAAGGTCTATTTAGGTCTTCTGCCCATTTTTGGATTGGGTTGTTTGTTTTTTTGATACTGAGGTACATGAGCTGCTTGTATATTCTGGAGATTAATCCTTTGTCAGTTGCTTCATTTGAAAATATTTTCTTCTATTCTGAGGGTTGTTTTTTTCATCTTGTTTATGGTTTCCTTTGCTGTGCAAAAGCTTTTAAGTTTCATTAGGTCCCATTTGTTTATTTTTGTTTTTATTTCCATTTCTCTAGGAGGTGGGTCAAAAGGATCTTGCTGTGATTTACGTCATAGAGTGTTCTATGTTTTCCTCTAAGAGTTTTATAGTGTCTGGTCTTACATTTAAGTCTTTAATCCATTTTGAGTTTATTTTTGTGTATGGTGTTCAGGAGTGTTCTAATTTCATTCTTTTACATGTAGCTGTCCAGTTTTCCCAGCACCACTTATTGAAGTGGCTGTCTTTTCTCCATTGTATATTCTTGCCTCCTTTATCAAAGATAAGGTGACCATATGTGTGTGGGTTTATATCTGGGCTTTCTGTTGTGTTCCATTGATCTATATTTCTATTTTTGTGCCAGTACCATATTGTCTTGATTACTGTAGCTTTGTAGTATAGTCTGAAGTCAGGGAGCCTGATTCCTCCAGCTCTGTTTTTCTTTCTCAAGATTGCTTTGGCTCTTCGGGGTCTTTTGTGTTTTCATACAAATTGTAAAAAATTTTTGTTCTAGTTCTGTGAAAAATGCCATTGCTAATTTGATAGGGATCACATTGAATCTGTAGGTTGTTTTGGGTAGTATAGTCATGGTATATCTCTCCATCTGTTTGTATTGTCTTTGATTTCTTTCATCAGAGACACTGTGTTCTTATTGCAGACTATGTGCGCCTCCAGTATAGCTCATTTCACAGTGTAGTATCATTTCATATTTGTGCCTATTTATTATGAAAATATGAACAATAATGGATTTTTTTTTTACCCATGTATCCCTAGCATATAGAAGAAGCCCTAAAATACTTGTTGACTTAATGAGCAATTTACACAGAGGTAATAAAACTAGCAAAGAAAACCATTCTGCCTTCCTAGCAAACAAAGAACTGTAGTCTTTTACTGTCTTAATTTTCACTATTTTAATATTAGCAAATCTTAACATATACCACTTGGTTGACAGAGTTAAAATAAAACTGGTGTTGGCCATATTTTTAATTGATATAACCCTTTTGGAAAAGTTTGACAATATTTACAGTCTAGAACTGAAAAATTATTTCAAGTGGTGATTGCAAAGACAAGATAAAGAATAAAGTCAGATGCAGAGTTGCACATACATTGTGACTGAAAAGACTAAGGAACTAGATATTACAGTAGTAGCAATGATTTTATGTTGTTGGAACTGTGGGTGGTTTTCCCACCTTGAAAGTATTTTGTATAATGTGGTTGTATTTTATGATTTAATATGTATACAACTTACACCAGTATTTAGATTTTTATAAAAATGCAATCCTGAATCAAAACTCTAATTTAAGAGCACTTGAACAGTTTTGAGTAATTTTTTTTGTCTTAATAGTGGCTTCACAGTGTCAGGTTAAGAGGGAAGGGGGATTGGTAGTTAAAAGTTGCTGGTAACATAGGGGGGGTGTGGCCAGCATAGAATGTTGATCATTTAAGTAAGGTTTCAAGATTGACTCATGCAGCAGTTTTTCATTTCCAAATCGTAATCGTAAATTTTCCATTTTAAATGTAATTGTTGTTTTTGTTTTAAAGGTATCAATTTTTAGAAGAAGCTTTTCAAAACCAGAAAGGTGCAATTGAGAATCTACTGGCTAAGCTTCTTGAGAAGAAGAATTATGTTCATTTTGCAGCTACTCAGGTGCAGAATAGGTAAGTGTGTTTCCTTAAAACCATAATTTCAGTTTAAGGATTATTAAACACGATGGGTCCAGTTTAAATTTGTTTTCCTTCTGTATTATATTAAGCATATATAGAAAACATTTTTTTGGAGGGGTAAATGGTATATTTGAGTTTGGATTATGATAATTGTTAATTAAAGAGAATTTAATTGCTTCTAATTGTGAATACTCTTTTAGGATACATCTTTGACTGTTTTATAATTAATATGACTCTAGTCTTTGTCAGCCTTAGTTAAATGTAGAAAAACCAATTAATGTGTAGAGAGTGGAATTATAAAATTTTAACTAGAGACTGTGTGGAAGACAGGAGAGAGTATGAACAGTGGTGGACAAATTAATTTTCCATCTGTAAAACAAGCATTAAAAACAGTACTTATCTTACTGGTATTATTATGAGAACACAGTTTCTGGCATATAGTAAACCCTCAAATTGTAGCTGTTGTTATTTTTATCAATAACACTATCAGTTTTTTAAAATCCTATTTTCGTTCATTTCTGAATAAACTAAATTTATTGATAAAGCAAGGGGGACTGGGACTTCCCTGGCTGTTCAGTGGTTAAGACTCCAGGCTTCCACTGCAGGGGGCACGGGTTCGATCCCTGGTCGGGGAACTAAGATCCTGCATGCCGCAAAGTGGGACTAAGTTCTATAGTGAGTAGGTTAAGAAGATTAGGACTCTTAAAGGAGTCCTTAAAGACAAACACTTGGAGCTGGCATAATTAAAACCCATATATGTTCCTAGAGGTATGAATAGGGTTGATATGTATTTATTCTTCAGATTCACAAATATTGAGACTTCTAGATATTAAAATTAATTTATGATGATTTAAAATGACACAGTAAATATTCAAAAAGTATTGAAGATGAATGAATGAATAGTACATTGTATATTATTGATACATTAGAAAATAGTACATTAGACATTAGTAAGAATTTATAACTTTCATCTTAAAAAGTGATACCAAAGGAAAATAAAGGCTCCTCAGAGGTTGTAGATAATATGTAAATATATAGATATACACTAGTCATGGTTAGTTCTCATGGATATGTCAGGATGTTTTTTATATTGCTGATATATTGTAGATGATATTGGAGAGGATAACTGTCTTCTCATAAATTACAGATGGATGTTCTTTCCAGAGAAAGGGTAGTGAGATAACTCATATGGCAATCCCATATTTTTATATGTATATTTTGCATATATGTTCCTGAATCTGTGTAGAGAAGTGAAGTTTATGTGTTACAAGATTGAGAAGGGTTGGGGAGATTATTTCATCTCCAGAAAGCTTAAAAAAAAAAAAAGTATTAAAGTAATAAAATGTCTATACTTCTCCTGTTAGACAGATTCTTCGATGACCTTTCTCCATTTTTTAATGTACCTTCATTTTTTTTGCTGCCTTCACAATTGAACATATACATGCTTAAATCCAGGGGAGTTTGACTCTGCTTTCAGCATGCTTAATGGTTTCAACCTTTGGCTGAATCGTTTTAAGGTCATGTGTTCTTACCACTAGTGATCAGCATTCTCATTTTTAAAAATGTCTTCCACTCATTTTAATAAGATAAGGACAAAATTGAGTAAAATTTTTAAATAAGTGCCTGAAGTACAAAGGAGGGAAAACTACATTTTTGACCCAGTGTATTCAAGTTATTCAAATTTGAATTTGGTAAATGAAAGGCAGTTTTAGCAGTTGAAAGTGTCAGTTACAGTTTGTACAGAAGTAGAATGTATAAAAGTTTAAGGTTACCATCTTATGATTGTTTGTTAACATTATATGTATTTATATTAGTAGAATTCTTCTCTTTCTATTTTATAAATAGCAAGGTATTGGCTATTTCATATTTACAACCAAAACTTTCATAACTACATGGGAGCTTATACCTGTTTCTAAAACATCTAACAGCTGTTTTTAAAAAAGGAATGAAAATGTTTTATTCCCTTAACCATATACAGTAGGAAATCATTTTGAGAAGAACCTATGGAAGGGGTGTATCTGAATTCACATTTGAAGTAGTTTTAGTGAAACTAAATGCGTCTAAGCTTCCTCTTGTTTCAAAAGATAATAATAGTATTGGTTGCAACATTTTTTTTTGCACATTGGTTCTGTTTAATCTTAATGCTTCTCAAGAACAATGTGCCATATTTGACACTAACCAGCAATCACTGATGTCAGTTGTTTGTGTATCACATTCATGTCATAGAAACTAAAGGAGATTACCATCTAGATTAATAAACTGTCCTTTATGAACTTAATTTAAAATCAGTAAATATTTAATCCATTCTTTGTCTACATGCATAACTTGTTTGGACCAAACTGAGTGGTCAGGTCTGCCAAAACATAAGTTGTACATTTGACAAAGGTTTAATTTTACTCGGTTAAGTACCCAGTTGGATGAATTTCTGTAACAGTTGGTAATTCAGAGACATAGGATAAGTCTATAACCTAATGATGCATTTCTCTTATTCAGGATAAAAGAAGTAAATGAGACTAACAAACGAGTAGAACAGGAAATTAAAGTGGCCATTTTCACCCTTATCAATGAAATTAATAAGAAAGGAAAATCTCTGTTACAGCAGCTAGAGGTATGATTCAAAGCCAAAATAAAACAAAAACTGCTTCTCTTGCTCTTTAGCTGTTTTTTAATGTTTATTGAAAGCTCTTTTAGATTGGTTGGGGGTGGGTATGAAAGTAAAGTCAATTAAAAAAATTTTTTTGTGTGTTTTTTGTTGGAAAATAGGCCTTTTTCAAGTTAGTTACTTTGCAGCCCAATTTAACACTTTAGATGTATCAATTAGGAGATAGTGTTGTTCTCTTAGGAATGAAATAATTATTACTAAAATGTGATATAAATGAAGACAAAGCTGACCTGCCACATTCCCTCTTCTCCTCCCCACAAGATAGGTCCTCAATTTAACTTTTACATATGAATGTATATTGGGAGTCTTACTGACTCATGTGTGTTCTTCACTTTATTTTTTAAATGTTCCATAGTTTTGCTAAAAATGTTGCTCATTTTGAAACTTAAACTTTAAATTTACTCATAATTTTGTTATATTAGGTCTTTGTGTTGTATATTGAGATTAATATGTGAATGTAAATTTCTAGATGAGAATCCAGTCAATTTGTGAAATCTAAATTAAGTATTAATCAAAGACTCTACTGACCATAGTTGGCTGGTTCTCAAAATTTTGTGCTTTTAAGTTGGCTTAGATGATACGGGGTTATGTTTAAACCACCATTGAATAGTAACAATTTAAATTACATGAATATTTGATTATTTAACTTTTAATTACTATTAATCTCAAATTTTTCATAGGAGATTTTTTTTCTGTTTCATTCCTTCATAGAAAATTGTTGAAATACTAGACACAGTTACATATAAATAAAATAAATGTCAACAGAGAATTATTTCTGAATTTCTGTCTTTTGAAATACATCTTGCCATTGAGACACAATTGTGAAATTAAAAGTACTCTCACACATATTGTTAAATTTTGAGGTCTCTTGCTACTGTTGTATATCCAGCCGAGTTGCAGTTAACCCTAATAGATTTTTGTTTTCAGAAGGACCTTGTAAATGGAGAGCATGAGCAAGCAATTATTTTTGATACCTTTTAATTTACAGTAAATACATTTTAATTATAGGTGTAAAGTAATGTTCTGAAACCATTTCAAGAACTTTTGAATTAAAAGATGCCTCTTAATGCTAAAATATACACAAATACCTACTGATAAATCTGCCACATATTTCTAACATGCTAATGATTTAAGTAGTAGATGTTTTCTAGTGCACTGTGTTTCTAAACTTTGTAAGATAGAGGTTTTCCTATAAGCTTTATAAAAGGGATGATTTCCAGGGAAGTTGTAAATGAAACTTCTGTCATTTGAATATTTTTATCCATTGATTTACATTATAAAATGAGTAACTTATTTCCTTAGGGAAAAAATTGTTCAGTAAACCCAGTTGAGTCAGTTTTGTAAGAAAGTGGTTAAGAATGAAGAGGCAAGTTGTTCAGTATGCTGAATGTCAAAGGACATAGGATATCACCTGTCCCTTCTGGGAATTTTTGTTCCCAGAAAGCAGTTTATTTTTCCTTTGCAGCACTTTCCTTCCACCCTCACTTACTCCCTTGTTCTTTATGAACTTTTGTCATATAAGAAGCTTCCCTAGCTCTACTCTTAGAGCTCTGGAATTCATCTTTCTCCTTTTGTCTTAAATGTTGAAAATAAGAGATTTTAACTCCAGCCTCATGCCATGCACCACAGAATTTTCTTTGGCCTGAGAAGTGTGTTAAGATCATAAAAAATTATTTCTAAAGGTCAGCTCATATGTAATAGGCTCTATATATTAGATTAGCCTAATAGACACTTTTTAACAAAGGCTCTTCATCTTCTGAAGGAAAGGGGAGATATCACTAACATTAATTTCTGTATATGGAATGTCTACTTTGGACTATAGAACTAACTTTTGGTCCCACTTTTGTTAGTGACCTTTTCCTTGATCATAGACTCATTAAATAATGCACTTATTAAGTTATCCCATTTTTAAAAAGAAATACAGGTATTGTGTTCACTTGCAATAGAAATTATGAGTTGATTTTTTTATACAGAATTCTTCAGTGAACCTGTTGTTCTGTTTCAGAATGTTACAAAAGAAAGACAGATGAAGTTACTACAGCAACAGAACGACATCACAGGCCTTTCCCGGCAGGTGAAGCATGTTATGAACTTTACAAACTGGGCAATTGCTAGTGGTAGCAGCACGGCACTACTGTACAGCAAGCGACTGGTGAGACACATAGTATCTTATTTTTCTTTAAATTGACTTTATTAAGATATTATTTACATTCAGTGAACTGCACCTGTTTAATTAAAGTATAGATTTTGAATTTTAGTAAAAGTTATCACCATCACATCAAAATACAGAAAATTTCTGTCACCCACAAAAGTTTTCTTATTTTTGTCTATCCCTGGCCTTGGGCAACCATTAGTCTGATTTCTCTCATTTTCTAGAATTTCATATAAATGGAATCATACAGTAAGTCTTGAGTCAATCATAGGTTTTGGAGATACCTAGTAGTATAATGTAGTTTATCACCAGAAATGGCAGAAGTTCAAGCATGTGCCTTCGATTGCTAATATCGTTTTTTAAACACTGATACTGTCTCATCTGAGATGGACACTGTGGGGCTACATGAGCTTTCATGTCTTTATCTTGTATATTTTCTCAAGTGATATTTAATTTTAAGACTAATGTGAATTTTTTCCCTTTTAGATTACTTTTCAATTGCGCCATATTTTGAAAGCACGGTGTGATCCTGTCCCTGCTGCTAATGGAGCAATACGTTTCCATTGTGATCCCACCTTCTGGGCAAAGAACGTAGTCAATTTAGGTGAGAAATAATTCGTTTTATGGCTATACCTTGGAACGCTGAATTAGGAGGAGAAAGCATCTACAACAAATTTTAGATACTTAAAGTTTTTAAACTTCATTCTAACATGTAAACTTTTTGGAAAATATGTTCTTCATTGGAAACTTACTTCAGCTATGTTCATTACATCTTTAAGAATGTTGAGGGTCTCCTCTGTATAGTTTTTTAAATTATGTATCATTTCTAACTTTTTCCCCACATCTTTTAAAATTGATATTGACTGTTAAGTATCAGAAACTTACCAAATGGGTCTTTAGTCTTTGGAAGAATTTCTTACATGCTTAGTAGCTTATGTATTAATTGTACAAAATTGCCCACTTGAGGAGGACCTCCATCCAGTATGCTGGTGTGTCCGAATGCCATGTTCTGAGGAATGTTTGAAAGATAAGAGCAGCTCTTTTCACATGGAAGACAAATGGTCTTTGCATTTGTTACTCCACAGTGTGGACCTAAGGGCCTTAGGTGAAAGTTACAGATAGGCATACAAAACCAGCTCAATTTAAAGTAAAACAAAACCCCCAAAACTAACCAACAATTAGAGCTGTCTACAGATTGATTAAACTCATTTTCAGAATACTCCAAGTCCTCACCATTGGAAGCTGCAAAAGCAGAGGTGGGTGGCCTTTTGTAAAAAAATGTAATCTTTGTGTATATTCGTTTGGCTATACCTTTAGATCAGGCATCGGCAAACTATTTTTGTGTGACGTGGTACCTAAGTTTGGTTTTTACGTTTTAAAGGGTTGTAAAAGCAAACAAGTTAAAAACAAAGAGTATACGACAGATTTTATGTGGCCTGCAAAGCCTAAAGTATCTGGCTTATTACAGGAAAAAGGTTTGCGAACTCTACCTTAGATCAAACCTTACTAAAATTTGCCTTCTATCTCTAGAAAGTACCTGGCTCTGTAAAAAGGAAGGAGAATTTGTCAACTCCAAGGGTATAAGTAGTTTAAAACATTCAACATTTCCACAGAAGACAGTTTTGTAGCAATATAGTACTCTGCCCTGCACATTTTGACCATCCAAAGGCAGGTGGAATCAGTATTAGCAATCTTGAGTATCCTTGAATCTTCTCAGGGGAGAGATGATTTAGACTGCCTAGATGGGCCTCCTCTAATACTGTCTCTTTCAGCTCTTTAATTTTCTGTACATCTGTGTCAAAAATAAGGGCAGATAATATATTATTCTGAGTAATCAAAAGTCAGTTAATTGGCTTTGGACTATATTAAGTTTCTGATCTTCATCATCTTTAAACCTAGCTCCCATCCCTGCTGTGCTGTTGGAAAATTTGAGTGGTGATAGTTGTCAGAGGAAAGAGGAAAATATAATGATTAACCCACAAAGTAGATGTTAGTTGATTACATGCAAATTATTCTCATTTTTTAAATCCTTCAGGTAATCTAGTAATAGAGAGTAAACCAACTCCTGGTTATACTCCTAATGTTGTAGTTGGGCAAGTTCCGCCAGGGACAAACCACATTAGTAAAACCCCTGGACAGATTAACTTAGCACAGCTTCGACTCCAGCACATGCAACAACAAGTGTATGCACAGAAACATCAGCAGTTGCAGCAGATGAGGATGCAGCAGCCACCTGCACCTGTACCAACAACAACAGCAACAACACAGCAGCACCCTAGACAAGCAGCCCCTCAGATGTTACAACAACAGGCAAGTATTATTATATCACTGTACTATTGATATAAATTATGAAGACCTCGAGACTACACTCTGTCCTATATAGATGAGTTACACATTTCAAAGTTACTGATGGGGACAGAGCTCAAAGGTCAGTTTAAACGTTTGCCCTTGGGTATGGCAGGGATGTGGGGGAGGTGTGAGGAAGGACAAGAAGTAAATACTTACTATGGGAAACAAAATTAACTCACTAGTACTGTGGAGGTATACACATTTTTATCCCTCTATACCAGATCTTTTTTGTTTAAACGTGGTTTTGGGCCAAAGAGCCATGTTGTTTCCTCCTGAGATCTGACACGTTCTTTAGGCTTTTGTTCAAATCATTCCCATCCCTGTATCTTTCCTGCTCTCTCCCATCCAAATCAAAACTATTAATCCAGGGTTGATTAAGTTAATGCTGATAGGCTTTAAAACGCACATATACTGAGAGAAGGAGATTGGGGCAAGAGATGAGGAAAATGACTTACACTTTTTACTTTATGCCCTTCTATCCTGACAAAATTATTCTTATAACGTTTTATAATTGAAAGATAAATTTATAAATATTATTACATAAATGCAATTTCTGCCTTTTGCAGCCTCCAAGATTGATCAGTGTGCAAGCAATGCAAAGAGGCAACATGAACTGTGGAGCTTTCCAAGCCCATCAGATGAGATTGGCTCAGAATGCTGCCCGAATACCAGGGATACCCAGGCACAGTGGCCCTCAGTATTCCATGATGCAGCCACACCTCCAAAGACAAGTATGCCTAGAGTTCCATTTGTAAGAATCATATAATTTTAAAACTAAAAGACAACAGTTTTCTTAATCAGTTGTGGGGTGGAGGGAGGGGTGGTCATTGATACGTTTGAGAATTTGATTAATGCTATGTATCTTCTTGTCCCAGAAAAATACACATAAAATTTTTATTAAATTTTTTTTTCACATCTTTATTGGATAATTGCTTTACAATGTTGTGTTAGTTTCTGCTGTACAACACAGTGAATCAGCTATATGTATACATATATCTCCATATCCCATCCTCTTGAGCCTCCCTCCCACCCTTCCTATCCCACCCTTCTAGGTTGTCACAAAGCATTGAGCTGATCTCCCTGTGCTATGCAGCAGCTTCCCACTAGCCATCCATTTTGCATTTGGTAGTGTATATATGTCACTGCTACTCTCTCACTTCGTCCCAGCTTCCCCTCCCCCAACCCTGCCGTGTCCTCAAGTCCATTCTCTACATCTGCATCTTTATTCCTGCCCTGCCACTAGGTTCGTCAGTACCGTTTTTTTAGGTTCCATATGTATGCGTTAGCATATGCTATTTGTTTTTCTCTTTCTGACTTACTTCACTCTGTACAACAGACTCATACAGACTTCATCCACCTCACTACAAATAACTCAATTTCGTTCCTTTTTATGGCTGAGTAATATTCCATTGTATGTGTGTGCCACATCTTCTCTATCTATTCATCTGTCGATGGACATTTAGGTTGCTTCCATGTCCTGGCTATTGTAAATAGTGCTGCAGTGAACATTGTGGTACATGACTCTTTTTGAATTACGGTTTTCTCAGGGTATATGCCCAGTAGTTGGATTGCTGGGTCATATGGTAGTTCTATTTTTAGTTTTTTAAGGAACCTCCCTACTCTTCTCCATAGTGGCTGTATCTCTTTACATTCCCACCAACAGTACAGGAGGGTTCCCTTTTCTCCACACCCTCTCCAGCATTTATTGTTTGTAGATTTTTTGATGATGGCCATTCTGACCAGTGTGAGGTGATACCTCATTGTGGTTTTGATTTGCATTTCTCTAATGATTAGTGATGTTGAGCATCTTTTCATGTGTTTGTTGGCAATCCGTATGTCTTCTTAGGAGAAATGTCTAAATTTTTATTAAATTTTAACAGTTTCTTTGATGTCATTAAACCCATAGTATACTTTGGGTTGAGAATCTCTGATCTAGTCCAACCAATTCATTTTACAGAAGTGAAAAACAAAGGAGCTTGTTATGTACCCACAATCATAAGAGACAATGGTAGAATTAAGATTAAAACTTTAATTTCCTAAAATTGTTCCTCTGCTCTTTTAATGTGACATTTTGACTTTTTTTTTTTCTCTTCACTCAGTATTGTTCCTTTTAGGATAGATATACCTACTCTTAAAAATAAGTGTGTTTAGAGGCATGTTTTCTAATCTTTGCTTGAATAGTAGATTATATTTGTATAGGAGGTATGAGTATAAAAATGAGGCTACTTTTGCATAGGATTTCTAGTTATATAAAAAATAAAGGTCATTTTATAATTGTCAGAGTGATGTTTCTCAAAGCATGATTTAAAGACCATCAGAATGACTGGGGCACCGTGTCTGAAACAGATTCTGAACCATATCCACTAAATCAAAATTTCCAGGAGGGGAGTACTCATAAATATGTGAACTTTTACTGACTCAGATCGATCTGCATACTGAAGTCCTAGGTCAGCGGTCCTTCAACTTTTTGGCCCAATTACCTCCAGAAAGACTTTTGAAAAATACACACTCCCTCACATTTGAAGGTTGACATTTAAAACTTCCATTACAAGTTTAAGTTTAAATAGTTGCAAAGGACATACTGTTTAGCATATTGTAAATATTGACATTATAAAGTAAAACCCTTACATTTTTCTTGTAAGTGGATCCACTGGAGTCCCAAATACAGAGGCAAGTTCTTTTTTGAAAGTCAAAATTATATACTCCCTTTTCCCCATGGACTTGAATTTCTGTTCTACTTTTACAGAATTTTATCTTAATATATTTAAGATATAGATTTAAGATATTCACAAATCTGATAGACTTGTGAATCAGTTTGTTGTAATTTTCTGCTGGAAAGATGTCTGTTGCAATTTGAAAATTCTTAAATTTCCAGTTTATAATGCAGTTATTAAGCTTTAAAACTTTTTCTTTAGACCAAATTTTCATTACAGTTACTCCTATACAGTTGTTTAAACAATATATTTACATGGTTTAAGATTATTAGGAAACAAAAATAAAATTCTTTTTTTTTTTTAAAGTATTATTTATTTATTTATTTATTTATTTATTTATTTATTTATGGCTGTGTTGGGTCTTCGTTTCTTTGCGAGGGCTTTCTCTAGCTGTGGCAAGTGGGGGCCACTCTTCATCGCGGTGCGCAGGCCTCTCACTGTCGCGGCCTCTCTTGTTGCGGAGCACAGGCTCCAGACGCGCAGGCTCAGTAATTGTGGCTCACGGGCCCAGTTGCTCCGCGGCATGTGGGATCCTCCCAGACCAGGGCTCGAACCTGTGTCCCCTGCATTGGCAGGCAGATTCTCAACCACTGCGCCACCAGGGAAGCCCAACAAAAATAAAATTCTTTTAGATACACATTTCTTTATTAGATACATGGAGCCTTTCCCCTTCCTTCATTTATGCACGTTTGTATGTCTGTTACCTTGTAACAGTAATAGAGTAAGTCAGAATCCAACGCCGGTTTTTATTACTAGTTTTTTTGTTGTTGTTGTTTTCATGTGATGCTCAGGAAACTTGTTCACAAAAATATGTATCTGGGAATTCAAAACGAGTTTTAAAATCTTTTTTGATCAGTTGACAGCTTCTTCAGGTCTTTCTTTGTTTTTGTTGATCACCAAGTATCAGAACCCACTCAGAGATTACCCAGGTTTCAGAGTCAGGCACTTTGTCAGCAACTTGACACCTTTATTTTCAACTGTACCTTTGTCTGTCTCTTCAGGAGATTTTTTGTTTGTTTTGTTTTTCACCCTGGGGCAATATGCTAGATAAGATCGGGAATGAGTTAGAGATATGCTGTTTTGTATTTTGTTTTTGGAGGAGAAGGGCAGTTGTGAAAGAAGCAGTTGGAAAAAAGAACTCACAGACCATGGCACATTCATAGGTAAATTGGGTTTTCTTCAGGAAAAAAGTATATATGAAGATCAACTATCTAGACTTTAATTTCCTTAAAAATATTCACATACCCATGTACCCCTTAGTGTACTTGGAAAGCCTTCAAGTATTACCAGGGGGCAGGTACACCCTTTGGAAAGGTGCAGAAGCTACATAATCGGATTAACCAACCATCTCAGAACATTGTCCTTAGACTTTTGGGCCCCTACAGAAATCACTGAATGTTAGAATTTTAAGTTTTTAAATACTTCAAATGATTTATATGTGTATAGTAATTTATTTCCCAAAGATTTTAATCTGTGTACTATCTTAAATGATCCTCATAACACTCCTCCTAAAGACAGGTATCCATTTTCATTCATCATTATCCACATTTCTAAATTACCAAGATTGTGATTTGGCCTAAAATCGCATAGTATTAAGAGCCAGGAATTGATACCATGTTTCCATTTGTAAATTCGTTGTTCTTTCTACCATATCAGTTACATAATACACAATTATACAATTATTTTTATTTTAAAAAGGCAGAAGTGTCAAAGTAAAATATAGGCAGAAGAGTGGCTTTCCTGGTCTGATGTTTGAAAACTTTAGGGGCTTCCAGATCATCTATTTATATATATCTTAGATATGAAGTAAAATCATATCACCAGTCTGACAGGGTACAATTATTGGCAAGTCTATTTTTTTTCTAAATACTACACAAAAATGAATAGAAAAATGATAAGTTTGAATTTTATTTTTCCTGCATAAGTTTGAGAGGGCCTACTTCTTTGTCTCTCAGCCACAGGTATCAAACCCTGAACTTGTGTATCCTTCCTAAACTGAAACTTGTTGTCAAGGTATTGCTCATATTTGGATATCCTGGCAGATCAAGTAATGATAACATCTTTTTTCCTAACAGCACTCAAACCCAGGGCATGCTGGACCCTTTCCTGTTGTGTCGGTGCACAACAACCCAGTCAATCCAACCAGCCCTACTACAGCTACTATGGCAAATGCAAATCGAGGTCCCACCAGCCCATCTGTTACAGCAATAGAACTAATTCCCTCAGTTACCAATCCAGAAAACCTTCCGTCTCTGCCAGATATTCCACCCATACAGGTTTGTATTTAAGTTGAGTGAGAGATTTAAAACCTTGTGTTGATTAGGGACTTAGAGTATATATTTCTGGTTGTTTTTGTTTTTTTTAATTCAGGAGCAATATTTTTTTCGAAATTTCCAAAAAGTAGAGTATAAATAATTTGAATTTTAAAAAGTTATGTGTACTAAAACTAGCACTCCTCAGTATTTTAAAGCTACAGAGTGTCAGCTTTGCTGATCTTTCTGTCATCTGCTAGCAGGCAAACTTCGTGTTAAATGAAACACTTCTGATGTAGGTTTAGATCCAGAGAGGAGACCCAGTACCAAAATACAGTTAAATTTTTGTCAGTCTTCTGTTAGGTGCAAAAGGGATAGTCAACCCCGGGTGCAAACAGGTTGGACTGAGAAAGGAAGAGGTTGGAAGGTCTAGATATTAGGCATGTGGCGGAGGGGGGCGGGGTGTATACTGAGAGAGGAAGTAATAATGAGGAGTAGAAGATGGAATGGGAAAGGCCTCTGAGCTGTCTTGTCCCTTTCACCTGTAGCGTTTTCCTGAAGAAAAATATCATTCAGTGCCTTCAGAAATTTCATAAATTCATTTGAATTAGAAGCATTTTATTTTTAAATGTAAATATAAAACTTGAAGGTTGTACTGGGTCATTTCAAGCATTGTATGAGTTATTCAGAGTCAGGGGTCACCATGGGAGCAAGGAGCAGTGAAATTACTAAGACACTAGGACCCATGACTCTCTACTCTTCGTTGCGGTGTGGAGGCTTCTCACTGCAGTAGCTTCTCTTGTTGCGGAGCACGGGCTCTAGGTTCGCGGGCTTCAGTAGTTGGCGGCACGCGTGGGCTTCAGTAGTGGTGGCACACGGGCTTACTTGCTCTGTGGTATGTGGGATCTTCCCAGACCAGGGATCGAACACGTGTCCCCTGCATTGGCAGGCAGATTCTTAACCACTGTGCCACCAGGGAAGTCCCTGTAGTGGTGTTGAGAGTACTGGACTACTGTATAGAATGGAAAATTTTGGAATATATCAATAAAAAGTAAAATTTATAAGTTGTAAGCTTATAATTTATAAACTTTCAGTTTAATGCTTGAAATCATCTCATATGATATATAATATCCCTATTTCATGGAAGAGAGTAAGGGTGGTTAGTGACTTTCTCAGTGTCACCCAGTAAATGGGTAAGTTGGAATTCAAAGCCCAGCTCCTGATTACTAAACTGAGAAAGTCCAGTTCTCTCCCCACTTCTGTCCATAGAGATAGCAACGAGGTGGTTTGAGATCGTAGGCCTGGAAAGGTAGAGTATTAAGGGCCTTTGGGCAACCAGAGAGAGGTAGGTACAGTATTAAAGGAGTCATTTAAGTTTTACTAAGCACTCCATGCTAAAGTGCCTGGGCATTGAAGATAAAAAGAAACAAGACTTTGTTCCAATTCTTAAGAAACTTTCAAAGGGAAAAGAAAGGTTGCTTATGTCAAACTTAACATAATCTGCAAGGGCCACTCTCACAGAGAGCAGGTAGAGGAAGGATGGATGCTCCACGTCTTTGAAAAGCTGGGCATCATAAGGGAAATGGGTCCTTATTAGATTTTCCTTGTCATCTTTCGCAGAAGAACTTTGAAATCAAGACAAGAAGCTCCAGAATATATCCCTCCCATCTTTAGTTTTTTAAGGTGGGGTAGAAGGAGCAGAATCCATACCTTCTCTTATGAACCTCCTCTTCCTTGCAGACATAATGCCTAACCTTATTTTTATTTACTGATTTATTAAAGTATTGACTGCTTTAAAAAACTGAGATATAGTTCACATACCATAAAATCCAACTTTAAAAAATGTACTTACAATTCAGTCAGTGGTTCTTAGTATATTCACAAGATTGTGCAACCATCACCACTGTCTAATTCCAGAACATTTTCATCACCCCGAAAGAAACTACCCATTTGCAGTCCACTCTCCATTTCCCTCTTTCCCAGCCCTTGGAAGTCACAAATTTACTTTGTTTTTATGGATTTGCCTATTCTGGACATTTTGTATGAATGGAATGATGCAATATGTGGCCTTTTGTGTCTGGCTTCTTTCTCTTAGCATAATGTTTGTCAGGTCCAAACACGTTGAAGCATGTATCAGTACTTAATTCCTTCTTATGGCTGAATATTCTGTTCTGTGAATATACCACATTTGTTCATCCATCCATCAGTTGATGGATATTTGGGTTTCCACTTCTTGGCTACTAAGAATAATGCTGCTATGAACTTTTGTGTGTAAGTTTTTTTTGTGTGTGTGTGTGTGTGTAAGTTTTTGTGAACTTGTAGGTTACCAGTTCTCTATGTAAATTTCTAGGAGTGGAATTTCAGGGTCATATTGTATGTTTAAGTTTTTGAGGAACTGCCAAACTCTTTTCCACAGTGGGTGCACCATGTTACATTCCCACCAACAGTGTCAGTGTATGAGGATTTCAGTTTTTCCACATCCTTGCCAACGCTCATTATTGTCACCTGCTTTTAAGAGCAATTAGAGGTGGGTACCACAAAAGTACAACCACAGTAAGAAGTAGTTAACCATATTAATCAAAAACAGAAAAGGAAGCAAACCTATCATCTCTTGAAGAATCATCTACTTTTTCTCCTATCCTGTAGTTTCCGTGGTATAGTGAAAAGAAAAGAATCCTGGGGGAGGTTACACAGGAAGCAGACAAAGTAGCATTAACTATGCAACGCAGACAGGAAATAAATACAAAACAATTTCAGGTATTTGTTGATATATCTTAATACTGATCATTACAGCTATCCAGTATAGAGTAGAAGTTGATTTAAATAGAATTCTCTCAGCTTGAATTATTTTTTATTTCACTCTACTATCCATCTCCAGCGGAGTTATAATATGTGGTAGTAATTTTGACCTTGAGGGGATACATGATGAACCTGAATACTTTTTGAATAGCTAAATGAATATTAGAATCTGTTCAGATTAGATTATAATTAATAGATGTCATATTCTAATAGTATATTAAATTCTTTGTAAACAATTTTCCATATTTGGAAAATATGTACTTAATTTATCTGGATACTATACTGGATAATATGAAGTCTTGGGAAAACCATGTGTGTCTTTCAGATATTCACATGTAAATTTAAATGTTATAGAATACCCATTTCTGTATTGTGTTCCAAGTACTGGCTGTCTTCCATCTTTACCAATATGATAGGTAAAAATGATGTATGGTTATTTCATATATATTTCTTTTATTCATGTGGTTTGTTATCTTTTCTCAGGTTCATTGATTATTTGAATTTTTTTGTGGATTGTCTTTTTCCTTTGAATTCATAGAAATTATTTATATAACACCTATTCCATGCAGTTATTTAAGGATGCTTAAAAAACATTGGTTTAATGAATACGTGAATTAATATTTTTCCCGTTAGACTTCTAACTTTATTTATAGTGACTCTTCATCCATGTCTGGTGAAATATTGAGGTAAATACTTCAGCTAGCATTTCCATGTTGGTGCTGTAGTGGCATCGGGGAAGCCCTTTTATGTACTTGGCGGTTTGTCTCTTCCTAATCTTTCCACTCTTCTAGCCTTAAGGTTGTCTCTCTGGCCAGAGATATAAATCGCAGGTGGGAGAGTATAAAAGGAGTGGGAGTGGGAGTAGAAGTAGGTAACTTGCGACTTTCATGTCTGTTTTGTGGCCCATGTTAGGAACTGCCCCTCTTCACAAATCCTCTAGTTAACTCTAGTTACAGCTAGGGATTTTCCTGTAGTTACAGCTTACAAGTGAATCCTTGGCCAATAGCTCTGACCACTGAGCAGGCGCAACTCCTAATATCTCTTAATCGTCCCTCTAGCTAGCCCACATTAAACTCTCACCTTTAGCCTTTTATGTCTTTGAGATGAGGTTTTTAAAGGGCTTTTCTGAGAAAGGCCTATTTACCTTTTTTAAAGTTGAGGTATAATTGACATGTAACATATGTTAGTTTCAGTTGTACAACATAGTAATTTGATATTTGTATACATTGCAAAATGATTATCACAATAATTCTAAACATCAGTCACCATACATAGTGTAAAAATTTTGTGAGATGAGGACTTTGAAGATTTTCTCTCTTAGCAACTTTCAGATATACAGTAGAGTATTAATTATAGTCATCATGCTGTACATTACCTCCCCATGATTTATTTTATAACTAGAAGTTTGTACCTTTCGATCCCTTTCACCCATTTCACCCACCTACCAACTCTGACAACCACAGATCTATCTCTGTATTTACGAGCTTGATTCTATGTTTGTTTGTTTTTAAATTCCACATATAACTGAGATCATATGGTATTTGTCTTTCTCTGTCTGACTTATCTCACTTAGCTTAATGCCTTCAGGTCCATCCATATTGTCACAAGTGACAAGATTTCCTTTTTTTTTTAATGGCTAATATTCCATTGTGTATATAGATATAGCACATCTTCTTTATTCATTCATCTGTAGCTTTATCTGTTCATCTGTTGATGGACACTTAGGTTGCTTCCATAACTTTGTTATTATAAATAATGTTGCAGTGAACATGGGGGTGCATATATGTTTCAAATTTGTGTTTGGGGAACTTCCCTGGCAGTCCAGTGGTTAAGACTCTGTACTTCCACTGCAGGGGGCGTGAGTTCGATCTTTGGTCTGGGAACTAAGATCCTGCATGCCGTGCAGTGCAGCCAAAAACATAAAATTTTTTTTTAAATTAGTGTTTTGTTTTTCTTTTTCCTTCATATAAATACCCAGGAGTGGAATTGCTGGAGCATATGATAGTTCTATTTTTAATTTTTTAAGAAATTTCTATACTGTTTTCCATAGTGGATGTACCAATTTTTTACATTACCACTACAGTGCACAAGGTTCCCTTTTCTCTACATCCTTACCAACACTTGTTATCTCTTGTCTTTTTAATAGCTATTCTAACTAGCATCAGGTGATAGCTTGTTGTGGTTTTGATTTGCATTTCCCTGATGGTTAGTGATGTTGTGCACCTTTGCATGTACCTGTTGGTCATCTCTATGTCTTCTTTGGAAAAATGTCTATTCAGATTCTCTGCCCAATTTTTTTTTTTTTTTTTTTGGCTGCGTTGGGTCTTAGTTGTGGCACACGGGATCTTTCGTTGTGGCGCAGGTTCTTCGTTGTGGCATGCAGGTTTTCTCTCTCTAGTTGTGATGTGCAGGCCCAGGGCACGTGGGCTCTGTACTTGTGATGCGCAGGATCCAGAGTGCCAGGGCTCTGTAGATTGCGGCATGCCTGCTCTCTCGTTGAGGTGCATGAGCTCAGTGATTGTGTCTCATGGGCTTAGTTGCTCCACGGCATGTGGGATCTTAGCTCCCCGACCAGGGATCGAACCTGCGTCCCCTGCAGTGGAAGGCAGATTCTTTACCACTGGACCACCAGGGAAGTCCCTCTGCCCAATTTTTAATTGGATTGTTTGGGGGGTTTTTTGTTTTCGTTTTTGTTTTTTTTTTTTTTTTGGCTGTGCCTTGCGGCATGCAGGATCTTAGTTCCCTAGCCAGGGGTCAAATCCACACCTTCTGCAGTGGAAGCATGGAGTCTTAACCACTGGACTCCAGGGAAGTCCCTGGATTGTTTGATTTTTTGCTATTGAGTTGTATGAGTTCTTTATGTATTTTGGATATTAACCCTTTATCAGATATATGATTTGTGAATATTTTCTCTCATTCAGTAAGTTTCCTTTTCATTTTGTTGATGGTTTCCTTTGCTGTGCAGAAGCTCTTTAGTTTGATGTAGTCCCACTTGTTTATTTTTGCTTTTGGAATCAGATCCAAAAGATGATTGCCAAGATCAACGTCCAGGAGCTTACTGCCTATGTTTTCTTCTAGAAGTTTTGTGGTTTCAGGTCTTACATTTCAGTTCTTTAATCCATTTTGAGTTGATTTCTGTGTATAGTGTAAGATAGTAGTCTGATTCCATTCTTTTGCATGCGGCTGTCCAGTTTTCCAACTGTCCAACATTGTTTATTGAAGAGACTGTCCTTTCCCCTTTGTATATTCTTGGCTCCTTTGCCTTAAATTAACCATACAGGTGTGGGTTTATTTCTGGCATCTTTATTTTGTTCCTTTGATCTGTATGTCTGGTTTTATGCCAACACCATACTGTTTTGATTACCGTAGCTGTATAATATAGTTTGAAATCCTGGCCTGTGATGCCTCCAGCTTTCTTCTTTCTCAAGATTTCTTTGGCTATTTGGTTTTTTTTGTGGTTCCATAGAAATTGTAGGATTGTTCTATTTCTGTGAAAAATGCCGTTGGAATTTTGGTAGGGATTGCATTGAATTTGTAGATTGCTTTGGGTATTATGGACATTTTAACAATATTAATTCTTCTAATCCATGAGCCCAGAGTATCTTTACATTTATTTGTGTCTTCTTCAGTTTCTTTTATCAGTGTTTCACAGTTTTCAGTGTAGATATCTTTGACCTCCTTGGTTAGATTTATTTCTGGGTAGTTTATGCTTTTTCATGTGATTTTAAATGGGATTGTTTTCTTTTTTTCTTTCTCTTTTTCTGTGTGTGTGTGTATGATGCACTTTATTTATTTGGCCACACCACGTGGCTTGCAGAATCTCATTCCCCTGACCAGACGTTGAACCTGGGCCTGGTAGTGAAAGCCTGGCCTCCTAACCACTAGGCCACCAGGGAACTCTCCTGGGATTGTTTTCTTAATTTCTCTTTCTGATAGTTTATTATTAGTGTATAGAAATGCAGCAGATTTTCATATATTGATTTTGTGTCTTGCAACTTTACTGAATTCATTTATTCTTACAGTTTTTTGGTGGCGTCTTTAGGATTTTCTATATATAATATCATGTCATCTGCAAATAGTGACAGTTTGATTTCTTTCTTTCCAATTTGGATGCCTTTTATTTCTTTTTCTTGTCTAATTCTCTGGCTAGGACTTCTAATACTATGTTGAATAAAAGTGGTGAGAGTGGGCATCCTTGTCTTGTTCCTGATCTTACAGGATAAGCTTTCACTTCTTCAGCTTTTCACTGTTAGGTGTGATGTTAGCTGTGGGCTTATCATAAATGGCCCTTATTATATTGAGGTACATTCCCTCTGTACCCACTTTGTTGATAGGGTCAACTTATATTTATGATGAAAACTATTTACTTTAGGAGAGTCTTCCCTTGCCTGTAATGTGTTGTGAGCTGCTTTATTCTGGTCATTTTTATATCAATCCAATCCTACCTTGGTTTGTATCTATAGTTTTCTTCAAAGTTTCTACTTTGATGCCATTCTTTCCTGTTTTATAGCCTTGAAAATCAGTGTGATTTTGAGAGGAGAGTGAGAAGTAAATGTATATGTTCAGTTTTCTGTTTTTGTTTTTTTTAAATATTTATTTATTTATTTAATTTTTGGCTGCATTGGGTCTTAGTTGGGGCATGTGGGATCTTCCGTTGTGGTTCGCGGACTTCTCTCTAGTTGTGACGCTTGGGCTCCAGAGTGCACTGGCTCAGTAGTTGCAGCACGCAGGCTCTCTAGTTGTGGCACGCGGGCTCCAGAGCTCATGGGCTCTGTAGTTGCGGTGCGCAGGCTTAGTTGCCACATGCCATGTGGGATCTTAGTTCCCCAACCAGGTATCGAACTGGTGTCCTCTGTATTGCAAGACGGATTCTTAACCACTGGACCACTCGGGAAGTCCCCCAGTTTTCTGTTTTGAATGAGAAGTAGATTTGCCTACAAAGTAATCTTGCCTCTAGTAGAAGATTAAAAGAGGCAGGTGTGGGTAAAAGTAGATCAGTAAGCAAGAAGATTAGCAGTCACTTAAGTAAGAATAGTTTAACTATCTCTGATATGGAATAGTGTAAAATTTTTCTTAAGGTAATTTTCATAATTAAATAGTGTTTGTTACTATTTCTTACATAAATATTTTCTCATTTCATCATCACAGTTCTTCATTGTGGGTGGGATGTTTAAAAATAGGGGACTGATATTCAAATTGGGAACCAGCTCACAGTCACAGTGCGAGCTCCTCTGGCTTTAACCTTCTGCATATAAAGTGCGAAAAAGGCTCAGTTTTCCTGTTGACTGCCGACTTTTTTGTGTGTAATAAGGGAACTTATATCCCAGGCTAAAGGCGTTCTGTTGAGTATACAGACATTTCAAAGCTTTTAAATTAGGTACTGACATGATTCAATACCTGTTTAGTTGAATGATTCTGGCAGGACCATGGATATTGATACTAGGGGCAGGATGCTGAAAACAGGATCCTGCATCAACCTTGAAAAAAGGCAAAAATGTAAGAGTGTGTCAGAGGTATTTTCATAGTAAAACACGAAGGATTTAGTGGGTTATTGGGTTTTGTCTTGAGCTCCCAATCATTTATTGAAGCATATTAATTATAGCTGTATTCACATAAACTATATACTATTTGGGTCCCAAGGGAGCATAAGGAAGCAACAATTAAGCCAATTTTGATATAAGGTAATCTGTTTATTAGTAAACTGTGAGCATAAATGATTATACTAATGAAATTAATAACTTCTCCTCTGCTTTAATCAAAACAAATTTATCTTTTTGTTCTTTTTCTTTAGTTGGAAGATGCTGGTTCAAGTAGTTTAGATAATCTACTAAGTAGATACATCTCAGGCAGTCACCTACCCCCACAGCCCACAAGCACCATGAATCCCTCCCCAGGACCCTCTGCCCTATCACCAGGATCATCAGGTAAAGTCAACTGAGGTACTGTCTCATTTCTTCAACACCTTAAAAAAGTATCTCTCAGTATATGTATTAGGATTCTCCAGAGAAATGGCACCAATAGGAGAGGGGTGTGTGTGGAGAGAGAGAGAGAGAGGAGACAGAGGTTAAGGAATTAATTGGTCCACTTGATTGTTAGGGCTGGCAAGTCTGAAACCTGCAGGGCAGTTAGCAGAGTGGAGACACAGGGAAGAATTGATGCTAGTCTTGAATCAAGGCAAAATTCCTTCTTGCTCTCGGGACCTCTGTCTTTTCTCTTAAGGTCTTCAACTAATTAGAGGCCCATCCTCATTATGTTTTACTCAGAGTCTACTGATTTAAATGTCAGTGACATCTAAAAAATACCATTGCAGCAGCATCTGGATGCTGCTGGCCAAACAACTGGGTACCATACTCTAGCCAAGTTGAGACATAAACTTAACCATCACAGTAACATTTTTTTTTTCCTGATTGTTCTAATTATTTTTCTTTCAATACTGTGGGCAAGCTTCAGCGAACTGAAATAATAATATATATCTGTCGTGTACACTGTTCAGAACTCTAATGTACCCCTCCCTCAACCCCCAGTTGTATTCATGTTTTTGCTGGATTTGTAGATGAATTTAATTTCTATGTCTTCTGTTTTACAATACAGGTTGTCAGTTGAAGAATTCTTTGGTTTAAATCCAAGTTTAAAACACTTTGTTAAATAATGAAAAAATTGAAAATTTGTTTAAAAAGCAAGAATTGAGGAAGGGCAAGTGAATTTTCAATTTGCAGTTAAAAACTTAAAATTTACTGGCAACTATTAAAATGTGACTAATCAGGTCCTGAGCTATAGATCTCTTCCAAAATCCCAGTTTTATTAACCCTATTACATGAATGAGTGATTAAAGCACCTCCAAATAGATTGACAGTGCAGAAGTGGTTATGGGATATATTCATGGTTTCTTACTGAAACATACCACCTCATTATTTCTACAGTAGGAGTAGTTCAGCTCTAAATGTGGGTTTTTCATGAGATGCATCATTAATACATTTTTTGCATCATATTATTTTTGAGGTTTAATATAAGTATTCCAGGACTTTTAAAAGGAAGAATAATTAATAGGAATCTAGGTAAGATATTTACCAAATGCGTGGGACGGCAAATAGCTTTCTCTTGATATGGTAGTTTCCGTTGATTGAATAGTGTTGCTCTGAGAGGATTCTGAGAATGGTATCTGGGCTCAGCTGAGAGAAACTGATTGATAGCTGCCAACAATAACACATGAAATCCTTGACTTAGAGACTAAGACAAGGGCTGATTTTCCAGGAATTGCTGAATTGCCTTATGATGATACTTGAATTCTGTAATTAGTAGGTAGAATTCTGAATTTTCTTACCTGCATAGTTATTCATTTTGACTTATTATTTTTCAGGTTTATCCAATTCTCACACACCTGTGAGACCCCCTAGTACTTCTAGTACTGGTAGTCGAGGCAGGTGAGTATTTACATTATTAATAGCTTTATTTTTTCTTTTTATCAAGAAAAATTTCAAATACATATTCTAAAAAGTAGACTATTATAATGAACTCCCGTATACTTTTCACCCATCTTCAACAATGATCAAGTTATGGCCAGTCTTATTTCTTCTATACTCCTACCCATTCCCCCCATTCTAAATTATTTTGAGATAAATCTCAGACATTTTATCATTTTACTTGTGATTGTTTCAGTATATATCACTTAAAGGTAAGGATTTAAAAGTTTTATAACTATGGAACCATTATCACACCTAAAAAAAAAATTTAATAGCTAACTCTCTAACATCAGTAGAGCTCTAGTTAATGTTCAGATTTCCCAGTTTTTCTCATAAATGCTTTTTTTTTTTGTTTCTTTGAATCAGATTCAGATAGGCGCTGCTATACATTGCCATCAACACATATGTTGAGGTCAAACTCAGTTTATTTGTTGAAGAAATGTATTGTTTTTCTTACAGAGTTTTCCTCATTTCCCCATCTTGTCATTTAAATACACTACCTTCTGTTTTTTTCTCTATATTGGTGTTTAGATCAGGAGGTTTGATTAGATTCAGGTTTGATTTGAGGGAAAGGGGTAGGGAGAATACTTCATTGTGGTGATGTGTACTTCTTTCAGGGTCACAAAATGTCTGGTCACTTTTGTTGATTTTTTTTTTGTGATAGCACCCATTAATGATCATTGCCTTAGCTCTTTTTTTTTTTTTTTTTTTACTAGTTTAAAAATGATATTTTAATTATGGTATCATACCTTCTTTGTTTATTAGTTTAGAATACTTCTGTAAAGAGAAATTTTCTGCCATCAGCTATTTGATTATGGGAAAGGTAGAATAAATTGTTTCTTTCTCTTTATTTACCTATTTTTATAATAATGAGTTGATTCCCAGCACCCTCCAACAGTGACCAATGAATGTTATTAACTTTATGGGCTTATATATTTAAACATACCTTATATGTTCTAAAATTGTAGTTGTTATTTTTATTGATGCTTAAATTGTTCCATATTTGTCCTATCAGAACTTTTCCAAGTTGGCTTCATAGTTCTTTTGCTATAACCCCAGTAGTTGTTGAAAGCATTCTTGTTTCCTGTCCTGATGTTCCAGGTTCATCTTTTACATTTCTTGCCTCAGGCCTGAAATCAGAGATTTCTCTAGGAAATCCTGGTCATGTTAGTGGGGAAATGGTGCTTCAAGACAATCTTCTGGGTACTAGGGGCACTCACTGCTACTGAATTGTTCATGGTTTCTTACGCCTTTTTGGTGGACAGAGAGCTAAGAAATGGTAGTGTGGGGGATTTCCCTGGTGGTCCAGTGGTAAAGAATCTGCCTTACAATGCAGGGGACGCGGGTTTGATCCCTGGTCAGGGAACTAAGATCCCACATGCCGTGGGGTAACTAAGCCCGCGTGCCGCAACTACTGAGTTCGTGTGCTTCAACTAGAGAGCCTGTGGAGAGCCTGTGTGCTGCAAACTACAGAGCCCATGTGTCCTGAAGCCTGCGTGCCCCAACTAGGGAGAAGCCCATGCACCGCAACGAAGAGCCTGCTCACCACAACAAAAGATCCCGTGTACCGCAGCTAACACCCAAGGAATCCAAAAATAAATTAAATAAATAAATCTTTTTTAAAAAAAAAGAATTAAGAAAAAGAAATGGTAGTGTGGAAGAGTGTGTGTGTGTGTTAAAGGTAAATGTAATAAATGTCGACTGACTTTTATTCTTTAGTTTGAATAATTTAGTGCAATGTAAGAAAGACTTTATTTCAGATATATGAATGTTTTGTATTTGTATATATATGTGTATATGCATTTTGAAGACTGGTTCTATATTATATACTTGCTTGGCTTTTAAATTATACTTTAAATAATCAGTACTTTCAGAAGAAAAGTACAAATTGAGTGAAAAAGGTTTTCATTTTCGACAGTAATACAGTCTTAGTTATTCACTCTCTTGCCAGTGGTTTTGGTTTGTGGACTAGATAGAAACAATTAGTCATGTACCTGTCCTCTTAGCCTATTATCCCATTAATTCAGATAAGGACTCAAAAGCTGAAACAGTGATTCCTTTGAGGACACTTCATGAACCACTGTTATTGAGGTTTCCTTCAGATGTTTGGGGGTAGAGAAGAATTTAAACTTCTTTTATTATAGAGAGAAGCAATCACTATACTAATAGCCTAGACAAATGATTGTTTACTAGATTCCTTAAATGATGTAATATAAGTGCCTCAGACCATAAAATGTATTTTTCAGGTCCTCTGAAAGTTTGACCTACGTTTTTTAAAAATTTGAAGCCAAGTTTATAATACACTCCTCTTAATTGCATTATGAAGTATCCTTATCTGCTATAAAGTTAATAAATTGTTTTCAGTTTAATGAACATTTCATATAACTTAACAAACTTTTCATATAATTGTTTTTATGTACACCATACAGACAAACATATGTGACCTTTATTTGTTGTTTTTGTTAGCTGTGGGTCGTCAGGAAGAACTGCTGAGAAGACAAGTCTTAGTTTCAAGTCTGATCAAGTGAAGGTCAAGCAAGAACCTGGCACTGAAGATGAAATATGTAGCTTTTCAGGAGCTGTGAAACAGGAAAAGACAGAGGATGGCAGGAGGAGTGCCTGCATGGTAAGTTCCCAGTGGAATCTGTCAGGGATTTAAGGAGGTCACTTCACTGATTCTTCCATCTCTGCATGTATTAGTCTGGTTAGTGGTCCTGTGGACCTGTATTCATTTCTGAATTTTTATGCGTGGTATAACCCAGATATCTCTTTTTCTAACTGAATTTTTTCATCTAAGTGTCAACTGTAATTGATGAGAAAAGACTTACTTGTATTAAGGACTCGTTTCAAATTTTAGTTTGTAATTGGTCATTATTTTTGCCATGATTCTAAATTGGGTTCTAGCTTGTTCTAAATTTATTAATAATTTCAGTAGTCACATTGAGACTCAAGCCACAAAAATCCTTGGCTATTTTCCCTGGACTGGTGAGCTCGGGATTACGACCGCTGACATGAAAGAAGTTTAATGCTCACAGAGTTTTGTGATGAGAAGATTGCCTTTGGCTTATGAATTATTAACCATTTTAGAATTCCTCAGGTAGAACATTTTATAAAATTTATAGTATAGAATGAAGGAAGGCCCAAGTCCCTCTTTATTTAGAAATTTTGATCTTGGTTTTTTCTTCCTACCTACGCTTATGTCTCATTTTCTACATGGTTGGCACATAGAAATTTCAACTCTATGTAGATTTAGAGAGTACTGATCTACATAATCTCTTCACTCAGAACTTGGTTTGGAAAGTACCCCCCAAAAACAGTGCAAAATGGTGGTGAAAGATTTAACATTGTCACAATCTTCCTATATTGGTAGAATGATAAATGGGCAGAAGAACATTTCAAAATGCTTTTCAAAAGCTATGTGACAATAAGGACCTACTGTGTAGTACAGTGAACTATATTCAATATCTTGTAATAAGCTATAATGGAAAAGAATCTGAAAAAGTGTGTGTGTGTGTATATATACACACATATATATACACACACACATATATATATAACTGAATCAACTTGCTGTACACCTGTATCTAACATAACATTGTGAATTAACTATACTTCAATTAAAAGAAATGGTTAAAAAACCCAATATAAAGGGGAAGAAAAAGCTATGAGACAGATTGTTGAGTGAAAAATAGTGTATCATAGTCAGCTCTCTACAGGAAAAGTATAACCCTATGCTCACTTCCCAATCAATGTGCTTAACAGTTTAATTAATTCCTTTATTATCCAAGTGAACCAATATTACAGAGATTACTCCCTAAAATCATACATTAACATGCCTGAATAACTTTGGGGTTATTTTCATTCTTTTATGTTACTAATATGATTTCAAATAATTTTATAATAAATAATAGTAAATTCCAAAATAATTTTAAGTTATGTCAGTATATCATGTTGTTTATACATGTTGACAAAACTTTAAACACACAGAGACACACATGCATGCACACACACACTGCAAACAGTATGGATTAAATGATTGTTCAAGAATTTGTCCTTGCTTTGTTTTAGTTGAGCAGTCCTGAGAGTAGCTTGACACCACCTCTTTCAACTAGCCTGCATCTAGAGAGTGAGTTGGACGCATTAGCAGGCCTGGAAAACCACGTGAAAACTGAACCTGCAGATGTGAATGAAAGCTGCAAACAGTCAGGACTCAACAGCCTTGTTAATGGAAAGTCCCCAGTTCGAAGTCTCATGCACAGGTCGGCAAGGATTGGAGGAGATGGCAGCAGCAAAGATGATGACCCAAATGAAGATTGGTGTGCTGTCTGCCAAAATGGAGGGGATCTCTTGTGCTGTGAAAAATGTCCAAAGGTCTTTCATCTAACTTGTCATGTTCCAACACTTCTTAGCTTTCCAAGGTACAAGTGAAATAACTGATTTTTTGTTGTTTATTTTTATAAGCTAAAGAAGTAACAAAATTATTCAGGGCAGATAGCCTTCTTAATGACTGCCTATTACTCCATTACCTTCTAGAGAAATTAACAGCTGAATGAAGAAATGTCCAAGATCTAAATTGTGCATTAATGTTAAAAAAAAAAAATAGACTATTTCCTGGCCTTCAGTTTATACTTAATATAAGCAAATTAGATAAACCTGTAAATTATGAGGTGCAAGAGACTAGGGTATTGAGAAACTTAGTTCATTTCCTCTTGAAGATAATTTTTTAATCTATTACCATCAATTTTAATAGGGTCTATAATAATGGCTTTATTTATGAATAGTATTCAGTTTGAGGCAACTCTATTGGATCTTACCAAAAACTTACTTTTCTAATGTTTGAAAGCTCTTGAAAGGCATTTTAAAGAAAAAAAAACAAGTACTTTGTAAAAATACCTTTAATGTCTTGAATATTTTGAGGAATAGCTTCATCTTGACCACTGGAAGCTGTTAGTTGGTAGTGCCTGCCTGAAGCACAGTGTGCCGATTTCTCAACTTTCTCAACTTTTCCTAGTTGGAATGTCTTTTAGTCATTAACTTTGGAATGGACAGTTACTGAATTCGTTATTTAGAAGAGAAGATCGTACGGTAAAGATAAAGATTGGGGCAACATATGAGCATTGTCCTCAGACTATATGACCCCCTTGGCGGCTAAGTCTGATTTCAAGCATTAAAACATTCATTGATGAGCATCCAGTGCAAGCTGATGATTCCAGCTAACAGTTCACTGATTTTCAGGGATTAGTTTCTGCATCTACGAGTAGTAGAGTTTGGATTAGAAGAGCTCTTTTTCTTCCCTTCCATTTAACATATTTATGTTCGTGGTATTTCGTCTCCAATTGATTTCAGAGACCATAAAATAGTAGAATCATACTTATTTCTTTAAGCCTTCCTTCTTCCCCTACCCTAACCCCCTGGTTTTTTAAGTGAAAGTAAACCAGTGTCCTTGGGAAAACCCAGCTTCGTTCTGCCTATAGATGAAAGATTCACATTTTTTCTCAGATTCCTGAGAAGTAATGATTTTAGTTGATTAATGCTACCCTTTCTGAAAAATTCAGCCTTTAGTATTAGAAAAGTAGTGGATATATGAACAGTGCCAGAATATTTTTCTGAAGCATTGTAATTCTTACCTAAATCTTAGAAGGTGTAGTCCTTTGCCACAGATGTATTAAGGACCTTCTTTTTCTTTACTCTTTTAGAAAAAAAATTGGCATTTTGGTCTTGAAATTAAGGCTTTTCATATTTTTGTTTCCGTTGGATAGTAACATCTGCTGGAACGTTAGAATTTTGCCACTGAAAGCTTTCTCTCAAAGGCAGATGCTTTGGAAGGAATTGAAACTGTTGACACAGTTTTAGTATAATCCCTAGACTTAGAATATATATATGATGGGGGAGAGAAAGGGGAGAATGCATTTGAAGTAATCAAATTGGAGTTTATGGTTTGATAGAAATCCTGATACAAAAAACTATTGACTGAGCAGATTTAAAAGACTGGCCATGAAAAAGTAATTGTTATATTTTTGGCATCTTTTATACATGCCAAAACAGTACAAGATACCTGAGGGACTGTATCGTGTACTCCTTTCTTCATGCATATGAGGTCACTGTCATGGTCATACTGGGGTATTGAGAATTGGTCTTACGCTGCAAGGGCTGATCATCAGCTTTGTGCTATGAAGAGACAGACCCCTTTTGAATAGAGGCAGTGGGGTTGGTTATATTGCTTTCCAGAAGGTAATCAGTTGAAGAATGGAAACATTTGGGGAAGCTTTTATCACATAACTTCACTTTATGAGATGTGGCAAAAATAGTACCTCTCTTTTCCACAAAAACTGGAAAGAAAACAAAGAAACTGGAGACTTACCTCTAGGGAACTAGCTTCCCTAGAGTGGGTTTTGTTATAATTACATGGACTAATTGCCTATTTCCTTCTTTAGTGGGGACTGGATATGCACATTTTGCAGAGATATTGGGAAACCAGAAGTTGAATATGATTGTGATAATTTGCAACATAGTAAGAAGGGGAAAACTGCACAGGGGTTAAGCCCCGTGGACCAAAGGGTAAGTGTCAAATAAGTTGATTTATTATTAGGGATTCTGTAGTTGTGTGGCTATACATCTTTTTTTTTTTCTTCAGTGTAATATACATATAACCTGATAAATTTTCATTTTTTAATCTTATTATCTGATGGTATGTTCATAATTTCTGAAATCTGTATCTGTAGCCCTCAGCTCTAGGCTCTTATATCTAGCTTCCTCATACTTAACATTTCCCAGCCAAAATCTTGATTTCTAATCCTCTCCTTCAAAAAGCAAAAGCAGGGGACTTCCCTGGTGGTGCAGTGGTTAAGAATCCACCTGCCAGTGCAGGGGACACGGGTTCAAGCCCTGGTCCGGGAAGATCCCACATGCTGTGGAGCAACTAAGCCCGTGCGCCACAACTACTGAACCTGCACTCTAGAGCCTGTGAGCCACAACTACTGAAGCCCACATGCCTAGAGCCCGTGCTCTGCAACAAAGACATGCCACCCCAATGAGAAGCCTGTGCACCGAAACAAAGAGTAGCCCCTGCTCGCCACAACTAGAGAAAGCCCGCGCACAGTAACGAAAACCCAATGCGGACAAAAATAAATAAATAAATATACTTATTTATTTATTTTTTAAAAAAGCAAAAGCAATAAAAGCAAGAAAATAACGACATAAAAAACTGCATCCCTCTCTCAGTAATTCCCATCATCAAATGGTACCACCGGTCATCTCTGTTGCTCAAGCCAGAAATCTGTTAGAAATAGAAGAATCAGGAATGACTATAATACCATTTTCTCACTTCCTCCACCATTACCTTCTGAGACAGCCATCATAGTTTTTCATCTGCACTATTGTAATACCTCTTCGCTGAACTCCCGGATTCTACTCTTGCCCCCTTACAGTCCATTTTCTACGCAGTACATAGTGTTCTTTTTTAAATATGTAAACAAGTCTATCACTTCCTTGCTTAAAATCTTCTAATAACATCCCATCATATTAAGAATGAAATCCAAAATCCTCTCATTTCACTCAGATTTCTGGTGATCTGGTCTATAGTCTGATCTCCAAAGACAAAATATCTTTCACATACTTCTGTGGTCATTACAGTTATGTTTGGCTTTGATCTAATGTATAAACTTGCAAAATCCATCTTCCACTCTCTTTGAGGAGAAGGTATGTGTTTAGAGTATACAAACAGATATTAATAAGAAGTTTAAGCATATAAACACTGTGAATGTAAAAATGCATATCAATTTACTTCTGATTGTATAACAAAATTCTAGAATTGGACTGAGAAGACACAGACAGTTTTTACTTAATTTTGAGCCTGAGCAGAATCTTTTCAAGAAAGGGAATAGCATGTGTCTTGCCTGCCTCAGGGAATTAATATGAGTAGCAACAATCATAAATTGTTGTACAAAATGCTGTATGTTGCTTTAATGACTCCTTTCTATTTGTGTAAATAGTTAAGAGGTAATAGTAGGTAAATTACCTGAGTTATCAGATAAGAACAAAGGCACTCTGTCTTTGATAAGTTCACTTAAAGTAGGACAGAAGATAGTCATAGTCTCAAACCTAAATAGAAAACAAGGTAGTTTTCTTTGGGTATATATTTAGTTGGATAGCTAGTATGTAAGAGGCTTATCTTCAGTGTGTTGTAATAATACTTTGTACTGATAAAATTCTCATTCTTAAGAATATCTTTTTAGAGGGAAAACATTTCATGGGTTTTCCTTTCTTTTCTTGGGCCAGAAATGTGAACGTCTCCTGCTTTACCTCTATTGCCATGAATTAAGTATTGAATTCCAGGAGCCAGTTCCTGCTTCGGTGAGTTGTTTACCTTAGTACCTTCCTGTTGAAGAAGTTTTAGTATAATACTTAAGAGTATGGGCTCTGGCCGTAGACTGCTAATGTTAAAACTCAGGCTTGAATAATCTCCTCAACCAAGGTGCTCGAATTCTCTTTTCTAATACTGTTCCTTCCCTCATTGGGTTATTTCAAGGATTCTGTACAATAACCTGTGTAAAATGTTTTAGCATAGTACCTGATAAAATTTCTGAGTAATAAGAAGTACTTGTGATGTTATTAGGGCTAAATGGCTATGAGATTCACTTGTTAAAATTGCAGTTTGTTTTTAAAGACTGTTGCTGTGATAAAAACTTAATGAATTTAATTTCCACTTCCTCTTTTATTGGGTTGGCCAAAAAGTTCATTTGGGTTTTTCCATAAGATGTTACAACCCAATACTTTTAAAATGGACATAAAGGATACAGGTACAGGTATAATGGAAAGAGTCTTGAACTAGGAATCAGAAGACTTAACTTTTCCTAGTTCTGCCATTAACCAGCCTTATAACTGGGGAAATTACGTAATTTTCTGCCTCTACTTTTTTAACTGTACAGTGGGAATATTGAACTAAATTATTTCTAAGGTTCCAGTCCTATGATTGATTCTAGGATCTATATCTTAGGGAGAAAATAACTCTATATAAGTATTAATTTGAATAAAAGTGTAAAGTTGAACCTTGCTCACTGGTTCTGCTTCATAAGCCCTCTTTTATGAACATTCAAGATTAAGAGAAGACTGTGGGAAAATTTGCAAGCCAATGCCCTTTGTTTTTCTTACAGGAGATTTTTGTAAGGAGTAAAGGCTCTAAAATTCCATAGTAAAAGGAGTATCAGGGATGCTCAGTGCCTTATAAATGGGATAAGAATATGCAACACATATTTACTTGCCGTCAGTTGTTGAATTAAGATAATATTGAATACCAGGCCTGTTGTAGAGTATTGAATAGTAATTTGTTTACTGGGTAGGCTCAGGAATGGATTTTAAAGTACAAAAGGTCTAGATACAAGGAAGATGTTTTGTTCAGATAGTAATCATCTGATACCAGGAAGTCTGTCTGTTCTTCAAGTTTAGGGACTTTACAGTAGAAGATTACTTTCCAATGTTTTCTTTTCATGAACTATTTAAATAGTTTCTCCATGTTCAGTTATTTTGCAAGGATACAAATTTTTGGCCAAGAGTTGCAGCCAGAACTCCCAAGTATAATCCTAAATGATTAATAAAAATATATCTTGTGTTACTACAGTCTTTTCCCCTCTATTGCTATGTCCAGAGTTCTCTGTGATACAAGGTTTTATCCTCTAAAAGATACCATATTCTAATAATAACAATACATTTTGTAATCTTTTTCCCTTTTTTAAAAAAAAACAGGAGTCATACAATTCTGATGGGCTAGATTTGTCCTTAACACTACTGGTTGGCTACCCTTGCTGATTGCTTTTTTTTCCAAATTTTCTTATTAAAGATAGAACTTTGGGTCCTTCACTAACCATGGACACTGCCACATATTCTGAATATGATTTGATTTTCATGATGTGCTGCTTCTGGCAGAAGATTTAAAGTACAATTCATTATACTCAAAATTTGCATGCAGCTGGCTCGATCTACACATGTTTTTCTCTAAAATTAATATGCTTTGCATTTTCAAATTAAACACTTCGGCATTTTTTTGAGAATCTTTATCTATCCTTATTTGTTTCTTTAGATACCAAACTACTATAAAATTATAAAGAAACCTATGGATTTATCCACCGTGAAAAAGAAGCTTCAGAAAAAACATTCCCAACACTACCAAATCCCAGATGACTTTGTGGCTGATGTTCGTTTGATCTTCAAGAACTGTGAAAGGTTTAATGAAGTATGTTAGCTTCCAAACTATAGAGTCTTGGATTAGTAGTTTTTATTTGTTTGCTTACTTGGTTATTGGATTTTGTTTTTCCTGCCAAGAGATTTTTCTAAGTTGATTTTTTAAATTTATTCTGCTTCAGTTCTGTCAAAAGTAAAATTTGATTGCGTCCACAGCTCCAAAGAAGAAAGTTTACTGTGTATAATTTGAAGTATATACTTAAATATAATGTAATAAATTAAGAATATTATTGGATATCCCTTTCTGTACATGTTGAGGGTTGAGATAAGTATAGAAGATAGTCTGTAGTTAAGTATATTTTGTGGGAAATGAATACAGACAAGCCTACATTTTGGGTACATTTAGGAAAGGCATTTGTGCCAGTGTCCTTTGATTTTGTTATTGACCATATAAATGTAGAACCTTAAAATTATAAACTCACGTGGCTCATCTTGAATAGTAGCCCAGAGTGTATAATGTTGAGTTATCTGATCTCAGCAATGTGACTTTCATTAACTTTGCTTATGTTTTTTTTTGAGAATAAAGATGAGCTATCCATACCTTTAGAAGAAATGTGATAGATATTTACCTCCTTCAAGGAAATTTTTGTTATCTTTGGGAAGCTCAAGTCTCTTATTGTTGAGGAATATTTTCATTATTATAAGAGAAGAAAATGGATGAGAATCTACAAAATCTTCTACTACTAAAATCTTTATTGCTGATAAAATTTGGGTGCCATATGAATGTTACTAAAAAATCAAATTGAATCATTTAAAGTGTACTCATAGTTGCCTCTGGAAGCCTCTAGGTGACTTTTTAAAATAAAAAAAAAAATTTTCTTATTAGGTGACAAGTTCTGGTCACCTTTATAGCAGTATGCCACAGAGAATATAGTAAAACCTTACTCACTCGAAGTTAAATTAATACAGTCCCAAGTTTCTTGTCTTATTTTCTAATTCAGTTAGATTATTTTCAAATAAGTATACTTTCATGAACCATAGCTAACATTTGCCAGGAAGAAGACTCGTTTTATCTGCTTTAATAATAGTTAACTAAATTATGATTAACAAATTGCCATACAGATAGAATTCTGACTTAGTGGTTGTTGAAAGTTCGGCAGTTTTTAAAAAAATACTTCTTATATAATTTTTTTCACAAATATTTTTCTCTTAAATATATTGATGTATTCAAACCAACTCCTACTCAGATTGACCTCACTAATTCAGAAATTGAGACAATTTTGCAGTAGCTTTAGTAATAGCTTTGTTAAGAAAGGGGGTCCATGTTCTGTATAATTTTAGAAAGCACTTGATCTGGTCATAGCAATTTGTTCCTCCTAGTATGGCTGACTTTCGTCGCCAATCCTATGCAGTCTTATAACTTTAGAAAGGATTATAATTTCCCTTTTTTTTTTTGACTCTGGTATCCTTTTTAGATGATGAAAGTTGTTCAAGTTTATGCAGAAACACAAGAGATTAATTTGAAGGTAAGCTTTTCAGACCATGCAAACTTGGTGAAGGAATATGCATTACCAATAGGTGAATATTCCTATCTTTTGCTTGCAGGCTGATTCAGAAGTAGCTCAGGCAGGGAAAGCAGTTGCATTGTACTTTGAAGATAAACTCACAGAGATCTACTCAGACAGGACCTTCGCACCTTTGCCAGAGTTTGAGCAGGAAGAGGATGATGGTGAGGTAACTGAGGACTCTGATGAAGACTTTATACAGCCCCGCAGAAAACGCCTAAAGTCAGATGAGAGACCAGTACATATAAAGTAAAATGACATGAACTTAAATCAATTGTTTAAAAAAAGAAAAGAATGAAAAACTTTTATTTAAGTGTTGCTGGAATATCCTGCCTACAGTGGGCACCTCCTTGAAGAAGCTGATAGCTTTTACACAGTATTAGATTGAAATAATGGACAGAAAACACATTCTTGTCAAGAAAGGGGGAAGGACTCTATTTGCAACTTTGAAAGTAAAAACAAAAGCGAAAGTAAAATGATTTGAAGATTTCTGTTACCACAGAGAATGGTTCTGATTGTTAGAATGGGCAGATGTTGATGATCACTTGGTATTGATTGGTGCAGGATACTGAGTGTTCAGGTACTTAAGGGTCATGTCACTGGTTAAATTGTCTCTTTGGAGTAGAGTGCACAATTATTAAACCAACTTTTATGCCTCCCCCTCCACACATATACATACTGGCTTATTTTCTAGTTAAAAATCAAAGTTGCTCAGATTCCACTTTGATGTCAGTGCAGATGTGCATTGCATCATGCTGTTATATTTTCTCTCATTTTTATGCTGTTGGGCCTTAGTTTTATATTGGTTTAAAGGACTCAACAGTAGTTTATTTTCTGTTCATACTTAAGAGTCTAGGAAACATGACCATTGATCATCATTTAATCAACTTTAATGTTCTACTGAAATAAATATGTTAACTTTTCAGTAGCAGATCATTTACAGTAGTCATTTCCAGAAGACACTTCCACAGAATTGCACTTCCAAATCAAATCATCTGATCATAGCTATTCCCGTGAAAGGTAGAATGTTTGTTTGAAAATTAATCTAGTTTTCTGTACATTTAAAATTTGATTGAGAAGGTGACAGCTGGCTCTTATCCAGTCTTCCTTCATATCGGTTTTCTGATAGACCACTATTGGCAAACAGTAATCTGTCAACTACCAAATGTGTAAAATTTTCTGTATTTCACTTTGTCTTATTTGTAAATAGTGAACTAAAACTTCTGGCAGATCAGCAACATTTGCTGAGCCTGTTTTTTAAGCTAATATGTATTCTTACTAATGTTCCTATCAAGAATGGATTTGTAATATATGCTGTCTATTTCTAATGTTCACATTCATATTTTGAGGTTCTATCTTATTTTAATAGAGAACAGACTTCTCAGAAAATCTTCAGAAGCAGCTTATTATTAAAATATCAAAATATTGAAATAAACCCGGTGGGGTTAGAGTACTCATCCGTCCACCAAGTGGGACATTTGCATGGACTGGGGGCTTAAAGGACGTAGAAGAGACTTGTAAGTATATCCTGAAAATGAGCCAATCAATCCCCACTTGAATGGTTACTGGAGTAAACCCACCTTTACTACTCTGATTTTAGCACCCGAGGCAGATAAACCACCTTGGCTCTGTTTCATTTTTCTTCTCTTCATTTGTGATGCTCAGATCCAAGATGCGTGTTCTAGACTGTGTACAGGCTTCTCTTCTGTTGAGTTAAAAATTTTAGTCCTACTTTTGTATGGACACGTTAGAATGTAAAGTGACCAAAATAGAAGACTTGCCATTAGATATTTTTCAGACATCAGCAGATTTGTGGCAAATCATTTGCCTTTTTAAAAATTCAGCTTGAACAGTTCAGACAGTAGACTACTCAGAAAAAATTATTTGACATAATTGTCTAAGAGGTAAATATTTTTTAGTGCGTATTGAATCAAATAAAGTGCTCTAAAGAAGTTATTATACAGATTTCTTTGGGTTGTTTTTCTTTTCTTAACAAGTGGCGGGGGTAAAAATGAGTATGATTCAAGCCTTCTGATGGTATATTGGTTTTATTATTGCTATTGACTTCATTCTGTGGCTTTCTTTCAGCTGCTTTTCCAGTGTCGTTATAAGTTAAACTTCAAAACATATACCAAACTGTTTTATCATTTTACTCAAATTTTAAGTTCTTAAGAACAGGTTTCTTCTGAAAAGGAGAAAATTGTTTAAAAATGCCTTTATCTGTGTGCATTTTCCTCTTTCCCACAACATTCATGATTTCAGTTTATCAGGAGACTTACCAAAGGGCACATTTTTGGAAAGTGATGAGTAACAGTATAACTTCATTTTGCCAAGCCACTGAGTTCTAATATTTTATGCTTGCTCTTCATATGAATCCTTTTCACGAGTCTTAGATAATAGGTTCTACCAACGGGGGCAGAAACAAAAATTTTAAGTAAATATTTATTTCTTGATATTTGGGGCCTTAAATGGTAATGTGTTTCATTCAAAACATTTCCATGTTAGATGGTGTTTTGGGTTTTTGTTTTCTTTTAATTTAAGATTAGTTCTTAAAAAGCTACTTATTGCCAGCATTTAACAGGCTTCATTTCTGTTAACAGAAGGTAGTTCATATGGCTGAGGAATTACTATTAAATTATATAGCCAGCAACAAACCACGTTTAAGTGAAGGTATTCACTTTAGATTTCATTAAAGCTTTTTTCTTGCACATTTATCATTGTGTTTCTAAGCTGATTTGTTCAGCACTAATATGACTGTAAAAAAGTATAAAAATTTAAATTGATATTCAGATATCTTACATGTTTTCCTATTCATTTATGTTTTAAAAAGGCAAACATTGAATATTGATCCCTGAAGGCAGTTTGTTTTGATACTCCCTTACATTTGTATTCTTTCTTAAAAGGCAGTATTTTTGATTTGTAGATGTTAAATGTTTCCTTAAAAGCTTGCAAACTTTCACCACACTTCATTTTTCATTTTCACTAAGAACAAAGTGTTCCTCAGTCTGTTCCTCTGGCTTAAATTTGTCTTTTTTTTAGCACCGAGTGAAGGAATTGCTTTGCAAGGTGAAGCATGTATGTGTTCCAAAGTATGGTTAAATTGTAGGTCATGCTCTATATTGAAACATCAAATCATTACCACAGAGAAAGGTTAAGGCATTGAATCCACTGTTGAAATTATTCTTTTTGGAATCAACAAGGTACTTTCTGACTTCTATTCTTATATAAGGGAATTTTAAATAAATTTTAAAGTTAGTTAATTCTAATTTTTTGTTGTAACACTTTGAGATTTTTAGTTAATCCAAAGAAATAATGCTTTTAAATAGAAGCAAAAGGTTTATGGTGTGCAAATTATAGATGTACCAATTACCTCAGCAGGTATCCTGCCATGTAACTATTAGTGATTAGTTTTAATAAGCCAGTAGACTTAGGTTTTCTGACTATGCTGGGTTGTGGCCTACCATACGTTATTGAACAGTCTCTTAGTATTCAAAATGGGAGTAGATGCTGTGGCCCCCTGTCTCTTGGCCTTTTAAGGTCCCTTACCCATGCCCACTCACATACAACACATGAAGTATAAAAATCTCATTACTTGAGGTCAGCACAGCTTATTTGCATACTTAACTTTGGATCAGTGAGTAGTTTTATAAAATCCAACCTCCCCAACTTCCCTAGTTAAAACAATCAAGTTCTTTCATACCATGAATTCTTATACCATCTATATTAATAATCTGCTGGAGGTGATCCAAGGTTTAAGGTGTATTACAGCTTGATCATATACCAGACCTGGATGTTTTATTTCTCTCACAGTTATCTCCTCCTTGATAAAGCAATAACACTGCTTTAAGTCTGTTGCCTAATAGCATGTCATAATTCTCTCCTGGATGGTGATTTTATAGGAAAGTTTGTATGCATATCACCCAGTCTATCTTTTAAAAATTAAGGAATTTAAATGTATGCTGGAGCTAATGACAATATATTGTGGCATTTTATTTTAAAAATTGGGGAAAGTTGCATATTTTTTTAAAAGTAGGCATTTGAGTAAAAGAATTGAAGGTACTTTTTTAAGAAAAAAATTTATATGCCACAGTTTACATAGACCTTTCAGATTTCAACATGTACTCTTGGATATAATGGTTTCTTTTACTTGGTCAAAATGCATGTATAGCATTTCTTCCATTTAGTTCCTTGTGTTTGCCTTCGTGGTCTTTTATATATTTTTTATTGTATCTGAGAAACAAAATTACCTTCGAAAATAAGTCAATTTGGATATATTTGTTATGATCAAACTACAAAATGTACAAAATTAAGTTTAGCCCTTTTCTAGAAAGCAAGTGATCTTTAAAATTAAAAATGCTGTTCTTTTAAATTCACCAAATTTGTATGTGGGAAGGCACTGAAATGATTTTGTAAGTGCCACTGCAATAGTCCCTTTCAAGTGTGCCCTAAATTTCAATCTTAAGAACGAAATGCATGTCTGCTCCTGGTCTGAAAAATGTAGGTATTAACTATGTTTTAAATCACAGTGAAACATGTATATAAGCCTATAACAAAAAGATTTGTGCAATCTGAAAGCCTGTTGATTTTCTATGTAGACATACCTACACACGAAAGGGTTAAATTCACATCCTTACTAGTTCCTTGCTTCCAGTATTTCAACACTTCTCCTCTCATTATTATTATTACTAATATTACAATTACTATTATTTTTGCACATAGTTAACTACCCGTCAATATGATTCTGAAAGAAAAAGTGCTGTTTCTGTGGTATTGTATTCTCTAAATAATCATATTTAATTTTTTTAAACAAGGTTGCAGTTTCTAATTGTTCCGTTCCTGTGTTTTTTGCTGGTGTGTAATAAAAGCAAGATTTTCTTTTCATGGTTATTTAATACATTAGCTGCCTGTAAATATTTCTTGTTATAATGCTCTGGAATGTGTTGTAGAAGTTGTATTAGATTAGTTTAAAGCTTTGTTTGAAAGCCACATTGTTTTGGTTATTTCTATTAAATTAGAAAATTGAAAAAGTTTTCAAATGAATTTCTTTTTTTTTCTTCCTCTTTGAGTTGAGACTTAATCATTTAAATTTATTTTAAAAATTTATACTCTATGCGAGGCACTGGAGATATTGTCATGAACAAGATAAAATACAGTCCCTTCCCTCACGTGTTTAGACTCTGTTGGAGAATGATGAGTGCTATGATAGGGATTAACACATAGGAAAGGATCTAACCCCAAATTTTGTTGGTCAGGGAAGTGATCTCTCTCACTCATAAAAAATAGGACCAGGTAAAAGAGAAAAGGAAAAGAGAATAAATATACAGAAGCCTAAAAATGAAAGAGAACATCTATGTGTTCCAGGACCTGAAAAGTTCAGTTTGGCTGGAATAGAGTCTGGAATAGAATGTAAGTTGTAGTAGTAAAATACTGAGCTGGAGAAATGAGCAGGGTCCTTTTCAAGCAGAGGGGTTTGAAAGTCATGTTAAAGGCTTTGGGGCTTTCACTGAGGGCAACGAGGAGCCTCTGAAGAATATTAAGCACGATGGGACTTGGTGAGTTGACATAATCAGGTGTGCCTTTTTGAAAGATCATTTTAATTATGAAGAATGAGTTATGAGGAGATTGGTAGTGGAGAGGCAATTGTAGGCTTTGAATAATCTAGGTGAGCCCTAAACTAGCTATCTGGCAGTGGAGATGGAAAATAGCAGTCAAATTTTAGAGATTTAAAAAGTGAAATAGACCAATAACTGAGGCCATGCAGTTGCCTACGGCGTATTTTATGTGGTACCTATTAAAATAATAAAGAGGGGGAGAAAGGAATAGACTTGGGGATTTGTTGAGTTTAAGGTACCTCTGGAAAATTAAGGTGCAGGTAGATGTCCATAGTTATGGTGCTTACAAAAAATCCTTGGGCTGCAGAAAGAACCTGTAAGATACATCAGGAATCACGTCTGTTTTATTCATCACTGAATGCCTAGCACACGGTAGGCATGCTAGCACACAGTAGGCATTCAGTAAACAAATGTCAGAGTTGAGTCACTTGCATAATAGTTGGTAACTAAAACAATGTAAGCGTATGGTATTGCCTAGGAAATTTATACAATGAGAAGGGTAGAATACTTAATGATAGCAGAGGCAACAACATTTAAGGAGTAGGAAAAAAGACTCCACAGTTACACTATGGATTAGTCATGGAAGAAAGCCAGGAGAGCTGTCATGTAAGACAAGAGAAAAAGGTGGCAAGAAGGGGTATGAAGTATCAGTGATAAAGTGTTGGAGCAAGAGATGAAGTAATGCTAAAGTGGCTATTGAATTTAGGAATGCAGAAGCCATAGATGACCTTGGTAAGACCTGCTCCAGTTTGAGCAGCAGCAAGAGTTCAGTGGGTTAGATAATGACTGAGTGTAGACTGTTCTTTCAAGAAATATGACTTTTGTTTTTCTTTAGGTTATACAGAGCTTATGGCCATGAATAATCAAGTAAAATATCAGAATGAAACTTCCAAATTATCATCTTTCTAGATGCATTTCGTGTAGTGGAAAAAGCATGGATTTTGGCCATTGGGGACACTTTGGTTTAAACCTTTTGATTTGAAGTGATAGATTTACTGATCTGTGTGAACCCAGAGTTTACTGATTATTTGTGTTGTGAAATGGAGATAGTCATGTGCAGCTCATGGAATTGCTATGGACACAAGATCCTTTGTAGCCACAGGGTTGACACATAGTAAGTTCTCAACAACCATAGAGCTTCCTTTTTCCTGTTTCTTCTTCCTGCTATTGGGATGAAAAGGGGGAAGGCTAGAAATGTAATTTCTCCCTTTTTACTGATGAAACAAGAAGAGACTTCAGTACAGGACCCCAAGGCTTTTAAATCTATCCTCAACTCTTAAGTAGTTAAACTTGTCCTTCACTAATTTAATTGGTCCTTAGACTTCTAGATCTCAGCATATACCCATATTTTGCTCTAGATTTTTAGGAAATAAAAAATGCAAAAAATGAATTGGTAGGATACAGTACCTAATGCCAGGTTTTGTCTCAAGCTTCCCCTTTTCATATTACTTGGGCTCAGGTGATGGTAAATATATCACTGTTCTTTCATTTACAAATATGTTACTGTTGTTGATTTGGAAAGGCAATACATAGGGACATCAGTTTCTGACAGTATGGCAGACTGCATGCCCTGAGGAACTCTGATGGTTCAAACATCTGAAATGCTGGATAAGATTCACTTAAAAACAAACAAAACCCTTCTTTAAATGCATTGCTGAGCCAGAAAAGAAGAAAGATGCTCAAAGCTCCACCCTATCACCTGTAGCATTTTTGCCAAAAGTATTTGACCTGAATCTAATCATGTGAAATAGACAAAAGTGGAATATAGGACATTTACGATGCATGATGTGAATTATTAAAGTAACTGCTGTGTAAAACAGGTATGGAGACTCTTCTAGATCAAACAGTGACATGAAATGCATGAACTGTGATTTGATCTTGAATTAAATAATCCCCATCATTAAAGACATTTTAGGCACGTCTGTGGAAATTTGTATATGAACTCTTAAATGATATGGAATGTTTAATTTCCTTAGGTGTGATAATGGATTTGTGCTTATATTGGAAATCTTCTTAGGAGATGGCATGCTGTAATATGTAGGAATGAAGTATTTTATTACTGTAAATGGTTAGGCAAAATGTGTGTGTGTATGATAGCTGAAATCAGTTAAGGGTAGATGGATGCGTATTGTATTGTTTCAAACTTCTGGAGACTTGAAATTTTTCAAAATAAATTAATTTGGGGTCGGGGGGACAAAAAGCATGAATCCAGAGAGGTAAGCATTAAAGAAGACAACTGCTCCAGGTGTCCTAAGGACTTTGGAATGAGCCAAACTTTAAAATGGTGACAAAGCATAGGGCCTACGTAAGTGTGAGGTCTAAGTGAGATACTCTTCCAAAACCTGGGACCTCAAAATATGATACACTCAGTGAAGGAATGAACCAGGATAGCCTACCTAAGAGAGAGAACTGGGTGGAGGGAAGACAAAAAATCTTCCCAGAGAAGTTGAACCCACAAGCCAACACAGACTCATACTTTTATGCAGTCAGAAAAATTAAAGTTGTTTCAGGTTAGAAGTGGTTTCAGGCACTTAACAGAATTAATGTTAATACTCCCTTACAGAAAACACTTTAGACCCAATCTCAAATAATTTTCATAGGTAGTGTTCCAATAGTCTTGGACTCATATTCAGAGTCACAAAAATGAGAAATTATTTTTTAAAAATCAGGAGAAACAGTAGGTTTTGACCTCTAACGATGGCAGATACTGAAATTATTGGATGAGTGTGTTCAAAGACATTTTAAAAAATTAACATTTCTAAAATTGGGATGGCATTTTAGTATATTTTGGTTATGTTAGTGGTACAAAAAAATGGCGTATCCTTCAATACCTAATGGCTTAGATTCATTGAAATACAATACAGGGAAAAGAAGAGAACATCAACAAATTGAGAGGGAACAAGAGTATTAAAAATGGTGGAGGTGGGGGATAACAAGAGCGCATGGGAAGGAAAATGATCAGTAAGACTGAAACAGTAAAACATCTGGACACGAAAAACAACAGATAAAAGACCAAGATGCAATTATACAGAATGCAGTGCATTACAGAGACAGAGGGTGTAAAGGAGAGGTAAAAGGACATCAAGAACATGTGGAGAAGGTCAGTGAACATCTAATAGTGTATGAGAAGGAGGTGATAGAATGTTTATGGATGATATTTGAAGGTATTTTGGCTGAGAATTTTAAAATTTGATTAAAGTCAAACATCCTCAAATTTGTGGTCTGGGAAGTAAGTCAATAGCTAGATCTACTGAGCTACGTTCTGGAAGATAAAGTCAAGAACCTACAAAAGTGAGAAGTCAGAGCAATACCCTTATGAAGCAAACCACCAAAGTAGAGGGTCTTAAAAGAGCAAGAGAAGACCTTACCTAGAAGTAACAGTAATTAGTCCTTACAGCTGCTTAAGAACAACAGTAAAAACCAGAAGACAGTGGAATAATATTTTAGATACTGAGAGGAAGCTGTTAGCCTAGAATTCTGTACCCAACAAAACTATCAAGAAAGGGAAGGATGTTTTGGCTAAAAAGAGCTTACTACCAATATATCTTCATTAAATGAATGTCTAAGTGTTTACTCCAAGAAAAGCAGAAAGAAGATCTAAGACACAAGAAGGAATAGTGAGCAAAGAAAATGGTTAATGAGGGTAAAGTAAACTTTATAAAACAATATTGATGTCAATTTTTGCAAGTTAAAAAAAGAACTGAATGATTTACAGCATGACAACATGAGGAGCTCCACTTCCTCGCTCCCCGGAAACTGGCAAAAAAAACACCTGTTTTTTAAATTTTTATTTATTTCATTTTTGGCTGTGTCTGGTCTTAGTTGTGGCACACAGGATCTTTCATTGTGGTGCACAGGCTCCAGAGCACGAGGGTTCTGTAGCAGTGTGTGGGCTCCGGGACGTATGGGCTCTATAGTTGCAGCATGCAGGCGCTCTAGTTCAGTAGTTGTGGCCTGTGGGCTTAGTTGCCCTGCAGCATGTGGGATCTTAGTTCCCGACCAGGGATTGAACCCACATCCCCTGCATTGGAAGACAGATGCTTAACCACTGGACCAGGCAAGTCCCCAAAAATTATTAACAAAGTAAAACACATAAAGCCTCTGAAGATGGTCCTGTGTGGGAACAGCAGGTGAAGAAACATCTCTTCAAGAAAACCTATGAAAATTCTTTTAGAATGTTTAGAATCTATAATAGTTGAACCAAGACCCCCACCCCTTTGTCAGCTTTGTGACATGTCAGCTCTTTGCTGCAGCCAAAAACACAGGCTTCCTCTCCCTCAACTCCCAATTGGAAGGCTCTCTACCTGGGAAAAGCAGGATATCAGTCTTTCTCATCCTGCCCCCAGCTACCTGTTGCTGAGGTTAAGTCTTGAGTGTGGCTGAGAAGTGGGAGCTCCCTTCTATTCAGTCTGCACTCAGAGAATGGAGGCTCCACCTTAAGTGTGGCATGCTTAGAATACTGGGACACTGATCACCTCTGCCCTGGCTCATGAAGGTGGTTCCACGCCAGGAGAGACAAGCTGAGGCCTCAGGCTGCTTCCCCACTTCCACCACTGAGCTTCTTGAGTAGGAGTGTCACTCAAAAGTTTGACATTGTTCAAGCTATGCTTGGACTAGAGATTGGACTGTGCTTGGCTTAGAGATTTTACCTTGGAGAAGCAGTTTATGAAACCAATATCTCCTAATCTCTGCTGAAAGAAGACTTCATTTGCAACAGAGCATCAATATCTTCAAACGTGAGAGCACAACACTAGAGGTTGTAGCAAAAAGCAACTGAGAAGAAATTCAAAATACAGTCTAAACTGTAGGTAAACTAGTTTGCAGGAGAAAACCATGGAATAAGGCAGCTTGAAGGAGCCATCCTGAGATAAGTTTCAAACATCTCTATGCCTTTAAAGGAGACAATATGATTGGATTCGTTTATAGAGCATTTTATGCCCCACAACACTGTTGAAAACAATACAGCAGCTGGCAGTTATGGGAGTTTAACAGCTGGGCATGGTCAAAGAAACAAGGGAGCCCTACCAAACCCCAAGGAAAATGTGATTATATCCAAATCTGTGCCTTCTTGAGGAGATACATCAAAAGCTTAATGCTGGGAGAGGGGAGGGAGTACATTTCACTAAAAATACAGCCAGTCACTAAACAAATAATAACAATCCTTGGGTGTGAGGAAGGGGAAGGACCCATTGTTACAATATATTATCTAAAATATTCAGTCCCTGACAAATAATAATTATGCAAAGAAATAGGAAAGTATAACTCATACACTGGAAATAAAGTAGGCAACAGAAACTGCCTGTGAGAGTGACAAGATGTTGGATTTATAAGAGAGACTTGAAAGTAGAACTAAAGGAAACCATGGTTAAAAAGTAAATGAAAATATGATGACCATGTCACATCGAATGGAGAATATCAATAAGGAGACAGATATTAAAAAGTACCAAATGGAAATTCTGGAGTTGCAAAGTACAATTTTAAAAATTCACTAGAGAGGCTCCACAGTATACTTGAACTGCAAGAAGAAAGAATAGATGAACTTGAAGATGGATCAATAGAGATAAAAAGAAATGAAGAAAAATGAATACAGCTTCAGAGAAATGTGGAATACCATAAAAGCACACCAGCCTATGCAGAATGGGAATACCAGAAGGAGAGGAGAGAAAGGAGAAGTAAAAATATTCAAAGAAAGTTCCCCAAGTACTGCAAAACAGTAACTTCATACATCCAGGAACTTTAGTGAACCCCAAGTATGATAAACAAAGAAATCCTCAGATACATCAAATTTAAAAGTGCTGAAAGTTAAAGACAGAGTATTTTGAAAGCAGCAAGAGAAAAACAGCTACTTTCAAGGGAGCAAGGTTAACAATTGAGTTCAACAGTAACAGTGGAGGCCAGAAGGCCATGGGTAACATATTCAAAATGCTCAAAGGAAAATAATGTCAACCAAGAATGCTATATCCAGCAAAGGTGTCTTTCATAAATAAAGGTGAAATAAAGACTTTCTCAGATAAAACAAGATTTGAGAGAATTTGTTGCTAGCAGACTTGCCTTACAAGAAATACTTAAAAAGGAGTTAAGGTTGAAAGCAAATGACACCATGTGGTAATTTGAATCCATATCAGTAAAGATAATTATATAAGATTGTATAATTCTCTAATTATAGAAGACAGCATAGATGTATATTTTCCTTCTCTTAATTGTTATAAAAAGCAGCTGTATAAAAGAATATGTATATGTCATTGGGCCCATACTGAAATGTAAGGTATGTGTATTGTATTTGCTAGTAACAGCATAAAGGAGGTGGGTAGGAATTGTATTAGCATAAGGAAATTACTATATGGTTGACTCTTGAATGACATGGGGTTAGGGGCACTGACCCTTCGTGCATTTGAAAATCCATGTATAACACTGTAGTTGGCCCTCCATATCTGCAGCTCTGCATCCATGGATTCAACCAACTGTGGATTGTGTAGTACTATAGTATGTGTTTATTGAAAAAATTCCGTGTGTAAATGGAATGCAGTTCAAACCCATGTTGTCAACATTTAAGTAGGTTAAATAATTATAATAGTGTATTGGGTTTGTAACATTAATGGAATTTTATGTATAATATTACAAAAAAGGAGGAAACAGGAATAGAGCTATATAAGAGTAATGTTCCTATATGGAATTAGCTTAGGAAATCTGTAGCTGATCATGATAAGATGTATATGGTAAAGCCCAGAAAAACTTTTAAAAACCCTCAAAAAGTACAGTGAAAATTCATTAAAGACATTAAAATACTACTTTGGAAAATATTCATTTAAAGCAAAAGAAAGCATTAAAGGAGGAATAGAAGAACAAAAAACACATGAGACATAGAAAGCAAAAAGTAAAATTTTAGGCATTAATCCAATGATATTAATAACAGTAAATGTGACTGGATTAAGCAATCCAATCAAATGACTGAGATTGTCAGACTGGATAAAATAATTATATACTGTCTACAGGAGATACACCTTAGATTCAAAGATACAAATAGATTGAAATAATAGAAGGGAATAAGTGTCCTGCAAACAGCAACCACAAGAAAGCTGCAGTGGCTATACTTTGAGAGATAATAGACTTTAGAACAAAAAATGGTATGAGGGACATTTTATAAAGTAATAAGTGTCAGTCCACACCAGGGAGGTTTAACAATTCTATATATACCTATTAACAGCACGAAAATACAAGAAAGCAAAAATCTGACACATGAAGGGAGAAATAGACAATACAACAGTAATGGTTGGAGATTTCAATATCCCACTTTCAGTAATGGGTGGAACAACTAGACAGAAGACCAACAATGAAACAAGACCAACAACACTGTAAACCAACTGATCTAACAGACATCTGTAAAATACTACTCTTTACAGACAACAGAATATACATTCTTAAGTGCACCTGAATGTTCTGCAGGAGAGATCATGTGCTAAGCCATAAACCAAACCTCAATAAGTTTAAGAGGATAGAAGTAATGCAAAATGTTTTTCATCAACAATGGAATGAAATCAGAAATCAATAGAAAAAAGTTTGAGAAAAATTACAAATATGTGGGTTATTAAACACAACACTCCTAAATAACCAGTGGATCAAAGAAGAAATCAAGGGAAATCAGGAAATACTTTGAGATGAATAAAAATGACACAAAATATAACAACTTATGAAATTCACCTAACATTGCTTAGAGGGAAATTTATAGCTATAAATGCCTATGTTAAGAAAAAGAATTTGAATCAATAGCCTAACCTTCCACCTTAAGACACTGAAAAAAGAGCAAACTAAACCTAAAGCAAGCAAAAGGAAGGAAATAAAGACCAGAGCTGAAATTAATGAAGTACACAATATAAAAACAATAGAGAAAAATCAATAAAACCAAAAGCTAATTCTTTGGAAAGATCAACAGAATTGACAAACTTTTAGCTAGATTAACCAAGAAAAAAAAAAGATTCTAGTTACTAGAATCCAATGAAAGATGGGACATTACCACCGATTTTTTTTTGTCTTTTTTAATTGAAGTATAGTTAATTTACAATATTGTGTTAGTTTCAGGTGTACAGCACAGCTATTCAGTTTCATATATATTTCATATATGTGTATATATATATATATTCTTCAGATTCTCTTTCCTTATAGGTTATTACAAAATACTGAGTATAGTTCCCTGTGCTATACAGTAGGTCCTTGTTGGTTATCTATTTTATATGTAGTAGTATGTATATGTTTCCCTCCTACCTCTGACCTTATTAGAAACAAAAGGATTGTGGAACTTCCCTGGCGCTCTAGCTGTTAAGACTCCGCACTTCTACTGAAGGGGACATGGGTTCAATCCCTGGTCAGGGAACTAAGATCCCGCATATTGTGTGGGATCTTAGTTCCCCCCCTCCAAAGAAAAAAGATTATAAGAATACAGTGAATGATTGTATGACCACAAATTAGATAACCTAGATGAAAAGGATAAATTAGTAGAAAAACTACTGAAACTGACTAAAGAAAAGAATAGACAAGCTGAATAGGCTTCTAACAAGTGAACAGTTTGAAGTAATAATTTTAAAAACAAAAAAACTACCCACAAAGGAAAGCCCAGCTCAGTTGGCTTCACTGCTGAATTTAAAGAAGAATTTATATCAGTTTTTCACAAAATAGTCCCAAAAATAGAAAATAAGGGAACATTTCCCAACCAATTTTATGAGACATTACCCTGATACCAAAACCAGACATCCTAAGACTACAGACCAATATCTCCTGTGAGGGATGTACAGATCAACAAAATACTAGCTAACTGAATGAAGCAACATAAAAAAGAATTATACACCGTGACCAAGTAGGATTTATCTGAGGAATGCAAAGTTAGTTAAACATCTGAAAGTCAACATAATATCAATCATATAAATACAATAGAAAACAAATTACATCATCTCAGTAGATGGAAGAAAAGCACTTGATAGAATCCAACACACTTTCATGCTACAAAAAATAAAATGTTCAACAAACTGGGAATAGAAAGGAGCTTTCTCAGCCTGATTAAAGGCATCTGTGAAAAATCCACAGCTCATATTATGCTTAGTGGTAAAAGACAGTGCTTTCTCTCAAACATTAGGAAAAAGACATGGATATCTGCTCTTACTACTATTCAGCATTGTACTAAAGTCTCTAGCCAAGGCAGTTAGGCAAGAAAAAGAAATAAAAGGCATGCAAATTGGAAAAGATGAATTAAAAGTATCACCATTCACAGATGATGTGATTTTATATATGGAAAATCCTAGGGAATCCACTAAAAATCTACTAGAACTAAAGATTATGTTCAACAAGGTCACAGGATAAAAGATCAATATATAAAAATCCATTGTGTTTCTACACGTTTTCTAATAAATGATCTGAAAATAAAGAAAACAGTTCCATTTACAATAGCATCAAAAAAGAATAAAATACTAAGGAATTAAATTTAACCAAATAAGTGCAAAACTTTTATTCTGAAAAGTATAAAACATCAAAGAATTAAGAGATCTAAGTACTTAGAAAAACATCTCATTCATGGATCGGAAGACTTAACATTGTTAATATGGCAATACTCAAACTGATACATAGATTTGGTGTAATCCCTATCAAAATCCAAGATGACTTCTCTGTAGAAATTGACAAGCTAATTCTAAAGTTCATACAGAATTGCAAGGGACCAGAATAGCTAAAACAATCTTGAAGAAGAATGAAAGAGGTTTCACACTTCCCATTTCAACACTTATTACAGGGACTTACCTGGCGGTCCAGTGGTTAAGAATCCACACTTCCAACGCAGGGGGTGCGGGTTCAGTCCCTGATCAGGGAACTCAGATCCCACATGCTATGCAGCATGGCCAAAAAATTAACAAAACAGAACAAAAACTTATTACAAAGCAGTGATAAGACATTATAGTATGGGCACAAAGACAGAATTAGATCACTGGAATAGAACTGAAAGTCCAGAAATAAACCTGTAAATCTCTTGTCAACTGATTTGTTAACAAGAGTGCCAAGACAATTCAATGGGGAAAGAATAGTCTTTTCAACAAATGTCAGTGGTTCAACCGGATAGCCACGTGCAAAAGAATGTAATTGGACCCTTACCTCATAACAAACAAAAATTAAAATGTATCAAAGAGGTAAACAAAAGAACTAAACTATAAAAGTTTTAGAAGACAGCATAGGGGAAAATCTTCATTACCTTGTGTTTGGCAAAGAAGTCTTAGACATGACACCAAAAGCACAGCAACAGCAAAAAGATAAATTTGACTTATCAAATTTAACTTTAATTTAAAAATCAAAATAATTTTGTTCAATGGATACCAACCATCAAGAAAGTAAAAACCCACAGAATGGGTGAAAATATTTGCAAGCATATATCTGAAAAGGGACTTGTATCCAGAATGCATAAAGATCTTTTAAAATTCAGTAATAAAAGGACAAATAACCCAATTAAGAAATGGGTAAAAAAAAAAAAAAAAAAAAAAAGAAATGGGTAAAGGATCTGAACAGATATTTCTCCAAAGAAGGTATACAATGGCCAATAAGCACATGAAAAGAGGCTCAACATCATCAGTCATCAGGGAAATGCAAAGCAAAACCCCTAGGATGGCTAGAAGTTAAAAACTCGGATAATAAGAAGTGTGAGTGAGCATGTGGAGAAATCAGAACCCTCATACACTGCTAATAAGACCATAAAATGGTGCAGCTGCTTTTGAAAACAGTCTAGCACTTATTCAAACTATTAAGCATAGCTTTACCATATGATCAAGCAATTCCACTCCTAGTGTATAACAGAAATGAAAACATATTTTCACACAAACACTTGTACACCAGTGTTTATAGCAGCATTATTCCTAATAGCCAAAAGGTGGAAATAATCCAACTATCCATCAATGACTAATGTATAAACAATATGTGGTATGTTTATACAGGGAAACCTATAGAGACAGAAAATAGATTAGTGGTTGCTTAGGGGTAGGGATTGATAGCTAAAGGGTATGGAGTTTCTTTTGGAGGTGATGAAAATGTTCCTAAAATTGATTGTAGTAATGATTGTACCTATCTGTGAATATAGTAAAAACCATTGAATTGTATACTTTAAATGGGTGAATTGTGTCATATTTGAAATATCTTAATAAATATTGAAAAAATGAAGCCCCCTCATAAACAATAACAAATAAAATACTGAACAAAAGTAGCATATAAGGGATTTCCCTGGTGGCGCAGTTAAGAATCCACCTGCCAGTGTAGGGGACACGGGTTCGAGCCCTGGTCCAGTAAGATCCCACACGCCGTGGAGCAACTAAGCCCGTGAGCCACAACTACTGAGCCTGTGCTCTAGAGCCCACAAGCCGCAACTACTGAACCCACGCACCACAGCTACTGAAGCACGTGCACCTAGAGCCCATGCTCCACGACAAGAGAAGCCACCACAATGAGAACACCATGCACTGCAACGAAGAGTAGCCCCCGCTCGCCACAATTAGAGAAGGCCCGCGTGCAGCAACGGAGACCCAAATGCAGCCAAAAATAAATAAATAAATAAATAAATAAATTTATTTTTTAAAAAAAGTAGTATATAAGCAGGAAAGAGAAACTGAAAACGAGAGCATTTTAAGAGCTTTGAATTGTTTGACAATATAGTCAAGATGCTGGTCACTGTTAGACCTTAAATATGCATACTAATAACCTTTTAAAAATAATAAAAATAGAGTGTAATATACATGCAAGGAAAAGGGAAAGAGGGAAGATCTAAAATCAGGGAAGGGGGGAAATAAACAGGATGAATAGAAAGCACAAAATATTATAGAAATCCAAATATTAATAATCAGTAAATATAAACAAACCAAACTGCCTAGTAAAAAGGAGCTTTGTCAAACTACATTTTAAAATGTATACACTTGGGCTTCCCTGGTGGCGCAGTGGTTGAGAGTCTGCCTGCCAATGCAGGGGACACGGGTTCGAGCCCTGCTCTGGGAAGATCCCACATGCCGCGGAGCAACTAGGCCCGTGAGCCACAATTACTGAGCCTGCGCGTCTGGAGCCTGTGCTCCGCAACAAGAGAGGCCACGATAGTGAGAGGCCCGCGCACCGCGATGAAGAGTGGCCCCCGCTTGCCGCAACTAGAGAAAGCCCTCGCACAGAAACGAAGACCCAACACAGCCAAAAATAAATAAATAAATAAATTTATAAAAAAAAAAAAAAAAAAAAAAAAAAAAAAAAAAAAAAAAAAAAATGTATACACTTAACCGCTCTTGCCTTCTGAGATGGCCCACACTCTGTCTGTGGAGTGTTTCTAAATAAATAAATACATTTCTTACCTTAAAAAAAAAAATACACTTAATGTTTACAAGGGATATACCTGAAACAAGCATACAGAAATATAAATTTCAGTGAGGATTTATAGAACACTGTATCTAATAATTGGAAAGTATACATTTCTTTTGAATGGGTTAAATTAATGTATGGTAATGGAAATTATATCAGTGATTTCTTCTGGTGGGGGGAGTAGATTTACTGAAAAAGGTCATAACATTTTTGGTAATGAAAATGTTTTATATCTTGGTTGGGGTGGTGGTTACAAAAATGTATACATTTGTAAAAATTCATCTAACTATATACTTTAAATGGATGCATTTTATTTTATGTAAATTATCTCATTTTAAAAGAATACTCTTTAGTTTATTTTGCTTTCCTAACTGTTCCACTAAAGAAGTCATTATATCCAAGCTAGCTCATGGTCTTAAAATACTGTTCCCACTAAAATTAATCAGACTTTCTGTTAAATGACTGATTCTAATTTTGGTGTGAGAAATGTATAAGCCTGGAGCATCTTATCACGCAAGAGAACGAAGGAAGCTAACCACTACTATTGTCATATCAAAAGGACTCAGGAGCCAATGTGAAGAGATTTCCACTTTCTAAAAATGATACAAACTTGAATTTCAAAAAGAATAATTGCAATTGCTTGAAGGCCATAAAATACATTTATATTTGTGAATTCATAACAATATAAAAATTGGTCACCTTTAGAAGATGATGGAAACCGATTCATTACCTTGAAAAATGCTAAATATGTGGAGAGAATCAAATACTGTATCTTGTCTTTCCTATATGAACTGTATCACTGAGTAACCAAGTAATAGATGAGGGAAGCATTCCTTTATAAAATTATTTCAGCTAATGAATGGAAATCAAATTACAGAATCAAAATATCATTTTTCAGCCCTCAGTGAATTAGTGGATCTATGCAATGAGCAATCCATGGTGGGGGGAGAAAAGCATTATATGCTTTCTGATGAAAAAACACAAACAACCCAACCTACAGTTCTTGCCAAAGGAATCAAACCTGAATCTGACGAGGCCTCTGGATCCAACTGCCAATTTGTAGAAATTACAGAGCACAGAAGAACATGTTGAATTGCACCATGACTATGCAGTCAGCAAAATCCAGAATGTGTGGAACTCTGGGTAAAATGCCCTTGTTCTTCATCAGATATATTGTGAGGAAAAGGAATGGAAACTGAAATTTGTGCATTAAAAGGGGTTTAAAAGACATGCCAGTTAAAAAAAATTGGGAAGGCTAAATTACATTGTTTCAAGATGCATTCTTGGGTCATTAAAAACGTGATTCTTATAACTTAGGATGGTGGTTTGTTTTATTTATTTATTTATTTAGCTAGCCGTGGGCAGTGATAGTGAGATGGCATATGGAGGGACTTTTGGGGTGGCTATTGTTCCCATTAGTAGTTACAAGGTTGTTGTTGACCTTATCAAAATTTGCTAAACTAAAAAAAAAAAAAAAAGAAACATTCACTAGAAGTATACCTGTGTGTGATTTTTCTATTTCGGTTTTATTTTACAATTAGAAAGTTAAAATTAATTTTAAAAATAGATATTACAGACAACATTCTGCCAATAAGTTAGAAAATTTAGATAAAATTAAAATTTCTAGACATAAAAACTGATACAGATTCTTACAACTTTTAAAGAAAGTGGTTCTATAATTTAAAATCATTAAAGAAAATTCCAAAGGCAAATTACTTTTTAAACTAATTCTAATCATATGAGGAAGAAATAATTTATCCAGTTCCTTCCAAAGAACAGTAAGAAACGGATTACTCACCAACTCGTTTTCTATTCACTTTCTTCTTCCGAGATAAGAAAACCTGACTGAAGGAGTGTGTTGCATAACACATTTCTTTCAACACACATTCTTTTGTTGTCTCCATATATTCATAGACTTTTCATATTATCCATTTAGCTGACCTCACCATCCAGTGCCTCATTACAGTTCCATTCCCATTCCTCTACTTTCCATATATATCTTTCCTTTCTCTCAAGTCAGACCAGACTAAGTGAGTCAGTATGTGACTATTCCTGTGCTAATTTGTATAAGAGATCAGCTAATTGGTGAGCCTCAAGTATCCTACATATCTGTTTCGGGTAAGGATGTACAGACTGGAGTTCCAAAACTGCCTGTCATGCCTGGAAGACTCTTAATTCTTTTTCATTCCACCCTATCTACTGCTACCTGCATTTAAAGAAACAGCAGAGTCTGGTCTTTGAAGATGAATTTCTGCCTCTTGACATTTTCTATTCCTGGGCATCTGTAGTCTTTATTACTCTGGCTATCTAATCTCTTCAGCCTGTCTACTAAACTCCTCTTCAACTGGCCCCCATCAGGAGGTTTTCGTGGAGGTCTTAAGCCATAAATTTCCTGGAGGAATGTTTCCGTTGATCAGGAGGCCAAAATGTTTTCAGAGATGTGCTTGAGGCTTGAAGGGTAAAGGAGAAGGCAAGGTAAGTGAGAGGGTGGATTTCATGGAATAGAAACAATAGCCAGGGATTTGGTAGAGGCAAGAGGAGAGGGTCCTCCAAAACCAGACTGTGATACACTTTATGAGAGATTCCTCACTCTTGTAGGAATCCCTATGATGCTACTGAAGGTTACAGTAGAATCTGGTTGGTTGGTGATGGATATTCCAATGATGAATCTATAGTACCTGGTAGGAGAACTCATAGTAGTGCTCAGGGAACTGCTGTCATCTCTTCTCCTGAAATCATAAAGGGAACCTGAGCTCCTGAGTGATTTCAGAAAGATGAAATATCCTATAGGTAGTGAGGGTGAATATTCAGTTTGAGGATGACAGACGCCTTCCTGGGTCTGAGGCTGCAACAGTAGCCAGCCCACATGCTGAAGTACGGATAGTAGCAGGACCTCTGTTACTGCTTTGATACTGAAGATTTGTTTCACTTGAAGAGGCTACTGAACCTAAAAAAATGGTGCCCTCCTCTTCATCCTCCTCCAAATCTAAGAGGTGAAGACATCATCCTTGGTTCAACTGGGAAAACCTTTAGTGATAATACCTGGTTGCCTGTCAAGAATAGCCCTCAAATTTGGTTAAACAAGCTACTGCCAATGCTGCAGAGTTTGTGATCCTTTCAGGGGCTTGAAAATTTGGAATTATTCTGGCATAAAACCTTGAAGGGACTGGTCAGGCAGGAAATCAGAGATTTGAGAAGAATGAAAGTTTGAAATAGCTGTAGTGGAGAGTGAAATAGCTATAGCTCAGGCATTGATGAGGTACTACTTGAGGTTGGTGACCATGAATTTATAAGTTGGTAGCAATCTGATTTTTTTGTGAGACTTTATGTAAGAGGCAATTTAATGTAATGATTAGAGTTTAGGCTTTTGAGCCAGAGAAACCTGGACTGTGTGACTTTTATGGGTTACTTAATGTCTCTGAGCCTCATCTCTACAATCCTTTTCTCATAGGATCGTTGGAAGAAGTAAATGAGTTATTATGTGAGAAGCACTTAGGAAAGTGCCTGATATACAGTAAGTCACTAACAGATATTAGTGTCAGGTCTTTATTTTCTCTAACATTGCTCGACTGGCTGAGGGCAGCAGAGGGACAGCAGAATTATCCAGGGTTAGGATTTTGCCTGACTGGTGCATAAAAGGACAGAAGGCAAAGGAGTTTAGAATGTTGACTGAAATTAATGATGCGATGAACCACAGACTAAGATGAACCGTAAATCAAGAGAGAGGTAATGACAAAGAGAATCACAGAAGTAGAAAACAAACTTATGGTTACCAGGGGGGACAAAGGGGGGAGGGATAAATTGGGAGATTGGAATTAATATATACATACTACTATATATAAAATAGATAGCTGATAAGGACCTACTGTATAGCACAGGGAACTCAACTCAATATTCTGTAATGGCCTATATGGGAAAAGAATCTAAAAAAGAGTAGATACATGTATATGTATAACTGATTCACTTTGCTGTACACCTGAAACTAACACAACATTGTAAATTGTAAATACTCCAATAAAAATTATTTTTAAAAAAGAGGTAATGAGAGGAAGAGGTGATGGATAAGGAGAACACTACCTGGATGGGCAGGATATTTTAACGATGTTGAAGATCTGTTATAGCTGCGGTAGCTGAATAGATAAGCTGGGAGGATGGAAGGTCGTGGTCAGATAATAAGACCCTTGAGTTAGTGATTTTTCAAGGTGAAGAAAATTGGAATGATGATATCCCCACTATGAACATAGGAGAGGTAGAAAGAGAGGAGAAGAGGTCAAGGTGGCAAGAAGCCAGTGATTGGATGGCACAGCCTCCTGGACAGTGAAGTCCTCCAAGACTATGGTGGCAAGAACGGGGTTGGAGAGGAAGAAAGTGCCAGGGTTTCAGTCCTGCATGGAACTTGGTGTGTGAGAGTCCACCCCTGGAGTGTCTTTCCGCAGGGCCACATATTGTCATTATCCGTTATTAAAATCCAAAGGCCTCTAGAAGGTAACAATAGCCAACATTTACTGAATGCTTTGTGCTAGGCACTGTTTTAAGCACTTTCAGGGAATTCACTGGTGGTCCAGTGGTTAGGACTCAGCGCTTTCACTGCCGAGGGCCCAGGTTAGGCCCCAGGTCGGGGAACTAAGATCCTGCAAGCTGCATGGCCAAAAAGAAAAAATAAACACTTTTAATGTAGCAATTCTTTTCATCTTCTCTGTGAAGAGAAGTCTCTGTGAAGACTAGGAAGTGGGTTCCCATTATTACTCCTATTTTATAAATGAAGGAATTAAGACTCAGAGGGGTTAAATAACGTGCTCAAGGCCCCAGAGCTAGTAAGTGGCAGACCTTAGGTTTAAGTTCAGTTAAACTGGCTTCAGGTCTATGCACAGGTAAGTCACTATTACCTTAGTATGAGTTCCTTTCTCTGGGGCATTCCTCCATGTGAACGTAAGAGCAAGTGTTGGGGTGGGAGGTGTCTGTCCACAATAATTGTGTGTGGTCCATTGTGTCCACCAGTTCCTACTTCCTCTGGGCCTGACATGAGTCAGAAGAGTGTCCACCACATCAGGGATGCGGCATCTGCCTGGGCTTGGGGATCAGGGCTGACGAGTGTGGGTGCTGGCTATGGAGGACTACATCTGGGTCGGGTATGGCACTTGGGCTTGTGCTTGTGGTACCTGGGACACCACCTGTCTTCTGCTGCTTGCTCTGGACACTGAAGAATGCTGCCTCCCCAGTGTGGCCAGTCACTGAGCCAAGACTGCTGGGCAGATGGGCATGCAGTGAGGGGGCTGGGCACAAAGCCAGCACAGCCTCGGTGCCCTCTGTCCCCACCTGGACCCACACCTTTTGGCCCATGGGAGGGAGAAGAGAACAGGCTGTTTGGAGGAGGCTGGGAAAAGCCCTGGAGGCAGCGACCAGCCTCAGGATGCTCTGGTGCTCCTGGGACCCTGGGGCAGTGCCTGCTTCACCCACCAAAGCCCTTTGGAGGGAAGAGGGGGTGGGTAGGCATCTGAAATCAAGCGACAGGGATGGGTGGACAAGGGGACGGGGTGATGAAGGACAATGCAGGAGGACACGGTGAAGCAAGCTCTCATCGCCATCAGCAGCGAGACCCCTGCCAGGATCCGCGGCCCGCTCACCATTTGTCCAGGTGCAGGGAGGCTCAGGTGTTAAAATCTCTGGTTCCTTCAGAGACCAAGACGGGACAAGAGAGGGCAGGAAGCTTTTGCCTGAAAGAGGCTAGCCTGAAGGTCCATGTCTCTGAGTGTTGGGGGCTGTCTGCTCTCCGCTTTCCCACAGTACGAGAGGCTCACCTGGGCATATGGCTGCCAAGCCAAGGACATTTCCCAGCCTCCTTCGCATGAGACCAACCCTGCCAACAAGATGTGAACTGAAATAACGTATCCTGTCTCCCAGTCTTGCACATAAAAGGACTGAGTGTGTGCTCCCCGCTTCTCCCCTCCCTGTTTGCTGGGACATTGGCAAGAACTGCATTCGCCACTTGGACTACAAGTGGAAACCATAAGGATGGCAGAGCTGGCCACCTGGGTCACCTGTCTGTTCCTGGACTGTTAGCGGAGAGACAGGAAACTTCCATCTTGTTTAAGGCCTTGTGTTTTCATATTTGTGTTATAGCAGTTTATCCTATGCCCTAAGGCCTTCCACTTGGAACGGTGCAGTGGAACAGGACCAGTTGGTAGAGACGGTCTGATGCTTTGAACCTGAGCCAGGCTGTCTGTATGAGGGACTTTCCTCAGCTCTGGAGCTGGAGCCTCCATTTTCATGTGCAGGATTTACTTGCCCCACACCAGGCATACAAACATGACCTTGGCCGCACCCACAGCCCCTGCAGGAGGGCAGCCCTAAAGAGGGCCCATGGCCCCCTCTTCCCAGCTCCAACTTAGGGGACTCAGGCTGGGGGGATCCCAAGCTGACACCCAGTGCCTGGGCCGGGCCCCAGCCGGCAGAGATAGACTGGGCCAATCCGATCCTCCCTCTTGGACCAAGTGAAATAACAATCTGCTTGGCCATTTATGCTGGAATAACAGACACAGATAAATCAAGCTGCAAAGCTGATGGAAAACAGTGTCTCCCAAAGACAGGCTTAAGCTGTAAAATGTCATAACTCCCTTCCTTGAATGACTGTTTTCACTCACTGAGAAACTTTGTTCTCTAAAATCATAGATGGTCAGAAATCTCACTCTGAAATCCTTTCAATACGAATGAAACATCCCCTCTTACCTGGAGGGTCTCAGTCATTTTGACACAGGGAGGCAGCCTGGGTCTACAGCCCCGGTGCAGAGCTGCAGTTAAGGGCTTTCTGGACACAACGGTCCACAGCTGTCCTGGCTTTGTCGATTCTGAGGAAAGAGGGCCTTGGTTCTCTTTGCAGCCCAGACCTGATTTGACCCCTTCCCACTAGAGCTTGGCTTTGTTGTGAGCCTAAAAATACTGCTCATTTAAATATCACCTACACTCTACCCTTCCCCAGCATTCTACTCAATTTCTCCGGCATTTGGTGAGATGCCTCCTGCCTCCTCTGGTGTGAGCTTGATTCTGAAAACTCAGCCTCCGTGCACTGGTGCCAAATCGAATCTCGGAGACAGAGTTTTGGGTGAAGTAGAAAAAAAACAGCTGTATTGCTTTGCCAGGCAAAGGGGGACACAGCAGTCTCCTGCCTCGAAAAACTATGTGTCCCGACCCAGGAGGATTTGGTGAGGAGTTGTATAGCAATAGTTCAAGGGTGGGGTTGCTGACAAGATTAAGGTGTGTGCAGGGCCTGCACTCCTTTAATCTGGTCTCAGGTGGTCTCCTAGTCTTTTTTTCTTTTAAAGTTTTTTTTTTTTAATTCATTAATTTTCTGGCCTCACTGCATGGCTTGTGAGATCTTAGTTCCCCCACCAGAGATCAAACCTGGGGCCTCAGCAGTAAAAGCACAGAGTCCTAACCACTGGACCGACAGGGAATTCCCTGGTCTGCTAATCTTGATGAGGTTCTCTGGTTCCTTTAATCTGGCCTCAGGTGGTTTCTTGGCTGCTCCCCCCTTGTCTCTGCATTCCCTGATTAGGAACTGTTCGAATCTGCCCTTTGGAACTCAGGGAAGGTCTGCTCCCTACAAGAAACGGGGGACACTAAAGGCTTCCGTGCCCAGGAGCCCCGCAGGGTCCTGCTCGGTTTCAAGCTCTCTCACATTGTCACAGGTCAATAAACCTGCTTTGTCAGGTCAAGACCCAGGTTTGTCCCTGGTGGCCTTAGGCTGGTTGGTCTAAAAAGCATTTGAATTGGGGAATATGGATAAAATCAATGTTCATATTGTGGGACAAGCCCAAGAAGTAGAGATAGGGCTTTGAGGGGTCTTGCCAGGTTGAAGTGATGAAGAATAGAAACTTACGAAGAGGCAGGAGCTATAGGAGATAAATAAAGGAGAGAAGAGATAAATGGAGAGAAAAAGCAGCAGTGAGTCTGAGATTGAAGGAGAACAGAGCAGATATTCAGAGATGAGCCCCCGGCCCGTGGGTGAGGGAGTGTGCTTGGTTGGCCCCGAGTGCTGCCCCTTCCTGGCCCAGCGCCAGGGCTCCCAGTGTTGTTGTTCCACGCTACCTGCGAGGCTGTTTGTTTTTACGACCCAAGCAGCTTAGCTGAAATCAGTTACCTCTCCTGTGCTACCAAAACTCAGATGTGAGGCAGGCCAGACTCCGAACAGGAGCAAGGCTCTTTCTGGAAGGCTCCTTTCATTCATTCAATCTATGTATTAAGCAGTCGCCTAGATACAAGCTTTCTTAGCACAGACCTTTCAAAATACTCACACCACGGGAGAAATAACCACTTTATCAGCCAGCACCTTCACTGTCAGTAATGGTTCAACCGAAAACCAGATCCAGATATTAAACTAAGGAACTTAGGGAAAGGGAAGAAAAGGCCCAGCAAGGTTAGGTGTCCAGGAAAGTAGAACCTTGTGGTAGGAAAGGAGGCATGCCCCAATGTAAGCAGATAGGGTAGGGGGTCCCTGGAGAAAGAACCAAGCATAGCTTTCTTGACATAAGAGAAGCCATTTTTGGCCTAAGCCATTTTGGGATCTAAGCCTGGCCACAATGCTTGCCCTTGAATGATGATCTTGAATTAATGATCTTAAGGGAACAAAGAAATGCAGGATCAAAGGAAAAGCAGTTAAGAAACAATAGCTCAGTGATAAAGAGTCCTAGTTCCTCCTCAAGGGATATACGTAAGCATCCATACTTTGAGTTGTTCCACAGGAACTAAGGCCCCCACCCAGGTGGAGGATGGAGACTACAGGCTGAGACCTCAGACTGGTTGGAACCCAAGGGATGATACTGCTGACCTTTTCTGACCCTCGTGACTTCAGTCAGCTAAAGCTTGGACTCTCAACCTTTGCCCCAATTCTACACTGAATTCTCCTCTGCTCAAGCCCCTTCATGATTATACGTGTACCCTTAGCTTAAGACTTCCCCAATTTTGCTGCTGGGGAGACACTGCTTTGGGAAAGATCCCCAGTGTTCTCCTTACTTGCTGCAAGTAAGAAATCTTTCCTTCTCTCCGTCTTTGGCTTGGTTGTGTCTTTTGGCTTGACACCCACCAAGAGGCAAACCCAAAGTTACTCTCACTGCTCAGGAAGGGCGCTGATTTGCCCACTCAGAACATCCCAGGCAGCCTGTGGGTGACGGGGTTGGTTTTGACCCAGGTGTGGCCAGACATTTACCCGCACCTAGTCAGCAGCGCCCTGAAGATAAACAATGCTCAGAGACCTGTGGTCCTGCAGAGAGAGCAGCACAGCTTCTAGGAAGTAGGGGAGAGGCAGAGAGGAGATGAGAAAAGGATCAAATCCCTGGGCAGTTCTGTGGAGTCAGCATGAGTAGACACAGGGGGGCCCTGTCAGAATCCTGTGGGGCACCTGCCTGGGGCCTGCCCTTGTGTTTGGGGCCTGAGGTGCGGACTCACTGTGGGCCCCGCTCACACACCCCCATCACTCTCCCCTACAAATGGTTTTTATTTAGCACTGAATTTCTCTGGGCATTATTTAGTTCATAACTCATTCTGAAACAGGAGGGAAGGGGGCAGGGCAAAACCTTTAAAAAAAATGACATAGGGGCTTCCCTGGTGGTGCAGTGGTTAAGAATCCGCCTGCCAATGCAGGGGACACGGGTTCGAGCCCTGTTCCAGGAAGATCCCACATGCCGCAGAGCAACTAAGCCCGTGCGCCACAACTACTGAGCCCACGTGTCACAACTACTGAAGCCCGCATGCCTAGAGCCTGTGCTCCACAAGAGAAACCACTGCAATGAGAAGCCTGCACACCGCAACGAAAAGTAGCCCCCACTCGCTGCAACTAGAGAAAGCCCGTGCGCAGCAATGAAGACACAACACAGCCAAACTAAATGAATAAATTTATTTTAAAATAAATAAAGTAAAAAATGACATAGCCATAGGCCATGACATAAACTGGTTAGAACGGATTAGGACCAAGATGGCAGAAGATTTGACTTCCTGTGGACCTTGGACCTTATTACACGCTCATTCTAATACATTAGCATCTAAATGACTCACCTACGGGCACCCTGACAGTTCCCAGGCTGACCATAAAAGGCCAAAGAGTGGGCTGTGGCCCAATTTGTGGAAATCCCTGCCCCTTCTCCAAAATAGTTGGAATAATCCTCCCACTTGTTAGCCTATGAAATTACCCAGCCCATAAAAACTAACCACCCCATATTTCAGGGCCACTCTTGCCTTTTGAGATGGACCGCATTCTATGTACGGAATGTGTTATCTCTCTCAATAAATTCACTTCTTACCTATCACTTTGCCTCTTGCTGAACTCCTTCTGTGCTGGGACATAAAGAACCTGAGCTTCATTAAGTCCTGAGACCAGGTGTGCAATCTCAATTAAAAGACGGTGAGTTCAAGTTCCAGCCCATGGATTCAAGTCCCAATCTGAGTTCTGGCTGGTTTTGAATCCCATCTGAGTTGTGTGGTTTCAGTTCTAGCTCTCAAATATTTTCCTTTTTGGTGAGACATCTTCAGAAGTGTAATCTAGTAGTTAAGAGTGTGGGCTCAGAGCCAGGTTACAGGGTTGAACCCTAGTTCTGTAGCAAGTTACTTATTTCTCTACCTGTTGCCGAACCCAAGTCTGTGTGCCTGTTGCACATTGAGGCCAAGCAAACCAAAACGTTGGAGTTTGGAGAATAGAAATATCTACTGCAGGGCCAGCAAGGAGAACAGGTGGCTCACGCTCAGAAGACCCAAACTCCCTGATGGCTTTCAGGGAAGGGTTTTTGGGTGAGGGCTGCAGGGGGTATGACTTTCTTTTCATTGGTTGGTGGTGAGGTAACAGGGTGGTAGTCCAGGAATCTCAATCAACCTTCTGGTTCCAGCCAGTCTGGGGTCTACACACTTGTGCTCAGCCTGACCTGCACCTGGGTGGGAGTCTTAGTTCCTGCAGAACAATTCAAAAGATATGTATCAGATTGTTAATGTATATCCTTAGGACTCTGTTTTATCACTGAACTATTGTTTGACTGCTTTTCCTTTGTTTCTGTATCCCCTTACTTCCCTGATTAGCACCTGCTTGAATCTCCTCTTTGGAACTCAGGCCTAGGAGACTAAAGCCTTTTTATACAAATAAGAAATGGGGGAGATTTCCCTGGTGGTCCAGTGGCTAAGACTCCGCACTCCCAAAGCAGGGGGCCTGGTTTGATCCCTGGTTGGGGAACTAGATCCCACGTGCATGCTGCAACTAAGAGTCTGCATGCTGCAACTAAGAAGGCCACATGCCACAACTAAAACATGGGGCGATGAAGATCCCATGTGCGACAACTAAGACCTGGCACATCCTAAATAAATAAATATTAAAAAAAAGAAGAAGAAGAAGAAGAAACAGGGGACACAGAGGGGCTTTTGTACCCAGGAGGGCCCTGCAGGCTCCTGCTCATTTCATGCCTCAGCCTCCTCATCTGTAAAATAGGAATAATGGTAAGAGTACCTGCCTTACAGGGTCCTTATGAGAATTTCATGAGTAAAGACAGTGGCTGGCACATAGGAATCACTCAGAAACTGTTTCATGCCATTCTTAGATAAATTGTACTCATTTTGTACTCTCAGTTGTAGAGATGTCCCTAAAGGCTATTTCTTTTCAAATAAAGTACATATTACAATAACTAGGGGTTAAGGGTCTTGTGTGGATGGGAGTTTCTCAGCACTGTGTATGCCCGGCCTGCCCTGGGCTGCAGCCGCCCTCCAGACTGAACTGGCTCAGCCAGCTCCAGGGGGTGGGGGGCGGGGGTTCACCCAGGCCCTCTTGACCAAGGCTGGCACTCAGGGTCCCTCTGAGGGGCGGACCTGGAAGAATGTTACCAAACCAAACTTGGGTCCACTCACCTGTCCGAATAAAGCCAATCTACTCTACTTGTAACAGGGAAGAGCAAAATCTGACTCCATGTTGGATCTGATTCTTTTACTTTAACCTTTGCTTTTGTTATTATAATCATACATAATGGCCTGCCTCAGGGAACCCTGCCCCTCGGCTTGAATGTAAAACTACAGTGTCTTTGTTCAGCTCACAGGGAGACATTCTGACCCTGCCCACCTGTGAATGGCTGTAGAAAAGAAATTAACACCTCCCTTCCTGGATGCTGGCCAAGCCAGGAGATATTTTTCAAGACTTACGGCCTTTTTTAAAAAAACATCTTTATTGCAGTATAATTGCTTTACAATGTTGTGTTAGGTTCTGCTGTATAATAAAGTGAATTAGCTATATGCATACATGTATCCCCATATCCCCCTCCTCTTGCATCTCCCTTCCACCCTCCCTATCCCACCCCTCTAGGTGGTCACAAAGCACTGAGCTGATCTCCCTGTGCTATGCGGCTGCTTCCCACTAGCTATTTTACATTTGGTACTGTGTATATGTCAATGCTACTCTCTTACTTCATCCCAGCTTACCCTTCTCCCTCCCCGTGTCCTCAAGTCCATTCCCTATGTCTGCCTCTTTGTTCCTGTCCTGCCCCTAGGTTCATCAGAACCTTTTTTTTTTTTTTTTTTTTTAGATTCCATATATATGTGTTAGCATACGGCATTTGTTTTTCTCCTTCTGACTTACTTCACTCTGTATGACAGACTCTAGGTCCATCCACCTCACTACAAATAACTCAATTTCGTTTCTTTTTATGGCTGAATAATATTCCATTGTATATATGTGCCACATCTTCTTTATCCATTCATTGGTCTATGGACACTTAGGTTGCTTCCATGTCCTGGCTATTGTAAATAGTGCTGCAATGAACATTGTGGTACATGTCTGTTTTTGAATTATGGTTTTCTCTGGGTATATGCCCAGTAGTGTGATTGCTGGGTCATATGGTAGTTCTATTTTTAGTTTTTTAAGGAACCTCCATACTGTTCTCCATAGTGGCTGTATCAATTTACATTCCCACCAGCAGTGCAAGAGGGTTCCCTTTTCTCCACACCCTCTCCAGCATTTATTTTATTTTATTTTGTTTTTTTTGGCTGTATTGCGTCTTTGTTGCTGCGTGCAGGCTTTCTCTAGTTGCAGCGAGCAGGTGCTACTCTTCATTGAAGTGTGCAGCCTTCTCATTGTGGTGGCTTCCTTTGTTGCGAAGCACAGGTTCGAGGTGTGGGGGCTTCAGTAGTTGTGGCACACAGGTTCAGTAGTGGCGGCTCGCAGGCTCTAGAGCACAGGCTCAGCAGTTGTGAAGCACGGGCTTCATTGCTCTGTGACATGTGGGATCTTTGCGGACCAGGGCTCGAACCTGTGTCCCCTACATTGGCATGCAGATTCTTAACCACTGTGCAACCAGAGAAGCCCCTCTGCAGCGTTTATTCTTCATAGATTTTTTGATGATGGCCATTTTGACCAGTGTGAGATGATACCTCATTGTAGTTTTGATTTGCATTTCTCTAATGATTAGTGATGTTGAACATCCTTTCATGTGTTTGTTGGCAATCTGTATATCTTCTTTGAAGAAATGTCTATTTAGGTCTTCTGCCCATTTTTGGATTGGGTTGTTTGTTTTTTGGATATTGAGCTGCATGAGCTGCTTGTATATTTTGGAGATTAATCCTTTGTCAGTTGCTTCATTTGCAAATATTTTCTCCCATTCTGAGGGTTGTCTTTTCGTCTTTTTTATGGTTTCCTTTGCTGTGCAAAAGCTTCTAAGTTTCATTAGGTCCCATTTGTTTATTTTTGTTTTTATTTCCATTTCTCTAGGAGGTGGGTCAAAAAGGATCTTGCTGTGATTTATGTTATAGAGTGTTCTGCCTATGTTTGCCTCTAAGAGTTTGATAGTATATGTCCTTACATTTAGGTCTTTAATCCATTTTGAGTTTATTTTTGTGTATGGTGTTAGGGAGTGTTCTAATTTCATTCTTTTACATGTAGCTGTCCAGTTTTCCCAGCACCACTTATTGAAGAGACTGTCTTTTCTCCACTGTATATCCTTGCCTCCTTTGTCATAGATTAGTTGACCATAGGTGTGTGGGTTTATCGCTGGGCTTTCTATCCTGTTCCATTGATCTATATTTCTGTTTCTGTGCCACTGCCATACTGTCTTGATTACTGTAGCTTTGTAGTGTAGTCTGAAGTCCAGGAGCCTGATTCCTCCAGCTCCATTTTTCTTTCTCAAGATTGCTTTGGCTCTTCGGGGTCTTTTATGTTTCCACACAAATTGTGAAATTTTTTGTTCTAGTTCTGTGAAAAATGCCATTGGTAGTTTGATAAGGATTGCATTGAATCTGTAGATTGCTTTGGGTAATATAGTCATTATCACAATGTTGATTCTTCCAATCCAAGAACACGGTGTATCTCGCCATCTGTTTGTATCATCTTTAATTTCTTTCATCAGTGTCTTATAGTTTTCTGCATACAGGTCTTTTGTCTCCTTAGGTAGGTTTATTCCTAGGTATTTTATTCTTTTTATTACAGTGGTAAATGGGAGTGTTTCCTAATTTCTCTTTCAGAGTTTTCATCATTAGTGTATAGGAGTGCAAGAGATTTCTGTACACGAATTTTGTATCCTTCTACTCTACCAAATTCATTGATTAGCTCTAGTAGTTTCTGGTAGCATCTTTAGGATTCTCTATGTATAGTATGTCATCTGCAAACAGTGACAGTTTTACTTCTTCTTTTCCAATTTGGATTCCTTTATTTCTTTTTCTTCTCTGATTACTGTGGCTAAAACTTCCAAGACTATGTTGAATAATAGTGGTGAGAGTGGGCAGCCTTGTCTTGTTCCTGATCTTAGAGGAAATGGTTTCAGTTTTTCCCCATTAAGAGCGATGTTGGCTGTGGGTTTGTCATATATGACCTTTATTATGTTGAGGTAGGTTCCCTGTATGGCTACTTTCAGGAGAGTTTTATCATAAACGGGTGTTGAATTTTGTCGACAGCTTTTTCTGCATCTATTGAGATTATCATATGGTTTTTATCCTTCAATTTGTTAATATGGTGTATCACATTGACTGATTTGCGTATATTGAAGAATCCTTGCATTCCTGGGATAAACCCCACTTGATCATGGTGTATGATCCTTTTAATGTGCTGCTGGATTCTGTTTGCTAGTATTTTGTTGAGGATATTTGCATCTACATTCATCAGTGATATTGGTCTGTAGTTTTATTTTTTTGTGGCGTCTTTGTCTGGTTTTGGTATCAGGGTGATGGTGGCTTCGAAGAATGAGTTTGGGAGCGTTCCTCCCTCTGCTATATTTTGGAAGAGTTTGAGAAGGTTAGGTTTAGCTCTTCTCTAAATGTTTGATAAAATTTGCCTGTGAAGCCACCTGGTCCTGGGCTTCTGTTTGTTGGAAGATTTTTAATCACAGTTTCAATTTCATTACTTGTGATTGGTCTGTTTATATTTTCTATTTCTTCCTGGTTCAGTCTCGGAAGGTTGTACTTTTCTAAGAATTTGTTCATTTCTTCCGGGTTGTCCATTTTATTGGCATATAGTTGTTTGTAGTAATCTCTCATGATGCTTTGTATTTCTGCAGTTTCAGTTGTTACTTTCCCTTTTTCATTTCTAATTCTGTTGATTTTAGTCTTCTCCCTTTTTTTCTTGATGAGTCTGGCTAATCGTTTATCAATTTTGTTTATCTTCTCAAAGAACCAGCTTTTAGTTTTATTGATCTTTGCTATCGTTTCCTTCATTTCTTTATCATTTATTTCTGATCTGATCTTTATGATTTCTTTCATTCTGCTAACTTTGGGGTTTTTTTGTTCTTCCCTCTCTAATCACTTTAGGTGTAACGTTAGGTTGTTGATTTGAGTTGTTTCTGTTTCTTGAGGTAGGATTGTATTGCTATAAACTTCCCTCTTAGAACTGCTTTTGCTTCATTGCATAGGTTTTTGGTCATCGTGTTTTCACTGTCATTTGTTTCTAGGTATTTTTTGATTTCCTCTTTGATTTCTTCTGTGATCTCTTGGTTATTTAGTAGCATATTGTTTAGCCTTCATGTGTTTGTATTTTTTCAGTTTTTTTCCTGTAATTGATGTCGAGTCTCATAGCCTTGTGGTCAGAAAAGATACTTGATACGATTTCAATTTTCTTAAATTTACCAAGGCTTGATTTGTGACCCAAGATATGGTCTATCCTGGAGAATGTTCCATGAGCATTTGAGAAGAAAGTGTATTCTGTTGTTTTTGAATGGAATGTCCTGTAAATATCAATTAAGTCCATCATGTTTAATGTGTCATTTAAAGCTTGTGTTTTCTTATTTATTTTCATTTTGGATGATCTGTCCATTGGTGAAAGTGGGGTGTTAAAGTCCCCTACTATGATTGTGTTACTGTCGATTTCCCCTTTTATGGCTGTTAGCATTTGCCTTATGTACTGAGGTACTCCTATGTTGGGTTCATAAATATTTACAATTGTTATATCTTCTTCTTGGATTGATCCCTTGATCATTATGTAGTGTCCTTCTTTGTCTCTTATAATAGTCTTTATTTTAAAGTCTATTTTGTCTGGTATGAGAATTGCTACTGCAGCTTTCTTTTGATTTCCGTTTGCATGGAATATCTTTTTCCATCCCCTAATTTTCAGTCTGTATGTGTCTCTAGGTCTGAAGTGGGTCTCTTGTAGACAGCATATATATGGGTCTTGTTTTCATATCCATTCAGCCAGTCTATGTCTTTTGGTTGGAGTATTTAATCCATTTACATTTAAGGTAATTATCGATATGTATGTTCCTATTACCATTTTCTTAATTGTTCTCAGTTTGTTATTGTAGGTGTTTTCCTTCTCTGTGTTTCCTGCCTAGAGAAGTTCCTTTAGCATTTGTTGTAAAGCTGATTTGGTGGGCTGAATTCTCTTAGCTTTTGCTCGTCTGTAAAGGTTTTAATTTCTCCATGGAATCTGAATGAGATCCTTGCTGGGTAGAGTAATCTTGGTTGTAGGTTTTTCCCTTTCATCACTTTAAATATGTCCTGCCACCCTCTTCTGGCTTGCAGAGTTTCTGCTGAAAGATCAGCTATTAACCTTATGGGGATTCCCTTGTATGTTATTTGTTGCTTTTCCCTTGTTGCTTTTAATATTTTTTCTTTGTATTTAATTTTTGATAGTTTGATTAATATGTGTCTTGGAGTGTTTCTCCTTGGATTTATCCTGTATGGGACTCTCTGTGCTTCCTGGACTTGATTGACTATTTCCTTTCCCATGTTAGGGAAGTTTTCAACTATAACTCTTCATATATTTTCTCAGACACTCTTTCTCTTCCGGGACCCCTATAATTCGAATGTTGGTGTGTTTAATGTTGTCCCAGAGGTCTCTGAGACTGTCTTCCATTCTTTTCATTCTGTTTTGTTTATTCTGCTCCCTGGCACTTATTTCCACCATTTTATCTTCCAGCTAACTTATCCGTTCTTCTGCCTCAGTTAGTCTGCCATTGATTCCTTCTAGAGTATTTTTAATTTCGGTTATTGGGTTGTTCATCACTGTTTGTTTGCTCTTTAGTTCTTCTAGATCCTTGTTAAATGTTTCTTGTATTTTCTCCATTCCATTTCCGAGATTTTGGATCATCTTTACTAACATTACTCTGAATTTTTTTTCAGGTAGGTTGCCTGTTTCGTCTTCATTTATTTGGTATTGTAGGTTTTTACCTTGCTCCTTCGTCTGTAACATATATATATTTTTAAAAATTTATTTTATTTAATTAATTTATTTTTTGGCTATGTTGGGTCTTTGTTGCTGCGCGTGGGCTTCCACGCGCAGTGGAGTGGAAGTCTACTCTTCGTTGCGGTGCATGGGCTTCTCATTGTGGTGGCTTCTCTTTTGCAGAGCACAGGCTCTAGGCGCACGGGCTTCAGTAATTGTGGCACTTGGGCTCAGTAGCTGTGGCTCACGGGCTCTAGAGTGCAGGCTCAGTAGTTGTGGTGCACGGGCTTAGTTGCTTAGCAGCATGTGGGATCTTCCTGGACCAGGGCTCGAACCCATGTCCTCTGCATTGGCAGGTGGATTCTTAACCACTGCACCACCAGGGAAGCCTTGTAACATATTTTTTTGTCATTTCCTTTTTTTTTTTTTTTTTGATGGGTGGGGCTGTATTCCTGTCTTACTGGTTGTTGGGCCTGAGACGTCCAGCACTGGAGTTTGCAGGCAGTTGGATAGAGTCGGGTCTTGGTGCTGAGATGAGGACCTCCGGGAGGCCTTACTCCGATTAATATTCCCTGGTGTCTGAGGTTCTCTGTTAGTCCAGTGGTTTGGACTCAGATGTCCCACCACAGGAGTTTGGGTCTGACCTCCGGCCTGGGAGCCAAGGTCCTGCAAGCCGGTCGCTGGGGGTTCCTCCTGTCCTCTTAGGTGTCCGTGGTCCCCCACTGGTGCCTGTTAAGTGCCCTAGTTGTGCGGCGACATGAATTTCGTGTCCTCGTAGTCTGCCATCTTGACCCTTATGACCTTTTTACTTTACTTCCTCACCTCCTACCCCTCTCTGTTCTGTAAAAGAAACTGGCATCCAGACCCCGAAAAGATGGTACTCTGGGACATTAGTCTGCTATCTTCTCGGTCACCCGGCTTTCTGAATAAAGTTGCTCTTCCTTGCCTCAACACCCCATCTCCCTATTAATGGTCTGTCCTACAGTGAGCAGACCGCGCTTGGATTCAGTAACATACTGACACTGGATTTTGGTCAAGGAAAGTGCTGCATTTATTGCAAGGCACCAATCAAGGAGTCCTGGGCAGTTAGTGCTCAATATACCCTCCCTGACGGATTTCAGGAAAGCATTTTTAAAGGCCAGGTGAGGGAGGGGCGTCCCAGGGCATGTGATCAGCTTGTGCACACTTCTGATTGGTTGATGGTGAGGTAACAGGGTGGGGTCACAGGGGTTAACATTATCAATCCTCAGGCTCCTGTAGGTCTTGGGGCTACGGTGTTCATGGTCATCAGGTGGTTAATTTCTTCCATTTGGTGGGGGTTTTAGCAACTGTAAAACAACTCAGGAAATGTGCATCAGATATTATCTAGGTACTTCAGAGAGGAGCTAAAGCAGAGGATATGGGGGAGGGGTCTGTCCCGGGAAGGCCCTGTAGGGTTCTGCTGGGTTACAAGAGGAGAAGATGGGCAGCATCCGTCAGCTTCCTGGCCTTCGAGTGAGGAAGCAAGTCTGAAGGCTCCTGGCTGTGTAACCTCAGACCTGGGTCACCTCACGAGCCAGAGATCCCTTATGTGTAAGGAGCACAGTGGGCAGAGTCTTACCTAGTTCATAGGAAGGTCCTGAGGACAAAGACAGAGGAAGCTATATGAAGATTCTGGGACCAGAAATTAAAAGTTCAGCATGATGTAATCTCAGCTGTGGCCTTTCAACCCCACTGGCTTCCCTGGCTGCCTGGGGCTCCCAAGAGAGATTGGGCTGTGAGCCAGGGCTCTGACATGCAGAGAGCCCTGGGGACAAAGGGGGAGGTGGGGAGGATGCTCTGGGCTCCTGCAGACCATTGACACCCAAGGGCTGGGAGGCTTCTGGCCTTGCCCAGGGCAAGCTTCCTGGAGAATGTGGAATGAGCCTGGGAGCTAAGGTGCCTGCCCCACAGAGAAAGACCCCCTGCTCCCAGGGGAGGCCAGAGGTGTGAGGCTGGAAGTTGTTGTGACAAGTTAGCAGCTGGCTGCTTCAGGAGAGCTGGGCCCCAGGCGCTGAGAGCAGGGACGCTGCTGTGGTCTGCAGCACCTCCGGAATGCAGCCCCACAAATCCGTGCTCAGCCTGGAGGGAACACTCAGTGCCCAGCCCACGAGGTGGGCCATCCCCTTAGGGCAGTCAGGCATGGCCTGGGGGACACAGAACGTGCCCCTTAGGAGCCCCTGGGAATCTTGCCTAGGGCCTGACACCCTGGGGACTGGCCACTGGCCCCAAGGCTCCCAGCCTCCTCCTCAAGGCCCACCTCCCTCCTGAGTTTAAGAGACACAAGTCAGGTACAGGTGCCGGAAAACCCTCTCTTGAGAACAAAAAGAACCAAAGCAACTTGGACAAAGAGGACTTTGGAAGCTGTTAGGGAAACATTGAGCTGGTGCTTGATGAAAGGCGCTATGTAAATGCCGCACATTAGAGTGATTATCCTTGTCAGAAAAACATAAACGAGCAAAATTATTTTGAAAGCCACCTGATTTAAGTCTTTGAATCATACTCACATGCGCCAGCAAAATGCAAATGGCATGGGTTCTCAGAATCTGTGTGCTTTCCTTTACTTGTGAGACTATTATTATGAAAGGCTTCCAGAGTCTGCCCACTTCCTTTAGTAAAAAGACAACTTTTGTAATTAATTTGACTACAATGGATTACCCTCAGGTGTGGCATCTGGGAGAAATGAAAGAAGCTCAGAGCTCCCCCAGAGAAATTGAGGATTGAGAGATGGGGGTGGGGGTTAATGTAATAAAGAGTAAATGGCAGCAAACTATTATATATAGGATGGATAAACAATAAGGTTCTACTGTATCCTATGATAAACCATAATGGAAAAGAATATGAAAACGAATGTATATATATGTATAACCGAATCACTGTTCTGTACACCTGAAGCTAACACAACATTGTAAATCAACTATGCTCCAATAAAATCAGTTTATAAAAGAGTAAATGGCAGACCTGGGGGCAGCACCTGGAATATGTCCACAGCCACCAGTGGTCGCCTGCCACTTGTGCTGCACAGGGACACCTCCTGTGGGTCTGACCTTTCAGATATTAGTTCTCATAAGTAATCATCAGATCAAACCACCCAGTTCTGGGCATGGAAAATCTGGCTCCCAAGAAGGGGTTTATGGGCCATGATGAGGAGAGGGATGGGGCAGAGCTCAGAAGTGGCTTTGGTGAGAAGCTCTGTGCTCTGGCTTTAGCAATAAGTGGAAATGTTACTGAATTGGTTGACTGGACCCACACCGGGGCCCTAGCCCAGGCCAAGACCCCCTGTCTCAGCCAGGGAGGTTCTTTTTCCAGTTGGATTTGCCCAGCCAATAACAAAACCAATGCTGAGACTGGAATAGCACAAGCTTTATTCAATGGCCAAAGAATGGAGAAGTGGGAAACTAGTTCACAAATCAACTTCTCAACCCAATTTGGGCAGAGACATCAAATATATAGGATGGTCGAGGGAAAAGGGAGGGAATTGGAAAGAGGGAGGAATATTCATGACTAATCTGAGAACAGGGGTGTGGTTTGGACCCCAATTTGATGCAGCTCTCCTTTTCAGTCCTTGTATAGGCCTTTCCAGTTGTCATGGCAACCGTCAACACTCATGCTGCTGGTGGGCGTGTCATGTAGCAAGTTAATGAATTACAATGAGCATATAATGAGGCTCAAGGTCTATTGAAAGTCAAATCTTCCACCATTTTGGGCCTAGTTGGTTCTAACTTGTTCTGTTTCTCTTTGCAGCTTCCTTCTGAAACTTAGATAAGAGTAATAGTTTCCATTTGAGGGTGGGGTAGGGGAATGATTCAGGGCAATAGCCTTGGTGAGATAGGCGGGAAAGGGGCAGGACACAAACGCTAGATAATGAAGAAGGGGTATGGTTGTTGGGATGCAATAAAGACCGTCTGGAACCAAGGTGCCTTTGACAATAGTCTGCATTGACCTTTTAGCTCATTATACCTTCATTGTAATACCAAAAATCACTCCCCCTTATGCCATGACAGTTCCAAGGAGGAACATAAAAGGCCAAAAAGTGGGCAGTGGCCCATTTCCTGGGAAATCCCCACCCTACCCCGAAATAGCAAGAATATTCCTCCCACTCATTAGCTTATGAAATCATTAAACCCATAAAAACCTTCCACCCCACCACCCAGGGCCTGCTCTCACTTTCTGAGATGACCACATTCTACCTGTGGAACGCGTTTTCTCTAAATAAACTTGCTTTCCCTTTACTCTAGCTTGTTCTTGAATTGTTTCCTTCGGGAAGCCAAGGACCCTCCCTTGGTGGTCTGTCCTAAGGACTCCTGCAGGTCCTAGGATGTGACATTTCCCTCTCCTGCAACATTGGTAAGAGAAACACACTCTGTTTACCCCAACACAACCCAGAGCACTTTCTCCCCAGCGGTGGGCTTTTGCCTTCCTGACAGCCACTATCCAGAGTGACAGAGCTTCATGCTGCCTCCTCAGAGACTACGGTCAGGCTGATGCCAAAAGCTCGGCCTCTCTGCACCGGGTGCAGAATTGAATCTTGGAAACAGAGTTTTGGGTGAAGTAGAAAAGGATAGCTTTATTGCTTTGCCAGGCAAAGGGGACACAGTGGGCTCGTGCTTCGAAAAACTGTGTGTCCCAACTCAGGAGGATTTGATGAGGAGTTTTATAGCAATACATCAAGGCTGGGGTTGCTGACAAGATGAGGGTGTGTGCAGGGTCTCAGGTGGTCGGGTCTCCTAATCTTGATGAGCTTCTCTGGTCCCTTTAATCTTGACTCAGGTGGTTTCCTGGCTGCTCCTCCCTTGACTAGCAACTGTTTGAATCTGCCCTTTGGAACTCAGGGAAGGTCATGGAGGCTAGAGAGTCTTGCCTACAAGAAATGGGGGACAAAAAGAGGCTTCCGTTTTTACTGAGCTCTGACCACCACAGCAACAGTCAGCTCTACCCACCACCAGAGCCTCCCATCAAGCCTCTTAGATAGCCTCAACCACCAGAGGGCAGACAACAGAAGCAAGAAAAACTACAATCCTGCAGCCTGTGGACCAAAAACCACAGTTACAGAAAGACAGAGAAGATGAAAAGGCAGAGGGCTATGTACCAGATGAAGGAACAAGAAAAAACCCCAGAAAAACAACTAAATGAAGTGGAGATAGGCAACCTTCCAGAAAAAGAATTCAGAATAATGATAGTGAAGATGATCCAGGACCTCGGAATAAGAATGGAGGCAAAGATTGAGAAGATGCAAGAAATGATTAACAAAGACCTAGAAGAATTAAAGAACAAACAAACAGAGATGACCAATACAATAACTGAAATGAAAACTACACTAGAAGGAATCAATAGCAGAATAACTGAGGCAGAAGAACGGATAAGTGACCTGGAAGACAGAATGGTGGAATTCACTGCTGCAGAACAGACTAAAGAAAAAAGAATGAAAAGAAATGAAGGCAGCCTAAGAGACCTCTGGGACAACATTAAACACAACAACATTCGCATTATAGGGGTCCCAGAAGGAGAAGAGAGAGAGAAAGGACCAGAGAAAATATTTGAAGAGATTATAGTCGAAAACTTCCCTAACATGGGAAAGGAAATAGCCACCCAAGTCCAGGAAGCGCAGAGAGTCCCATACAGAATAAACCCAAGGAGAAACATGCCGAGACACATAGTTATCAAAGTGGCAAAAATTAAAGAAAAAGAAAAATTACTGAAAGCAGCAAGGGAAAAACGACAAATAACATACAAGGGAACTCCCATAAGGTTAACAGCTGATTTCTCAGCAGAAACTCTGCAAGCCAGAAGGGAGTGGCATGATATACTTAAAGTGATGAAAGGGAAGAACCTACAACCAAGATTACTCTACCCAGCAAGGATCTCATTTAGATTTGATGGAGAAATCAAAAGCTTTACAGACAAGCAAAAGCTAAGAGAATTCAGCACCACCAAACCAGCTCTACAACAAATGCTAAAGGAACTTCTCTAAGTGGGAAACACAAGAGAAGAAAAGGACCTACAAAAACAAACCCAAAACAATTAAGAAAATGGTCATAGGAACATACATATCGATAATTACCTTAAACGTGAATGGATTAAATGCCCCAACCAAAAGACATAGACTGGCTGAATGGATACAAAAACAAGACCCATATGTATGCTGTCTACAAGAGACCCACTTCAGACCTAGGGACACATACAGACTGAAAGTGAGGGGATGGAAAAAGATATTCCATGCAAATGGAAATCAAAAGAAAGCTGGAGTAGCTATACTCATATCAGATAAAATAGACTTTAAAATAAAGAATGTTACAAGAGACAAGGAAGGACACTACATAATGATCCAGGGATCAATCCAAGAAGAAGATATAACAATTATAAATATATATGCACCCAACATAGGAGCACCTCAATACATAAGGCAACTGCTAACAGCTATAAAAGAGGAAATCGACAGTAACACAATAATAGTGGGGGACTTTAACACCTCACTTACACCAATGGACAGATCATCCAAAATGAAAATAAATAAGGAAACAGAAGCTTTAAATGACACAATAGACCAGATAGATTTAATTGATATATATAGGACATTCCATCCAAAAACGGCAGATTACACGTTCTTCTCAAGTGCGCACGGAACATTCTCCAGGATAGATCACATCTTGGGTCACAAATCAAGCCTCAGTAAATTTAAGAAAATTGAAATCATATCAAGCATCTTTTCTGACCACAACGCTATGAGATTAGAAATGAATTACAGGGAAAAAAACGTAAAAAAGACAAACACATGGAGGCTAAACAATACGTTACTAAATAACCAAGAGATCACTGAAGAAATCAAACAGGAAATAAAAAAATACCTAGAGACAAATGACAATGAAAACACGACGACCCAAAACCTATGGGATGCAGCAAAAGCGGTTCTAAGAGGGAAGTTTATAGCTATACAGGCCTACCTAAAGAAACAAGAAAAATCTCAAGTAAACAATCTAACCTTACACCTAAAGAAACTAGAGAAAGAAGAACAAACAAAACCCAAAGTTAGCAGAAGGAAAGAAATCATAAAGATCAGAGCAGAAATAAATGAAATAGAAACAAAGAAAACAATAGCAAAGATCAATAAAACTAAAAGTTGGTTCTTTGAGAAGATAAACAAAATTGATAAGCCATTAGCCAGACTCATCAAGAAAAAGAGGGAGAGGACTCAAATCAATAAAATCAGAAATGAAAAAGGAGAAGTTACAACAGACACCGCAGAAATACAAAACATCCTAAGAGACTACTACAAGCAACTTTATGCCAATAAAATGGACAACCTGGAAGAAATGGACAAATTCTTAGAAAGGTATAACCTTCCAAGACTGAATCAGGAAGAAACAGAAAATATGAACAGACCAATCACAAGTAATGAAATTGAAACTGTGATTAAAAATCTTCCAACAAAGAAAAGTCCAGGACCAGATGGCTTCACAGGTGAATTCTATCAAACATTTAGAGAAGAGCTAACACCCATCCTTCTCAAACTCTTCCAAAAAATTGCAGAGGAAGGAACTCTCCCAAACTCATTCTATGAGGCCACCATCACCCTGATACCAAAACCAGACAAAGACACTACAAAAAAAGAAAATTACAGACCAATATCACTGATGAATATAGATGCAAAAATCCTCAACAAAATACTAGCAAACAGAATCCAACAACACATTAAAAGGATCATACACCACGATCAAGTGGGATTTATCCCAGGGATGCAAGGATTCTTCAATATACACAAATCAATCAATGTGATACACTATATTAACAAATTGAAGAATAAAAACCATATGATCATCTCAATAGATGCAGAAAAAGCTTTTGACAAAATTCAACACCCATTTATGATAAAAACTCTCCAGAAAGTGGGCATAGAGGGAACCTACCTCAACATAATAAAGGCCATATATGACAAACCCACAGCAAACATCATTCTCAATGGGGAAAAACTGAAAGCATTTCCTCTAAGATCAGGAACGAGACAAGGATGTCCACTCTCACCACTATTATTCAACATAGTTCTGGAAGTCCTAGCCACGGCAATCAGAGAAGAAAAAGAAATAAAAGGAATACAAATTGGAAAAGAAGAAGTAAAACTGTCTTTGTTTGCGGATGACATGATACTATACATAGAGAATCCTAAAACTGCCACCAGAAAACTGCTAGAGCTAATTAATGAATATGGTAAAGTTGCAGGTTACAAAATGAATGCACAGAAATCTCTTGCATTCCTATACACTAATGATGAAAAATCTGAAAGAGAAATTATGGAAACACTCCCATTTACCATTGCAACAAAAAGAATAAAATACCTAGGAATAAACCTACCTAGGGAGACAAAAGACCTGTATGCAGAAAACTATAAGACACTGATGAAAGAAATTAAAGATGATACCAACAGATGGAGAGATATGCCATGTTCTTGGATTGGAAGAATCAACATTGTGAAAATGAGTATACTACCCAAAGCAATCTACAGATTCAATGCAATCCCTATCAAATTACCAATGGCATTTTTTACGGAGCTAGAACAAATCATCTTAAAATTTGTATGGAGACACAAAAGACCCCGAATAGCCAAAGCAGTCTTGAGGCAAAAAAATGGAGCTGGAGGAATCAGACTCCCTGACTTCAGACTATACTACAAAGCTACAGTAATCAAGACAATATGGTACTGGCACAAAAACAGAAACATAGATCAATGGAACAAGATAGAAAGCCCAGAGATTAACCCACGCACCTATGGTCAACTAATCTATGACAAAGGAGGCAAAGATATACAATGGAGAAAAGACAGTCTCTTCAATAAGTGGTGCTGGGAAAACTGGACAGCTACATGTAAAAGAATGAAATTAGAATACTCCCTAACACCATACACAAAAATAAACTCAAAATGGATTAGAGACCTAAATATAAGACTGGACACTATAAAACTCTTAGAGGAAAACATAGGAAGAACACTCTTTGACATAAATCACAGCAAGATCTTTTTTGATCCACCTCCTAGAGTAATGGAAATAAAAACAAAAATAAACAAGTGGGACCTAATGAAACTTCAAAGCTTTTGCACAGCAAAGGAAACCATAAACAAGACGAAAAGACAACCCTCAGAATGGGAGAAAATATTTGCAAATGAATCAACGGACAAAGGATTAATCTCCAAAATATATAAACAGCTCATTCAGCTCAATATCAAAGAAACAAACACCCCAATCCAAAAATGGGCAGAAGACCTAAATAGACATTTCTCCAAAGAAGACATACAGACGGCCAGGAAGCACATGAAAAGATGCTCAACATCACTAATTATTAGAGAAATGCAAATCAAAACTACAATGAGGTATCACCTCACTCCTGTTAGAATGGGCATCATCAGAAAATCTACAAACAACAAATACTGGAGAGGGTGTGGAGAAAAGGGAACCCTCTTGCACTGTTGGTGGGAATGTAAATTGATACAGCCACTATGGAGAACAATATGGAGGTTCCTTAAAAAACTAAAAATAGAATTACCATATGACCCAGCAATCCCACTACTGGGCATATACCTAGAGAAAACCGTAATTCAAAAAGACACATGCGCCCGAATGTTCATTGCAGCACTATTTACAATAGCCAGGTCATGGAAGCAACCTAAATGCCCATCAACAGACGAATGGATAAAGAAGATGTGGTACATATATACAATGGAATATTACTCAGCCATAAAAAGGAACGAAATTGAGTCATTTGTTGAGACGTGGATGGATCTAGAGACTGTCATACAGAGTGAAGTAAGTCAGAAAGAGAAAAACAAATACCGTATATTAATGCATGTATGTGGAACCTAGAAAAATGGTACAGATGAGCCAGTTTACAGGGCAGAAGTTGAGACACAGATGTAGAGAATGGACATATGGACACCAAGGGGGGAAAACTGCGGTGGGGTGGGGATGGTGGTGTGCTGAATTGGGCGATTGGGATTGACATGTATACACTGATGTGTATAAAACTGATGCCTAATAAGAACCTGCAGTATAAAAAAACAAACAAAACAACTAATACTAAACTTTCATTGGGTTATTTGTATGGAAATATGTTAATATAAATGTTTCAGACATTACATGAAATTTCTAAAAATCTTATATTTGTATTTGTATGGAAATATGTATGGAAATATGTTAATATAAATGTTTCAGACATTACAGGAAACTTCTAAAAATCTTATATGTTCTGGTATAATGTTATAAGTAATAAGCCTAGTTATTACTTTAAAATGTATATCTCAGAAATAACTAATTTTCTTGTCAACTGCATTATTATGAACTTTCATCAAATCTTTAACCATGAAAAAAAAAAAAAAAAAAAAAAAAAAAGAGGCTTCCATGCTCAGGAGCTCACGGCTCCCCCTGCCCGGCTCCAAGGCCACCTCCTCAGTTTACAGTTCAGGAACCGGGGTTAATGTGGTGCCCAGGGTCGCCCAGGTGCAGGCAGGATGAGGACCAGAACCCGCACCTCCAGATGCCAGTCTGAAGAGCTTGGCACCGCACTGCTCCATTTCTACACCCGCTTTCGCCCCCTTGCTGTGGGGAAAGGGTCCGGTACTCTCGTCCGTGCTCACCCAGGTGTAAATGTCTATCTGACAGAAAATGTCAAAGAGAAGGTGTGCATTAAGCACAGCAAGTGGGTAAGCAAAGTATTTGGGGAGGCGAAGGCCAGGGATTGGAGATGGAGAGCCCAAGTTCAGGTGCTGTTTACTAGCTGGGGGTGTCTTTCCAACAATGGTAATAATGACCTCTGCAAATCTGTTTGCGAATTTTTAAAGAGGGAAACAAAAGATTTGTGAAGTGTAAATGAGACTTTTTTGGGAATTCTCTGGCAGTCCAGTGGTTTGGACTCTGCGCTTTCACTGCCAAGGGCACTGGTTCAATCCCTGTTTGGGGAACTAAGATCCCACAAACCTCATGGCCTGGCCAACAAAAGAAAAAAAAAAAAAAGAACTTGGTAAATGAGATGTTTCTGAAGAGCACTTTAAAAGTTAGACAGGTATGCAAATACAAGATATAAAGGGATTATCTTATCAGGAACGGACAAAAAGCATGATTCTTCTGGGCCAGAAAACTCTCTGGGCAAGGGACCATCACAAAACATCAACATCATGATTATTATTTTAACTATTATCTGGGAGGGACTGCCACAGGGGATGTAAAATGGTTTCAGTCTAAAAAATCCCTGGGTAAACGTAAGATTTTTGAAGCAAGGTGGCTGTGTGGCCGTGGGAGCCTTCTGTATCCTCATGACAACTCCGGGCCGCCTCAGCGAGGCCTGGAGTCGGCTTCCTTCTTCTGAAGAGCACTGGCGCCCTCTAGTGGACACTGCTGAGAGAACTACCACAGCGCCGCAGAGGCTCAATGGCTGGGAGGCCGCTAGGGGCGCTGCAGACAGGCCGGACTGCTGGAGCCCAGGGAGGGGCTCCCAGACATTTGGGCAGATGTTAGAGACAGACGGTTAGGTTTTTCTGTCTGTTAATGTGCTTAGAATGGGGTCTACAGGTTTATAAATATAGGAAAAGCTTACAGGTTCGGTCCCGATCATTTAAAACATGCAATAATCTCTGATTAATTATCAAGGCACAAGCTCCTGTTTGTTCCAGGAGTAGCAAAAGCATTTGCTAAAGAAATTAAACCTATGATTCCTTCACACCCGGCTGTCTTTCTGCTCTTAAAGTCCCTGAATGCCTTGAGAGGGAGTTTGGAAGAAGCAAGTGGAGAGGGAAGGAAGGGCATGGAGGGCAGGGAGCCCCTCACCTCCTACCATCGCTCACTGGATGTCCAGGGTGGGCTCTGGGCACTGGTAGGAGGCGGGGGCCTGGAGGCCATCATAGGGAGGACCAGGCATCATGTCCCTCCTGCAGGACAGGTGACTTCTGAGCTTCAGGCAGAGCTGTGGTCCCTACTGCAGGCCGAATCCACTGGGTGCAGCCAGGGGAAGGGTCTCTTTGGGGGAAGCACTGGCCTGTCTCTGACGCATGGAGGCTCCTGGCACTCACAGAAATCTTTCTCTTGATCTTCTCCCTTGGCTCCTCCAGCAAGAAAGGAGGTGCCGAGGAGGTCTCTGGGGGTCAGAATCCAGGAATCGGATCTTGTACAAGCGCCTCACGCAGTAACCCATCCTCTGCCTCCAGCCCTTTATTCTTTCACCTGAGCCACCCACTAAGAGCTCTGACCCCCCTTCCTGCACAGTAGGCCTTGATGGTCCAGAAAACCAGAGCTCAAGACTATGGCATCCAAAAATTTGTTCTCTTTTCCTCGGGTGAAGAAAGAGCTGGGTCATTCCTTCCTGCCGCTAGAGTGGGCTGAATCCTCAGGCATTCAGGAAAAGAAGTGAAAACAAGGCAGCTGATTTCCAAATTAAACCAGACTGAAATTCATACTAAGCTACACTATTAATAATTTTAAAAAGCTTTTATTGGGCCTCCCTGGTGGCGCAGTGCTTAGGAGTCCGCCTGCCAATGCAGGGGTCACGGGTTCAAGCCCTGGTCCAGGAGGATCCCACATGCCGCGGAGCAACTAAGCCTGTGCACCACAACTACAGAGCCTGCGCTCTAGAGCCCGCGAACCACAACTACTGAGCCCGTGAACCACAACTACTGAGCCCGTGTGCCACAACTACTGAGTCTGTGCTCTGGAGCCTGTGAGCCACAACTACTGAAGCCTGCGCGCCTAGAGCCCGTGCTCCGCAACAAGAGAAGCCACCGCAATGAGAAGCCCGCGCGCAGCAACGAAGACCCAACGCAGCCAAAAATAAATTAAAAAAAGAAAAAAAGGTTTTATTTATTGAGTGTCTACTATACACTGGGCACTTCAAATTCAATATTTCTAATCCTTACAACAGCCCAGCAAGTAAGTTTTATTTTCTCTATTTTCTGCATGAGAAAATTGAGAATCAGGGAGGTTAAATGCCATGCCACAAGCCACACAGCTATAGATAATCAAACTAGGCAGGTTATGCTGCGGTAATAAATAACCCCCACATTCCAGTGGCTTATGTTAAGCCGGTAGTGGTTTATTTCTCACAGACATCAAGTCCATCGCTCTCCTCTGCACTGTCCTGGCTCTGAGGTCCAGACTGGTGGAGCTGCCAGCCTCGGGGCATCGCTGCATGCTGGTTCAGAGGCTGGAGGGCTCTGAGGGTCCCTGCTGGTATATGCAGGGCACAGCTCCCTGGCCCAACAAGTGACTCAGCCCCCCCAACTGCAGTCTACATGTGCTCAGGAGTCAGAGGCCTGAACTGCTGGGCAGCAGCCTTAGAGACAGGGACCCGTCCCTGCCTGTGCCTCCTCTCCCCTCTGGGGCTTACTCACTCTCTCTCTCTGTGTCTCCCCGCCTTCCTTCTCCTGTCCCTCTTCTTCTCTCTGCATCCTAACACTGCTCATAATTTTCTGGTGGGTTAGCCAAGAAATAAAAACAAGTTCTCAGGGTGTACACAATTTATCCCAAAAGTCATTAAATACAACTGACAATGGTACACTTGATAGAATTTGTCACTGACTGAAAATTCACAGGACAACAAATCTACCTGGCCAAGTTTACAGAATTTGATTAGAAAAAGTGGTCACAAAAGAAAATTCACAATTGCGGATGCTCTAATGGGTAGAATATATGGATCAGAAGTTGATGACGAATCAACTTTTTTTTAAAAAATAAATTTATTTATTTTATTTATTTATTTTTGGCTGCATTGTATCTTCGTTGCTGCGTCTGGGCTTTCTCTAGTTGTGGCGAGCGGGAGCTACTCTTCATTGTGGTGCGTGGGCTTCTCATTGTGGTGGCTTCTCTTGCTGTGGAGCACGGGCTCTAGGCATGCAGGCTTGAGTAGCTGTGGCGTACGGGCTCAGTAGTTGTGGCTCGCGGGCTCTAGAGTGCAGGCTCAGTAGTTGTGGCGCACGGGCTTAGTTGCTCTGCGGCATGTGGGATCTTCCTGGACCAGGGCTCGAACCTGTGTCCCCTGCATTGGCAGGTGGATTCTTAACCACAGTGCTACCAGAGAAGCCTGATGAATCAACTTTGATGTAAAATGTGAGTGGGAAAGAATTGTTGCCAATGAATTTCAAGACTGTAGAAATGAAAGATGGAAAAAATTGGAAACCATTTAACTGCACAATAGGGAAAATGCATTAATTAAATTGGATTAAAGGAGTTTGCTCTGAAAAATGCTTGTTCAGTGAAAATGCATCAGCATTTCCATCTTCTGTGACCTCTGTGGCCAGGTCAGTGACTCACTGACTCACAGCCCCTGGTGGCCTCTGTGAATGTCACCGGCCCTCTTTGGCCTTATTTACATGTAGAACTCCAGTTCCAAGTATTGAACCTGGAACTCCACCTCTTTGCACACAATCTCTTAATCTGCCGCTGCTCCATTCACCATATCACTCCCCTTGTACAGCTCACTTTCCCTCCCTACGTGCTTCTCTTCCCGTGGGCCTGCCTCCAGCTCACTTCTCTTCTATGTGTTCTCCCTAGGCAATTTCAAACCATCTCATATATTTACTGCTACTTTGTGCTGATGACTGCAGAATTGACATCCTTAACTGTAACAGTCAGTCTTCTTAGCTTTAAACAACAAAAAGGCTGATTAACTTGAGCAGGAAAAGGCAATTTACTGGAAAGATAGTAAGTTTCTCAAGAATTGACCAGAAAGCTGAGGAGATTAGGCTTAGAAAATGAGCAGGAATCAGAGGTCAGAACCTCTGACCCCACCAGGGTCACAACGCTAGGGTGATCAGGTTAGGACCTGCTGTCCCCTCAGGCTGCTGGTACCACTGCCCCTGGACATGGGGAGCGCCACTGAGTTACCTGAGGGAGTTCTAACTGCCCTGCCTCTTGGTGTCACTTGCCCAGAGTTGGGCTACACTTAAGTGACCTACCCACGCTCTGGCTACCAGGGGGAGGGGGGAGTTGGCATCTGGTCTTGTTGCGGGGAGGTGCCCTCCCTCTCACTACGATCTGCGCTGCGGCAGATTCTGCAAACATAGGAAGTGGAATCAGGGCCACAGAGCCCACAAAGCCTAAAAATTGTTACCAGCTGGTCCTTTACATAAAAGGTGTGTGGCAGCCATAAATAAATATTAAAAAAAAAAAAGGTGTGCGGACCTCTGCTTTAGAGGTTGAACAGTCACAGACTTGAAGTTGGACCGGTCACGAGAATTTTCAGGTCAGGCTTGTGTTGTCTTTGGCCTTCTGTCTATTTGCTTCTGGTTAGTTGCAGGTACAAGTAGCAACGGCCACCTCTCTTGTCTAGACATAGATTTTTTAAGTCGGAAGGCTCTGGCCATTTGCCTACTGACCTTCATGCTCAATTCATTCCTCAGCCCATGCCCTGTTTAATGGCAGTTATCTTGAGGCCATCGGAAACAACTGGTTTGCAGGGGAAATCAATGCCCCTACCTTCTGGGCCACTGGGTGGTTCTCTTGTCTTGGAGAGAGATTTCAAAGGGAGATGCTTGAGAAAAGTTAGGGCCATGTCCCAGACCTATTTCCTGCTACAAGGCTATCTCTTAATTTAGAAATGCTTCACTTCAGTGACTCGAATCAGTTAGCTTTGTTTTTGACTCACAAAAGCCCCACATTCTCAGACTCTCAGGCACCTTCAAGCACAGGCTGCAGGCAGAGTTGTACTGCCTTCCACCCCTCACTGCAAACTGCCTAGGTTTCCCCTAGATTATTATAAAAGGGACAAAGACTACCCAAAATATGCCAATATTCTGATTTTTTCCCTCAACCATTTCTTCTGAACCACAGGCTGGGTTCATATCTCCCAATGTGTTGTAGGTGACAATTTGACCAAATGTCTTGCCATGGCATAACAAACATCCCCGGTTTTCCAGCATGCAATGATCCTTTCCTGCCATCTGCTAAATCAGTGCCATGCTTTTAGGTACCAACATCTAGACAACATAGGATACAGATTTTTCTGGGTGTAAGAGAGACCCCAAACAACAGTGACTAAGATAGAAGTGATCCATTTCTCATGTCACTGTCTGAAGGCAGGCAGTCTAGGGCTGGTACGGCAGCTCTGCTTTAAGAGGTTGTCTAGAGACTTAGACTCTATCTTGTTGCTCCGGCCTGCCTCAGGTGTTGCTCCCCAGTCCATTGTTCATGCCATAGGGTGGAGGGAGTGAACATGGCATCCTCCCTGCCCCCTTTAGAAGACACACCCTTGGACTTCCCTGGTGGCGCAGTGGTTAAGAATCGCCTGCCAATGAAGGAGACATGGGTTCGATCCCTGGCCCGGGAAGATCCCACATGCCACGGAGCAACTAAGCCCGTGCGCCACAACTACTGAGCCTGCGCGCCTAGAGCCCCTGCTCTGCAACAAAGAGAAGCCACCGTAATGAGAAGCCTGTGCACCGCAACAAAGAGTAGCCTCAGCTCACTGCAAGTAGAGAAAGCCTGCACGCAGCAATAAAGACCCAGTGCAGCCATAAATAAATAAATAAATAAATAAATTTTAAAATAAATAAATAAATAAATAAAAGACACACCCTGGAAATGGCCTACCTCTCTTCTTTCTTCACACATCTCACTGGCCACGAGCTAGTCATATAACCACACAGCCGAAAGGAGGATGAAAATGCAGTCTTCATTAGAGAGAACAGAGAGAGTTGATGTCGGTAGGCAACATAATCAATTAGTCCCCACCAAATCAGGTCAGACCCTTGATTACCACTCCAGCCCTGCAGTCTATTGTAACTACCATGATTATCTTGCTTTTGGCAGTTAAGTGCCTGAAATCAACTCCTTCTACTCTGGTGTCTTTCCTTTTCCATTAAAATCAAGGATCCCATTTCAACTGCGTCCAATTACATCATTGGTTTATGGAAATCAGTCATGAAATTGCTTTTTGGAGATGCTGGTGCTCTACTCACCAATGCCTTTTTGTCTTCTGGGCCCTCCTGAGGATAGAATAGATGTATGGGCAGGTCACGCATGATACATCTTCTATAGCATTTCTATATCCCTAAGTTTTTGCATTCTTTCCTCCATTATTCCATGGAGTTTCATTTTGCACAAGGCACTGTTGAATCCAGGTTTCAAATCAACAACGGACATGGCCATCAGGACCACTCACAGTGGCTGGAGCTGGAACGCTGGCTCCTGATTTCTGGTGAGCGTACTCCTGATTAAATAATGATGTAAAATTACGCACTCGTGGCAAACACTGGGATGCAACACCTGCTCTCCTCTCAGGAATGAAGGACTTACTTCCTCAGCTGCTGGGAGTGTTGCCGGCAGTGGGCCCTCAGCTGGCAGCCCACTTAGGGCTGAAGAAAACAGCACTGCCCTGGGTCACGCCCCCTTCCTGGAGTGGCCACAGCCAAGGTTAGTCAAAGTTGGACCCTTGGCCCCAACGTGAACGACTCCAAATGGCCATCCCACCTCCCAAGCTTGCAACGGGGCTGGCTAAAGCCTTTGCTGGCAGTGCACCCAGCTCAACCTCTCTGCCCAGCTTTGCTTCTGTCCCTTCTATTCCACAGGCATGGTCCCCGGAGTGCTTCCTAATAAAAGCTCTGCATGCTCATCTCCATCTGATTCTGCTTCTCTGAAATTCTTTTGATGATGAAGATTTAACTTTAAGTACAGTTGACCCTTGAACAGCCCGGGGGGTAGGGGCCTGACCCTCTGCATAGTTGAAAATCCCAGTATAATTTATGGTTGGCCCTCCATATAGACAGTTCCTTCTTAGAGACTGTGGATTCAGCCCACCACTGACTTGTAGCACTGTGGTATTTCCTGTTGAAAAAAATCTGCATGTAAGTGGACCCATGCAGTTCAAATCCCTGTTATTCAAGGGTCAACTGTAATTACACCCCATCCCTCTGCCCCCTACTTCCAGGCCGTGCTAGGGTCTGACGCTAGTTATAGACCGATAAGCAATGAGTGATGGGGCGGGGGAGGGCATGAGTAGAATTGGCTTCCTTCTGCGAGGAAATGTGTGAAGGGAGTTACAGCATCTTCAAACTAGGCATCAGACAGGGAGGGAATGTCAGCAAGGGAGACCTGGTAGGGGTTCAATGCTCAGTGTTCTATGAGTCCAGCAGATTTCCCCAAATATCTTTATTACAATTTTGGGGGGAGGTCACAATCTTTCCTGAAAAATGCCCTAGTCTTTCCATAACATACCTAGGGAGTTAGTCAATTCAGTAGATGCTGAAGTTTGTCAGTGCTGCTCCGTGCTTGGTTTTTAGCTATGTTAGCCTTAAAGGACTGCAGATGATAAGACACCACAGTATTAGACAGTCTTTGGATGGACAGTTTAGAGATTTGAGCTTGTCACTTTTTTTTTAAACAGTGTGATGGGGACTGAAGCCTACTGAACCACCAATTGATCAGATGAACAAGAATGTTCCAATGTGTTAGTAAATCTTAACGTTACCCGTGCAAACGTGGCAGGTGAACCGTAACATGAACCTTCTGAAGAAAATGTCTCAAAAGAGTAACTGATGGTGGACCACCTGCTCCTGGGATAGGGTTTTTGTGGCCCTCTCAAGTTCCATCACCTAGGTAGCTGCCGGTCAAACATTCATGGAGGCTCCTACAAGAATAGGATGTGATGTTTAAAGTCCATGCCATGTGGAAATTGGTTTTGATTTATTTTTAATGGTCTTAGACATCCAGTAGGGGCATTGGAGACCTCTAAGAAGACTGAAAACAATCTAAGACTAGCAATAGGTTCTTCCTGCAATCAGACCATAGCAATTTACTGAAAGAATAAAATCCCCCAAATTTATTAACATTTATGTTCAGGGAAACCCCTGTGAACCCTCTGGGTTACAGTCTAAAGATCTATATTGCCAGCTGTTCCTATAACAGGAATAGAAGATGTTCTGAAAAGTTCACATGAAGAAAAATCACAGTTAACCTTGCCCTTGATTTCCTCAGAGTGCCACAAAATTCTCCTCTGAATCTACACTGGACTGAAACACTTGTTAAAATTGCATCAATTGTGTTCAAGGTCAGATGCTCTGGTCAGAAAAGTTTGTCTGCCAATCCTGCTTTATTAGCCATGAAATGATTTTCTTTTCATACATTATTGAAAGCCCCAAGTTTAATAAAGTCAAAGGCATAGAAATGTTAGAAATGGATAGAGCTGCTTTTCATGATTCAAGGGAGAAAGCTTGAGAGCAAAGCATGGAGAGCCAGGAGAGACTGCCCTGCTGCATCAGGGATGTAAGTGGGGAATGGGCCAGCCTTTTAGTTACACTTCTCCTTTCTGCATTAGAAGGAAGAGTCTTTCTGGTTCATGCCTCTTTTCTAATTTTTTTTCAGCTTTGCACTGAGATCGGAGAATAAGAGATAAAAATGTGAACAAGGAATAAGAAAGTTGGGGTTTAAATGAGCTATTTTACTTCAGTTTAAGAAATTAGAACATATCAGATACAGACTTCAAGACAAAAAGTATTAGCAGAGACAGGAGGGACATTTCATAATAAGATCAACTCACTAAAAACATAACTGTTGTAAATGCTTATGTGCCTAATAACAAAATACATGAAGCATAAACCTCAACAATTGATAAAACCACTAGAAAACAATAAAAAAAATCAGTAAAGATACAAATGATCTGAATACTATCAACCACTTTGACTTAACTGATATTACAACACTACACCTTATAATTGCGGAATGCACATTCTTTTTCAAATGAGCATGGAATGTTCACCAAGATAGATAATATGAGGCCATAAAACAAGTCTCAGTAAGTGAAAAATAATTGAAATCATATAAAGTATGTTCTCTGACCACCATGTAATTATATTAGAAATCAATAATACGATATTTAGGAAAACTCAAGATATGAGGTAAGCTACATGCTTCTAAACTACATATCACTAAAGAAACTGAGTGGGGTTAGAAAATACTTTAACTGAAGTAACAGAAATGTAACATATCAAAATTTGTGGCATGCAGCTAAAGCAGGGCTTAGAGGGAAATTTATAGGTTTATATGATGACAATAGAAAGAAGGTCCAAAAAGAGTTATAGGTATAGTCCTATCCTCATTAATTTATTAAATAAATTAATATCAAGCACTTAATTGGGTATATAGAACTAAGCGGAACAGACATGTTTCCTTAATTCCTGGTGGCCACAGTCTTATGAGACAGACAAATGATAAATAAGCAAGCACAGATAAAGATTAAAATTACGATAAATGCTGTGAAGGGAAAGAATGGAGGGCTATGGGGGGAGGTGACCTAAATTAGATTGGAACATAAAAGAAAGTTTCTTTGAGAAATAAACATTTAAGTTCAGCAGGACTTGGGAATTCCCTGGTGGTCCAGGGGTTAAGACTCTGTGCTTCCACTGCTGTGAGCCAGGGTTCAATCCCTGGTCGAGGAAGTAAGGTCCCGAAAGCTGATCTTTGTCATGGCCAAAAAAAAAAAAGTTCAGCAGGACTTGAGTGAAAAGCAGGAGATAGTCAAGCTTTGAATGAGGGGAATGCTCCTGATAGAAGGAGCTGTGTATGGAATAGGCAGCTGGATATATTGCTCAGGGGCTCAGAGGAGGGTCCATAAACCATCTCAACAGTCAGGGTTCTGGATTGCAAGTGTAGGTAAGAATTATATGAAATGTTAATCTATCTTCTATTCATTTTCCTATCTTCTGCTTTGGGTACCCAAAGGGATGGTTTCTCTTCTCTAGCCCACCCCACGTACAAGCAAATACTCCAAGATGCAGCAGGGTTCAGGGCCAGACAAAAATGTCTGGTGAGTGCATGCAGAGTGAGGTTTTCTGCCCTCAAAGACTAGTTAGGACCACGGTTGGAGGAAGGGTAATCAGAAGGTGAAAAATCAACTTCGATGGGAGAGGAGGGAGTAGAGGGACCAAAGATCTTTGTTAGAGAGAGAAAGATTTTGTCTTGTCTTGTAACCTAGCGAGACCCTCTGGGGCCTTCCCGAGACAGACCCCTCTCCCCATATCCTCTGCTTTAGCTCTTCTCTGAAGTACGTGAATGATAGTATCTGATGCACATTTCCTGAATGGTTTTGCAGACGCTAGGACCCTGTACCAAATGCAAGAAATGAACACATCCCCTCTGGAATCTGGCTGGGACCAGGAAATATCTGCAACAACTTATCACCTTTTTAATTTACCTCACCATCAACTAATCAGAGAATTGTGGACGACCTTATCATATACCCTGCAACTCCCCTCCCTTGCCTTGCCTTTAAAAATGCTTTGCTGAAACCCACTGGGGAGTTCAAGCTTTTTGAGCACTAGTTGTCCAAGACTCCTTGTCCGGTGCCTTACAATAAACACTACACTTTCCTTCACCACAAACTGGTGTCAGTAGATTGGCTTTACTGTGCACAGGCGAGCAGTAAACCCAAGTTCGGTTTGGTAACAATTTTGACACCCAGTATGGGACCGCAGTCCAGAGGGGACATCTTGCCTGTGGCACATTGGCCCATGGCTGCTGGTGGCTCCCAGGTCCTGTCCAGCAGCTGCCTGGGCACCTTTGTCTCAAGGACAGCCCTGAGTGCTTGCTGCCAACTGGGTGTCATTGGCCTATGGTGCTTTTGATTTTTTGTGGTAAAGGAAACAAGGCACTGGAGTTGGCTGGTTGAGTTGTCTTTGGTAAGTAACGGAGCTCCTGTGTGACGACACCAGGGTGTTCTTCCCTATTGCGTTGGCTTTGCCTATGGCAGAGCATTGGTTGGGATTTTCACTTTTGGACTAAGGCTTGGTTATTTGGCTTCAGCTCTGATGGGGCATTGGTTGGAAATCTCCCTTTCTGGGGCTAGGGAGCTGTGACTCTGGGAGATCATTTTGCATTGCATTGGTTTGTTTGCTTGGTATTTGACAACACCATCTATGAATAATTAAGTATGGGTAATCACAGCTCTGTTCCAGCTTGTAGTTCCCCTAGGATGTATTTTGCAAAAGTGGGAGATCTTCAGCTATGTTCCCATAAAAGAAAAATATTTTGTTTATTGTAACTCTGTTTGACCTCAGTACTCCCTGAGATCTGGAGAACAATGGGCCCTAATGGCTCTGCTATAGTATCAAAGTGAGCCTTTTGTAATTGGTTTGACTTTTATCTTGGGTGTATGTGTAAATGATATGTATTATTGACTCTTGCTGTTATTTGTTTAAACTGAATTGGATTTTTGGAAACTGGGGGAAAAAAAAATCCCTGAAAATGGCCATGATGGCTGGTTTTTGCATATACAGTTAGAAGAAGCTTGTTTTCTGGGAGGAACTTGCATTTCCTTCCCCATGTCTTTAAAATGTTCTGCCTGGGTTCTCAGGAACTTATCTGATCTTCTGTAGCCCCTGAGACTGAGAAAAAAAGGAGTCCTTTTAAAACTCAAGTGGAAAAACTGAGATCTCTGGTTCTGTCTTTATTTAAAAGTTAACTTGTAAATGAACTCTGTTTAACTGACCTAGAAGTGAGCACTTACAAGTTAAATACTTCGAAATATAAAAGTACTGGCTAGAACAAATTAAGTTCATGTGATCTAGGAAATATTCAATATTAAATTAATATCTGATATTAAAGCTAGCTTAAACTTGTTGGTTAAATCAATACAGACATGTCTTACTTTTATCGTACCTAGGGTTCCTGAAGTTCATGTTACTTCTGTTAGAGTTTGTCAGAAAAAAATTAACTTGGTATGCTTTTCATAAGTTTTAAAAGTAAATGAGATAAGAGTTTTCAGGTGAACTCTTTTAGGAATAATTATGTTTTGGGTATGTCTACCTAAAATACTTTCTCCAGACTTTTGGTAACTTGAGTTTTGCTAAGTTAAATGATGGGACTTCATTGAATATCTAGGTCATTTCAAATAGAGGTTATGGAATATGTTCATAAGTTCTAGTCAGGAAATGCTAGTATGACAGAAAGTTCACAATTTCTTGCTTCTTGGTGTTTGCTAGAGATTAAGGCTTTTATGGGTTAAAAATTATAATAAATGTAATTAAAGCTACTAAAAATAAGGGAAACATTTCAGTATGTCAGGAAGGTAAGATGTGTGTTTTTAGTAAAAGAAAGTGTGAAAAATGAAATTACATTTTTGTCAAAGAAAAAAAAGGGTAATTTGTATCCTAGAGGTTGCTGTTTCTGGATGGAAGGATAAGGGAAAAACTAATATGGATACAGAAAATTATGGAAGGTTTGAAAAAAAAGATAGCGAGCCCTGAAAAAGGAGTTTTATGCGTGGTCAAGCTGGGATCAGATTAAATAAATCAGGTAAATGGATTTTTAAAAAAAAAATCAAAACTAGGCTGCTGCAGGACTAGATTTGGTTTCTTTCTGTTAAAAGAACAAAGTTTTCTTGGAATGCTGCTTTTTATAACATTGTGTGAATTTCCTTGATTTTAAGTAATCTGTATTTGCTTTTGAAGTCTTTTGTCACTTTGGTTAAGTGAATAAATATTCACAATGACCTATGATCCTATTTGACCAAGTATTTTGAAACTTTGATATTTGACAAACATCCTATCAAATTCTAATTAAAGTTCTTTTGACCTCCAGCTAACTTTGGGAAGCTTCAGAGGCTAAGGCATCTCAGAGAGAAATAGTAAACAAGGATTATTTGGCATGTTAAATTACACAGGAAGCATTGTTAAGTGAGTGATAAGCCTCCTCAGATTATACTGTCCCGGTAAATGTTTTTAATATAGACATTCTAGAAATTGTTTAAAGTTTCTGAAATTTGGATATGTCCTGCTATGTTGTCAGTCATAATTCTAGTTGTTATCTTAAAATATATGTCACAGCAAGTTGGTCGAGCTTCTTGTCAAAAACATTGTAATCAGATTTTTAACCTTGCCTTTTTAAGTCTTTTGTCATTCATAGACAGTTAAGCTGATGCTTTGCAAAAATGCTTATCTTCAAGAAGATTCATAGAAAGAACTTTGACAAGCACAGGTTTCTGATAACTTTCAGATCATACTACTGATTTATTAAATTTCATTTTAATTTAAGAAATTTAAAAAGTCTAATGGAAGCTGATTTCATAAAACTTAGCAAAAAGGATTAATTACATGGGATTGGGTAAACTGATGAATGTGGTTATAATTTTTTGGTTTTGTCTGAAATATTACTGGCTTTTAATCTGTGTTTCAGATGTAGGAAGACTTCCCCCTTAAGCTAATTATTATTTGTAGCAACTTGGTAAATTATACCTCTGTAAGTAGAATTAAACATTTGTCTTTTCTTTCTACCTGATCCCTCTCCAGAAACTGGAAACTCTTAGGTTCCCATCAGCTTTATCAGGTAAGTAAGTAAGGCCACCTCCTAACAGGTGCAAGATCTCGGAGAGGAATTCACCCAAATCTGTAAGGCGAAATCTGTGACAAGCCCTTGGTGTGGCTTTCCTGGCCTTGAAGGGCCGTTTAAGAGTTCAGTCTGAGATTTCTTATAAAAAGTTCCACCACAGCCAGTTTAAAAGAGCCTCTGTATCAATTAACCAGACTTATTTTGCAAACGAGTTAGTCCTAACTCGGCCATATTGGTAAAAATGAGGGTAATTTCAGAGAGAAACAGATTGTTTCAATGGACATTACACTCTGGTTTTGTTAATAGTTGTCATGTGGAATCTGAATCTATGTCAATGAACTTTCATACTCAGTTACATGAAAATCTATTATCTTGCACTTTGAATAGATCTTTTACTCATGAATGATTTTTTAGCAGCATGTATTGGCCACTTGGAAAATATTGGTTTCGTGAATTGTGCAGATTTTCTAAATGTTGGTACATTTCATTTTACAGTGTCAAAAAATCATGTTCGTTCCATTACAACCAATTTCATTTGATAGCTTCCTGATACTTAAGACTTTTCTAACACAAGGTTGAGGAAATAAGTTTTCCAAAATTCTAATTTGCTTGAGAGTGCAAATTTTGTCATTGACTACAAATTCTGTTTTCATTGAAAGGACAGTTTCACTTGTTCATTTTCAAAAATTTGTCTTCCATCTACTCAATTCTGAATAATTATGGCTTGTCAATCAGTCAGTCTTTCAAAGAAAAATGATTCCATGAAAAAGTGGCTAGTTCAGCTTGCAACTCAATAACCACACAAGTGCTTTGCCTGGAGACAAGTTTCTCACTTCAGGAAGCAGCAGAAGTGCTTTTTGGATACTTCCCATTTTGACAAATAGAATTTTAAGAAGTGTGTATTTCAGGGTCAAGATTTAATTAATAATTCTTACTCTTTCAAACAGGATATTCCTTTAATTTGATTTTTTAATTGAAGTATAGGTAACTTACAATATTGTTAGTTTCAGGTGTACAGCAAAGTGATTCAGTTACATATATTTTCAGATTTTCCATTACAGGTTTTTATTACAAGATAGTAACTATAGTTCCCTGTGTTACACAGTAAATCCTTGTTGCTTATCTATTTTATGTATAGTAGTATGTACCTGTTAACTCCCTACTCCTAATTTATCTCTCCTCCTCCTGCCTTTCCCCCTTTGGTAACCATAAGTTTGTTTTCTATCTGTGAGTTTGTTTTGTATATAGATTCATTTGTATTATTTTTTTAGATTTCACATATAAGTAATATCATATACTTGTCTTTCTATGACTTACTCCACTTAGTATGATATTCTCTAGGTCCATCCATTTTGTTGCAAATGGCAACATTTCATTCTTTTTTATGGTAGAGTGATATTCCATTGTATATATACCACATCTTCTTAAACCAGTTGTCTGTTGATGGGCACTTGGGTTGTTTCCATGTCTTGGCTATTGTAAATAGTGCTGCCATAAACATTGGGGTGCATGTATCTTTTGGAATTAGGGTTTCTTTTCTGGATACATGCCCAGGAGTGGGATTGCTGGATCATGTGGCAGCTCTATTTTTAGTTTAAGGAAACTCAATACTGTTTTCCATAGTGGCTGCATCAATTTACATTCCCACCAACAGTGTAGGAAGGTTCCCTTTTCTCCGTAACCTCTCCAGCATTTGTTACTTGTAGACTTACTAATGATAGCCATTCTGATTAGTGTGAGGTAATACCTTGTTGTAGTTTTGATTTGCATTTCTCTAATAGAGATGTTGAGCATCTTTTCATGTGCCTGTTGGCCATCTGTATGTCTTCTTTGGAGAAGTGTATATTTAGGTCTTCTGCCCATTTTTTGATTGGGTTGTTTTTTTGTTTTTGTTGTTGAGTTGTATGAACTGTTTGTATATTTTGGAAATTAATCCCTTGTCATTTGCATCATTTGCAAATATTTCCTCCCAGTCTGTAGGTTGTCTTTTCATTTTGTTGATGGTTTCCTTTGCTGTGCAAAAGTTTCTAAGTTTGATTAGGTCCCAATTTTTTTTTTTTTAAGTTGGCCAATTTTATTTATTTATTTTTGGCCACACTGTGTGGCTTGTGGGATTTTAGTTCCCCAGCCAGGGATGAAACCCAGGTCCTCAGCAGTGAGAGCACAGAGTCCTAACCACTGGACCACCAGAGAATTCCCTCCAGTTGTTTATTTTTGCTTTTATTTCTTTTGCCTTGGGAGACTGATCTAAGAAAATATTGCTACAATTTATGTCTGAATGTTTTGCCTATGTTTTGCTTATGTTCTCTTCTAGGAGTTTAATGGTGTCATATCTTATATTTAGCTCTTTAAACCATTTTGAGTTTAGTTTTGTATATGGTGTGAGGAGTGTTCTAATCTCATTTCTTTACATGTAGCTGTCCAGCTCTCCCAACAGCACTTGAAGAGATTGTCTTTTCTCTACTATATATTCTTGCCTTCTTTGTCAAAGATTAATTGACCATAGGTGTATGGGTTTATTTCTAGGCTCTCTGTTCTATTCCATTGATCTATTTCTCTGTTTTTGTGCCAATACCATGCTGTTTTGATTACTGTAGCTTTGTATTATTGTCTGAGGTCTGGGATAGTTATGCCTCCAGCTTTCTTCTTTTTCCTTAGGATTGCTTTAGTAGTTTTGGGTCTTGTGATTACAAACAAATTTTAGGATTATTTATTCCAGTTCTGTGAAACATGTCACAGGTATTTTGACAGGGATGCCATTAAGTCTATAGCTTGCTTTGGGTCGTATGGCTATTTTAACAATATTAATTCTTCCAATCCAAGAGGATGGCATATCTTTCCTTGTCTTTGAATCATGTTCATTTTCCTTCATCAGTTTTTTGTAGTTTTCAGTATAGGTCTTTCACCTTAATTAAGTTTAGTCCTAATTTTTTTTGGACTGATTTTAAACAGCATTTTTTTGGTTTTTTTTTTTACTTTCTCTTTCTGATATTTCGTCGTTATTGTAAGGAAATGCAACAGATTTCTGTGTATTAATCTTGTATCCTGATACCTTGCTGAATTTATTATTTCTAATAGTTTTTGTGTGGAATCTTTAGGGTTCTCTATATTAGAGTATCATGTCATTTGCAAATAGTGACAGTTTTACTTCTTCCCTTCCAATTTAGATACCTTTTATTTCTTGTCTGTGGTGGCTAGGACTTCCAATACTATGTTTAATAGAAGTGGTGAGAGTGGGAATCCTTGTCTTGTTCCAGATTTTAGTGGGAAGGCTTTCAGCTTTTCACCATTGAGTATTATGTTGGCTGTGGGTTTGTCGTGAATGGTTTATTATGTTGAGATATGTTCCCTTTATACCCACTGTGACAAGAATTATTATGAATGGATGTTGAATTTTGTCAGAAGCTTTTTCTGTACCTGTTGAGATGATCAGGTGTTTTTTGTCTCTTCTTTTGTTAATGTGGTGTATCACATTGATTAATTTGTGTATGCTGAACCATCCTTGTGACTCTGGGATGAATCCAACTAGATCATGGTGTATGATCTTTTTTATGTGTTGTTAGATTTGGTTTGCTAATATTTTGTTGAGGATTTTTGTTTCTATATTCAAAGATATTGGCCTGTAATTTTCTTTTTTGGTAATGTCTTATTTGGTTTTGGTATCAGGGTGATGGTGGCTTCATAGAATGACGTTGAGAATGTTCCCTCCTCTTCAATCTTTTGGAAGAGCTTGGAAGAGTTTGGGAAGGATAGGTATAAGTTTTTCTTCGTAAGTTTGGTAGAATTCCCCAATGAATCCCTCTGGTCCTGGACTTTTGTTTGCGGAGGTTTTTTTTTTTTTTTTTTTTTTAAATAAATTCTTTGGTCCCAACCCAGGGCTATTTTTTTAAAAAAATTAATTAATTTATTTATTTTTAGCTGTGTTGGGTCTTCGTTTCTGTGCGAGGGCTTTCTCCAGTTGTGGCAAGCGGGGACCACTCTTCATCGCGGTGCGCGGGCCTCTCACTATCGCGGCCTCTCTTGCTGTGGAGCACAGGCTCCAGATGCGCAGGCTCAGTAGTTGTGGCACACGGGCCCAGTTGCTCCGCGGCATGTGGGATCTTCCCAGACCAGGGCTTGAACCCATGTCCCCTGCATTGGCAGGCAGATTCTCAACCACTGTGCCACCAGGGAAGCCCCTGCAGAGGTCTTTGTTGTTGTTGTTTTGTTTTGTTTTAAATTACAGATTCTATTTCACTTCTAGTGATTGGTTTGTTTGAATTATTTCTTCTTGATTCAGTTTTGGCAGGCTGTATGTTTCTAGAAACTTGTCCATTTCTAAGTTGTTCAGTTTGTTGGCATATAATTGTTTATAGTATTCTCTCATGATTTTTTTTTAAAATTTATTTATTTATTTATTTTTGGCTGTGTTGGGTCTTCGTTTCTGTGCGAGGGCTTTCTCTAGTTGTGGCAAGCAGGGGCCACTCTTCATCGCGGTGCACGGGTCTCTCACTGTCACGGCCTCTCTTGTTATGGAGCACATGCTCCAGACGTGCCGGCTCAGTAGTTGTGGCTCATGGGCCTAGTTGCTCCGTGGCATGTGGGATCTTCCCAGACCAGGGCTCGAACCCGTGTCCCCTGCATTGGCAGGCAGATTCTCAACCTCTGCGCCACCAGGGAAGCCCTCTCATGATTTTTTGAATGTCTGTGATATCAGTTATTTCTCCTCTTTTATTTCTTATTTTGTTTATATGGATCCTCCCTCTTTTCTTCTTGGTGAACCTGGCCAGAGGTTTGTAGATTTTTTTCCGCTTTCAAAGACCAGCTCTTGGTTTTACTGATTTTTTGATTTTATTGTTTTTTAATCTCTATTTCCTCTCTGATCTTTATTATTTCTTTCCTTCTGCTGACTTTAGGTTTTGTTTCTTCTTTTACTAATTCTTTTAGGTGGTAAGTTAGGTTGTTTGAGATTTTTCTTGTTTTTTTGAGGAAAGCCTGTATTGCTGTGAAATTCCCTCTAAGGACTGCTTCTGCTGCATTTTGTAGATTTTGTATGGTTATTTATTTATTTATTTTTAAAGGAATTCCTTTATTTTTATGACTGTGTTGGGTCTTCGTTTCTGTGCGAGGGCTTTCTCTAGTTGTGGCAAGCAGGGGCCACTCTTCATCACGGTGCGCAGGCCTCTCACTATCATGGCCCCTCTTGTTGCAGAACACAGGCTCCAGACGCGCAGGCTCAGTAATTGTGGCTCACAGGCCCAGCTGCTCCGCAGCATGTGGGATCTTCCCAGACCAGGGCTCGAACCCATGTCCCCTGCATTGGCAGGCAGATTCTCAACCACTGTACCACCAGGGAAACCCTATGGTTATGTTTTCATTGTCATTTGTCTCAAAGTATTTTTAAATTTCCTCTTTGATTTAATTGTTGATTCATTGGTTTTTTAGTAGCATGTTGTTTAGTCTCCATGTAATTGTTTTTTTCTCATTTCTCTTTCTGTGGTTGATTTCTAGTTTCACGCTGTTGTGGTCAGAAAAGATGCTTGAAATAATTTCTATCCTCTTAAATTTGTTGATGCTTGTTTTGTGTACTATTTTGTGGTCTATCCTAGAGAATGTTCCATGTGCACTTGAAAAGAATGTGTATTCTGTTTTCTTTTTTGGAAAAAATATCAATTAAGTCTTACTGTTATATTGTATCATTTAGGATCTCTGTTGCCTTATCTTCTGTCTGGAAGATCTATTATTGCCATTTTAATCCTTGTTTTCCAGTTGATTGTATTTCTTTGTTCCTTTTCTTTTCATTTTTCCTTTTGTGGTTTGATGGTTTTCTTTTGTATTATGCTTGTGTTTTCTTTCTTTTTGTGAATGTATTTTGTGCTTTTGACTTGTGGTTACCCTGTTTTTCAAATATGTTAACCCATTACTATATCTACTTGCTTTAGATTGGTAGTCATGTAGGCTCAAACACATTCTAAAAAGAAAAATCTACATTTTCTTACTTCCCCCCAACATTTTATGATTTCGGTGTCCTCTTTTACATCTTCATGTTTATCCTTTTGTTGTTCATTAGTTATCACTTTCACAAAATTTTTTTTTTTTAATCTGAGTACTGGCTTAAGTGATTTACTTTCCAAATGTGATTTCTGTTTCCTATAGATTCTTGCTTCTTTTCTATTTAGAGAAGATCTTTCAATATTTCTTTTTGGGTAGGTTTAGTATTGCTGTCTTTTTTAAGTTTTTCCTTATCTGAGAAATTCTTTATCTCTCCTTCCACTCTAAATGATAATCTTGCTGGGTAGAGTATCCTTGGTTGCAGATTTTTCCCTTTCAAGACTTTGAATATACTTTGCCACTCCCTTCTGGCCTGCAATGTTTCTGTAGAGAAATCAGCTGACAGCTTTATGGGAGTTCCCTTGTAATTAACTCTTTGTTTTTCTCTTGCTGCCTTTAGAATCCTCTCTTTAACTTTTGCCATTTTATTTATAATGTCTTGGTGTAGGTTGGTTTGGGTTCACTTGTTTGGGACCCTCTGTGCTTTCTGTACCTGGATCTCTCTTTTCTCCTTTAGGTTTGGAAAGATTTCAGCCATAATTTCTTCTTTCTTTTTTTTTTTTTTTTTTTGGCCATACCACTGTGCAGCTTGTGGGATCTCAGTTCCCCGATAAGGGATTGAACCCAGGCTGCAGCAGTGATACCCCAGAATCCTTATCACTACACCACCAGGGAACTCCCCATAATTTCTTCAGATACATTTTCAATCATCTTTTCTCTTTCTTCTCCTTCTGGGATGCCTAATTGGCACACTTTATATTATCCTGTAGGTCTCATATGTTACTTTCATTTTTTTTTTTCATTTGTCTTTCTGTCTGCTGTTCTGATTGGGTGATTTCCATTATTCTATCTTCCAGATCACTTATTCATTCTTCTGCACTATTCAGTTTGCTGTTTATTGCCTTTTTTTTTTGCTGCATTGTTTGTGGGATCTTAGTTCCCTGACCAGGGATCAAACCTGTACCCCCTACAGTGGAAACATGGAGTTCTAACCACTGGACCACCAGGAAATTCCCTGCTGTCTATCGCCTTTAGCTCAGCTTTTGTCTCAGCAAATGGGTTTTCTAATTTTAATTGGCTCTTCTTTATAGTTTCTAGTTCCTTTTTACAGTGATCTACATTTCTATTGGTAGCCTTTCTTAACTCCTTCTGTATTTTTATTACCTCCTTTTTGAACTTGGGGTCTAGTAGACTGGAGAGGTCTGTTTCATTGTTTGTTCTTTCAGGGGAATTCTCTTGAAATTTTAATTGGGAGTGATCCTCTGCTTCTTCATTTTACTTGTATTTCTCAGGCTCTATGAATTCAGGAGAAACAATTATCTACTGTGGTCTTGAAAGGCTGTTTTTATGTGGGAGCATCCCTGTGTAGTCTCCGTGAGTCTAATATTTTTGATGTGAAGGCTGTTATTATTATGGATGCCTGCCACATCTTTCCTCAGTGTGTGCTGGCCATTATCCCCTTGATAGGGTGTGTGATTTGTGCTGTGGTGACCAAAGCCTACACTGGATGTTGAGTGGGGCCTCCTCTTTGCTCTGTGGTTGTCACAGCCCTGTCAGGGACAGGGTCTGCTCCCTAGTTGTTGGGGTAGAAACCCCCAATCTGTTCCTGAGCTGCAGTGTGGGGTAGGTGGGACTGGAGCACTTCCACTGGGAGAGGAGCCACTGAGTATTCCTCCTCAGGAGCTGTTCACTGGGAAGTGCACTCTGGTGTCACCTGTCACCTGTTGGGTGGACTGAAAGTACACAGTTGTTGGCACTGCCCTCAGCCTCACCTCAACCATGGGAATGCAGACAGTCAACCTGTGTGTCCCTCAGGCGCTGTGTTCAAAGCCACCAGTGCAGATCCATTGGCACAGATCCCTTAGAGTCAGGCATCTTTAGTGTGCATCTTTCACCCTGAAGTGAGTCTATTGTAGGCAACATATTGTAGGTTCTTGTTTTTTTAACCCAATCTGCCACTCCATGGTCTTTTGATCGGAGTATTTCTTTTTTTTAAAAATAAATTTATTTATGTATTTATTTATTTTTGGCTGTGTTGGGTCTTCATTGCTGTGTGCGGGCTTTCTCTATTTGTGGCGAGCAGGGACTACTCTTTGTTGCGGTGCGCGGGCTTCTCATTGCAGTGGCTTGTCTTTGTTGCAGAGCATGGGCTCTAGGTGCACGGGCTTCAGTAGTTGTAGCATGCGGGCTCAGTAATTGTGGCTCACGGGTTCTAGAGCGCAGGCTCAGTAGTTGTGGCTACCAGGCTTAGCTGCTCCATGGCATGTGGGATCTTCCCAGACCAGGGCTCGAACCCGTGTCCCCTGCATTGGCAGGCAGATTCTCAACCACCAGGGAAGTCCCGGAGTATTTCATCCATTGACATTTAAAGTAATTATTGATAGGTATGTACTTATTATCATTTTAAACCTTGTTTTCCAGTTGACTTCGTAGTTTTTCTTTGTTCATTATTTCTTTTTTGCTTTTCCTTTTGTGGTTTGATGGTTTTCTTTTGAAGTATGCTTGATTCCTTTCTTTTTTGTTTTTGTGAATCTATTGTATGTTTTTGATTCGTGGTTACCCTAGTTTTCAAGTATGTTGACCCATTACTATATGTACTTGCTTTAGACTGATAGTCATACAAGTTCAGACAGATTCTAAAAGATCTACATATTTTTACTCCCCTCCCCCATATTTTGTGATTTTGTTGTCTTATTTTACATCTTCATGTTTATCATTTTACTGTTAATTATAACCGCTTTTACAAAATTTTTTTGATTGTTTCTTAATCTGTGTCCTGGCTTATTTTAGTGATCTTCAATCCTTACATATGTTTCCCTTTCCTATTTTTATTTTCCCTCTCCTATAGATTCTTGCTTTTTTTCTATTTAGAGAAAAACTTTCAGTTTTTTTTTTTTTAGTGTATTTTTCAGGGTAAGTTCAGTATTGCTGAATTCTTTTGGTTTTTCTGTATGTCTGTGAAATTCTCTCTCTCTCCTTCTTCTAAATGATAATCTTGCTTGACAGAGTATCTTAGGTTGCAGGTTTTTCCCTTTCAGGACTTTGAATATATCATCCCACTCCCTTCTGGCCTGCAATGTTTCTTCAGAGAAATTATCTGATAGCCTTATATGGTTCCCTTGTACATGACTCTTTGTTTTTCCCTTGCTGCCTTTAGAATCTTATCTTTAATTCTTGACATCTTAATTATATGCCTTGGTGTGGGTCTGTTTGGGTTCATCTTGTTTGGTACCCTCTGTGCTTCTTGTACCTGGATATCTATTTCCTTCTCCAGGTTTGGGAAGTTTTCAGCCATCATTTCTTCAAATACATTTTTGGTCTCTTTTTTTCTCTTTTCTCCTACTGGAACCCCTATTATGTGTAGGTAGGTATGCTTTATATTATCCCATAGATCTCGTGTGTTCCTTTCATTTTTTTTTTTCATTTATCTTTCTGTTTGCTCTTCCGATTGGGTGATTTCTATTATTCTACTTTCCAGATCACTTATTTTTCTGTGTCATTTAGTCTGCTATTCATTGCTTCTAGATTGGTTCAACTTTATAATTTCTAGTTCCTTATTACAGTGATCTGCATTTCTATCAATAAAGTTTTCTTAATTCCTTTAGCATTTCCATTACCTCCTTTTTGAACTCAGGGTCTGGTAGACTGGTGGGGTCTGTTTCATTATTTGTTCTTTCAGGGTATTTATTTTGTTTTTTAAATTGGGAATAGTTACTCTGCTTTTTCATTTTAGTTAACTTTCTGCATCTATGAATTTAGAAGAGAGTGACATCTACTATGGTCTTGGAGGGGTGCTTTTAGGGGAGTGTCCCTGTGTAGACTATAAGTCCAATATTTTTGGTGTGAAGGCTGGTTTTAGTATGGATTCCAGCCATGTCTTTCTTCAGAGTGTGCTGGCCATTGTCCCCTTGATAGGGATTGTGATTGGTGTTGGGGTGTTCAGAGCCTGCACTTGATGTGGGGCAGGGCCTTTTCCTTGTGCTATGGTTATCACTGCCCTGTCAGGGGTGGGGTCTGATCTCCAGTTATTGGAGTAGAAGTCCTGGTGGTTGAGCTTTATCAGACTTTGGTGCACTTGAGTGTGTGCCCTGCCCCAAAGCTGGTGACTGCTGAATCAAGTGATGCCCACATGGTCATAGTAAATCTCTGTGCTGCCTGTGCAGGTGTCCGCAGTTCTGCCCAGAAGCAGCCCAAGTCATGCCCCTTTCTCCCTTGTGTTCATCCCAGACCTTGTGCTAGGCTGTGGTGTGGAGTAGGTTGGGGCTGGGGGCCAGGGTGCTGTGGCTGCAGGAATGGAGGTGGCTGTGCTGCTGCCTGGGACCTGGGCTGCCTTTGTGCCAGATCTCTCCCAGAATCTGTATGCACCAGTTTTGGCTCCAAGATGCGGTGTGGAGTGGATGGAGCTATAGCACTCCCACAGGGAAATGAACCACTGAGTACTCCTGCCCAGGGCCTGCCTGCCTGAGCCTCAGTGCCCAGCTGCTGTGCAAATCTGTGGTGCCACCCAGTGCGTGCACCAAAGCAGCCCACTATGGCTGGAATTCCCCTGCCCTGAGCACTTTGACAATGAGCTCCATGGCTGTCCCTGCTGTGTGAGCACTGACAGTTGGCTCCGTGGTTCCCCCTTGACCACACTCCAGGCCCTCCAGGCTGTCTCTGCACAGCTAGATCAAGTCCTCTCCCAGGAACTGTCTGCCCAAGATTCAGTGCTTGGCTGCTGTGCATATATGTGGCACCGCCTGGTGCATGTGCTGACAATGTCTGCCCAGTTTGATCTGCTGCCCCTGTGTGTGCACCGACTATGGTCTCTGTGGTTTGGACTGAATCACACCCTGGCACATCCCAGTCTGTCTCTGAGCAGCTAGACCAAATCTCTGCCCTGATCTTGTGCTAGGCTGCGGTGTGGAGGGAGAGGTCTGAGGTATTCACCCCTTCGGATTGGGGAGTATGGCGGGATGGCAGCCATCAGTGCCCTGATTGTTAGCAAGCCAGCACTTGCACATTCCTGGTGAGTAAAGTCTAGGACCTCTATCTGTCCCAGTGGATTTCCCAGCAGGCAAGGGGTTCCCAGGGTGAAGTTCTGCCCATGTGAACCTTCTTTCCTTTACAGATCCCTCCCGGGGGTGCCAGTCCCATTCTGATGTCTTTTCCCCCTCATCCTACCTGGTTATGTGGACATCCTTCTTGCAGCTTTGGTTTGATAGGATATCTTCTGTCAGTTTCCAGTTGGCTTTCAGTGAAAATTGTTCCCCATGTAGATGTAGTTTTGATGTGTTTGTAGGGGGAGGTGAGCTCTTTGTCTTCTTACTCCACCATCTTGATCCCTGTCTCTCTCCATTGTATATACTTACCTCTTTTTTCATGATTAATTGACCACAGGTGTGTGGGTTTGTTCCTGTGCTCTGTATTCTGTTCCATTGATCTATATGTTTTTTGTGCCAATACTATGATGTTTTGATTACTGTAGCTTTGTAGTATGGTCTGAAGTCTGGAAGGGTTATGCCTCCAGCTTTGTTCTTTTTCCTCAGAATTGCTTTGGCAATTCTGGGTCTTTTATGGTTCCATATAAATTTTAGGATTATTTGTTCTAGTTCTGTGAAAAATGTCATGGGTAATTTGATAGGGATTGCATTAAATCTGTAGATTGCTTTGGTAGTATGGCCATTTTAACAATATTAATTCTTCCAATCCAAGAGCATGGGATATCTTTCTATGTCTTTGAATCATCCTCAATTTCCTTTACCAATTTTTTATAGTTTTTAGCATATAGGTCTTCCATCTCTTTGGTTAAGTTTACGTCTAAGTATTTTATTCAAAAAGGATATTCTTAAGTGAATCTGGCTTTGTTTTTTCTGTGAGGGCATGATGGTAAAGACAATGCTCCTATTGCAGTTTGGTGTCATTGCCTTGATTTGTGCCAAGGCACTGGCTGTTTCAATCATTGCTTATGTATCAGTGAAAATGTAACACTGTGAAAAAGACAAATAATATCTCTGATTTTTTGAAAATAACTTTTACCTTGCAGACCTCCTGAAATTGTCTCAGCAACTTTCAGGTGTCTGGGGACCACACATCAAAACCACTGATATCTGGTAACTAGAAAGCCTTGATCCCTGACCAAGGTGGGACAGAACAGAGCCAGTTGGAAACTTTCATCTGAGTAGGGTGATGGACAGGCCACCATCAGAATGGAAACCAATTCTGGCTTATTTAAGTGGAAAAGTGATTTACTGAACAGATATTGGGTAGCTCACAGAATCAGCAGGAGGCCTTCAGAGCCAGGCTTGTAAATTAGGCAGAAAGAATCAAAAGAAGGCTCAATGTCCAGAACCTGGTCCAACATCTCACCAGCAGGCAGGTGAGGGGAAGATATTGTTATTGCCACCGCAGCTGCTATTGACATGGCATGTTGCATCTTGTATCCTGGCACTCTAGAGCTGGTCCCGGGAGGCTGCTGCCACAGTGTCATCCTCACTTTTGTCACCTGGAAAGATCTGGACTGAGTCCCTGAATGAACCTCTGATTGGCTGAGCCTGGGTCACTGGCCTCAGCCCTAGCTACTCAGTAAGCTGGGGAAGACTTATTACCTGACATCTCCAGCTTCTCTGGAAGATTGCAGCTCTGCTTCCTACCAAGACTTGTAAGAAGGGGAATTCTCCACGAATAGAAAGGAGTTTGGATGCTACAAAGCAGCTGAAAAGTGACAAACACTGAGCCTATTTCACCTGGAGTCAGAGAATGGGAGTAATCAGTAAGCGTTGACCATTGAAGACATGGTGCCAAAGACATTTCCTAGGAATAGAACATTTTTAAAAATTGAGGTATAGTTGATTTACCATATTATATAAGCTTCAGGTGTCAACATAGTGATTCACAATTTTTAAAGATTATACTCCATTTATAAAATATTGGCTATATTCTCTGTGCTGGACAGTATATTCTTGTAGCTTATTTATTTTATGCATAGTAGTTTGTACCTCTTAATCCCCTACCCCTAGCTTGCCTCTCCTCCCCTCTCCTCACTGGTAGCCACTAATTTGTTCTCTGTATCTGAGTACATTTTTTGTTATATTCACTAGTTTGTTTTATTTTTTAGATTCCACATATAAGTGATATCATACAGCAGTTGTCTTTCTGACTTATTTCACTAAGCACAATACCCTCCAAGTCAATCCATGTTGTTGCAAATGGCAAAATTTCTTTTTTTATGGCTGAGTAGTATTCCATTGTGTATATACACACACCCACACACCCACACCAACTCTTTACCCATTCATCTATCAATGGACACTTAGGTTACCTCCCTATCTTGGCTATCATTAAATAGTGTTTTTATGAACATTGGGGTGCATATATCTTTTTGAATTATTGTTTTTGTTTTCCTCAGATATATATCCAGGAGTAGAATTGCTGGATCATATGGTAGTTCCATTTTTCGTTTTGTGAGGAACCTCCACACTGTTTTCCCACAGCAGCTGTACCAATTTATATTACCACCAGTGTACAAGGGTTCCCTTTTCTCCATATCCTCACCAACATTTGCTTTTTGTGTTCTTTTTGATGAGAGCCATTCTGACAGGTGTGAGGTGATCTCATTGTGGTTTTGATTTGCATTTCTATGATTAATGATGTTGAGCGTCTTTTCATGTACCTGTTGGCCATCTGTATGTCTTCTTTGGACGAATTGGGTTGGGGTTCTTTTTGGTATTGAGTTGAATGATGATATATTTTGGATATTAATGCCTTCTAGGTCATATCATTTGCAAATATTTTCTCCCATTCAGTAGGTTATGTTTTCATTTTGTCAATGGATTGCTTTGTAAACTTTTAAGTTTAATTAGGTCCCATTTGTATATTTTTGCTTTTGTTTCCTTTGCTTTAGGAGACAGATCCAAAGAAATATATCTGTGATTTACGACAAAGAGCGTTCTGCCTATGTTTTGTTCTAGGAGTTTTATGGTTTTGGTATTACATTTAGGTCTTTAACCCATTTTGAGTTTTTTTTTTTTTTATATGGTGTGAGAAAATGTTCTAATTTCATTATTTCACATGTAGCTGTCCAGTTTTCCCAGCACCACATATTGAACAGACTGTCTTTCCTCCATTGTATATTCTTGTCTCCTTTGTTGCAGATTGACCATAAGTGCATGGGTTTGTTTTGGGCTCTCTATTCTGTTCCATTGATCTATGTGTCTGTTTTTGTGCCAGTACCATATCATTTTGATTATTGAAGCTTTGTAGTATAATCTGAAGTCAGGGAGTGTGATTCCTCCAGCTCCGTTCTTCTTTCTCAAGATTGTTTTGACTATTCGGGGTCTTTTGTGTTTCCATACAAATTTTAAAATTTATTCTAGTTCTGTGAAAAATACCATTGTTATTTTGATAGGGATTGCATTCAATCTGTAGATTGCCTTGGGTAGTATGGTTATTTTAACAATATTAATTATTCCAGCCCAAGAGCATGGTATATCTTTCCATCTGTTTGGGTCATCTTCAGTTTCTCTCAGTGTCTTAGTTTTCTGAGTACAGGTCTTTTACCTCCTTAGGTAAGTTTATTCCTAGGTATTTTATTCTTTTTGATGTAATTGTAAATGGGATTGTTTCTTTAATTTCTCTTTCTGACAGTTTGTTGTTAGTGTATAGAAATGCAGATTTCTGTATATCAGTCTTGTATCCTGCAAATTTACCAAATTTGTTGATGAGTTTTAGTAGTTTTTTGGTTGCATTTTTAGGATTTTCTATGTATAATACCATATTATCTGCAAACAGTGACAGTTTTACTTCTTCCTTTCCATTTTGGATTCCTTTTATTTCTTTTTCTTGTCTGATTTCTGTGGCTAGAACTTCCAATAATGTGTTGAATAGAAGTGGTGAGAATTAGCAGTCTCATCTTGTTCCTGATCTTAGAGGAAATGCTTTCAGTTTTTCACCATTGAGTATGATAGCTGTGGGCTTATCATATATGGCCTTTATTTGAAATATGTTTCATCTATACCCACTTTCTGGAGAGTTTTTATCATAAATGGTTGTTGAATTTTGTCAAAAGCTTTTTCTGCAACTATTGAGATGATCAAATCGTTTTTATTCTTCAGTTTGTTAGTGTGGTGTATCACATTGACTGATTTGCAGATATCGAAGCACACTTGCATCCCTGGGATAAATCCCACATGATCAGAATGTATGATCCTTTCAATGTATTGTTGAAATTGACTTGCTAATATTTTGTTGAGGATTTTTGCATCTATGTTTAGTGACATTGGCCTGTACTTTTCTCTGTGATGTCTTTGTCTGGTTTTGGTATCAGAGTGATGCTGGCCTCATTGAATGAGGTTGGAAGCATTCCTTCCTCTGCAATTTTTTGGAATATTTTGAGAAGGATAGGTGTTAACTCTTTAGATATTTGGTAGAATTCACCTATGAAGCCATCTGGTTTGTTTGTTGGGAGTTTTAAATAAAATACTGATTCAGTTTCATTCATTTCATTACTGGTACTTGGTCTGTTCATATTTTCTATTTCTTACTGGTTCATTCTTGAAAGATTGTACATTTCTAGGAATTTGTCCATTTCTTCTAGGTTGTCCATTTTATTGGCATACTGTTGTTTGTAGTAGTTCCTTATGATCCTTTGTATTTCTGTGGAGTCAGTTGTAACTTCTTTTTCATTTCTGACTTTTATTGATTTGGGCCTTTTTTCCCTGATGAGTCTGGCTAAAGGTTTTTCAATTTTGTTTATCAATTTTGTTTCTTTTCAAAGAACCAGCTCTTAGTTTCATTTATCTTTTTAATTTTTTTAGTCTCTATTTCATTTATTGCTACTCTGATCTTTATGATTTCTTTCCTTCTACTAACTTTGGGTTTTGTTTGTTCTTTTTCTAGCTCCTTTAGGTGTAGGGTTAGGTTGTTTGAGATTTTCCTTGTTTCCTTAGGTAAGGTTGTATCACTATAAACTTCCCTCTTAGGACTGCTTTTGCTGTGTCCCATAGGTTTTGGATCATTGTATTTTCACTTTCATTTGTCTCCATGTACATTTTGATTTCCTCTTTGATTTCTCCAGTGATCCATTTGTTGTTTAGTAGCATATTGTTTTACTTCCATGTGTTGATTTTTTTTTTTGCAGTTTTTCTTGTGTTGCTGTTTAGTCTCATAGCATTGTGGTTGGAAAAGATGCTTGATATGATTTCAGTTTTCTTAAATTTACTGATGTTTGTTCTGTGGCCTTGAATGTAGAATTCTTGGAGAATGTTCCACGTACACTTGAAAAGTATGTTTATTCTGCTGGTTTTGGATGAAATGTTCTCTATATTTCTCTTAAGTCCATTTGGTCTAATGTGTCATTTAAGGCCTGTGTTTCCTTATTGATTTTGTCTGGATGACCTGTCCACTGATGTAAACAGGTTGTTAAAGCCCCCTACTATTATTGTGTTACTGTCAATTTCTCCCCTTTTTGTTTTTTTGGCCATGCCACATGGCATGTGGGATCTTAGTTCCCCAACCAGGGACCCATGCCCCCTGCAGTGGAAGCACTGAGTCCTAACCACTGGACCACTGGGGAAGTCCCTCCCCTTTATGTCTTTTTTAAAAAAATAAATAAATTTATTTATTTATTTTTGGCTGCATTGGATCTTCGTTGCTGCATGTGGGCTTTCTCTAGTTGCGGCGAGTGGGGGCTACTCTTCATTGCAGTGCACAGTCTTCTCATTGCAGGCTTCTCTCGTTGAGGACCATGGGCTCTAGGTGCACAGGCTTCAGTAGTTGTGGCACACAGGCTCAGTAGTTGTGACTTGCAGGCTAAGAGCACAAACCCAGTAGTTGTGGTGCAGGGGTTTAGTTGATCCGCGGCATGTGGGATCTTCCCGGACCAGGGCTCAAACCCATGTCCCCTGCATTGGCAGGTGGATTCTTAACCACTGCGCCACCGGGGAAGTCCCTCCCCTTTATGTTTTAATATTTGCTTTAGGTACTTGTGTGCCCCTATGTTGGGTGCATGCATATATATTTACAATTGTTATCTTCTTGGATTGATCCCTTAGTCTTTAAGTAGTGTCCTTGTCTCTTGTAACAGTATTTTAAAGTCTGTTGTCTGAAATATGTATTGCTATCCCAGCTTTGATTTCCATTTGCATGGAATATCTTTTTCCATCTCCTCACTTTCAGTCTGCATGTGTCTTTAGATCTGAAGAGAGTCTCTTGTTGGCAGCTTATATACAGGTCTTGGTTTTGTATCCACTCAGCCACTGTATATGTTTTGATTGGAGTATTTAGTCCATTTACATTTAAAGGAATTATTGATATGTATGTTTTTATTGCCATTTTGTTAATTGTTTTGGGGTTGTTTTTGTAGGTTTTTTGTTCCTTTCTTCTTTTGTTCTCTTGTGATTTGATAACCATCTTTAATGTTATGTTTGGATTCCTTTCTCTTTTATGTGTTTATCTATTATAGATTTTTGGTTTGTGTTTACCATGAGTTTATATATATGTATACATATATGATTTAAGTTGCCAATCTCTTAATTTCAAGCACATTTTAACACTGCATTTTTACTCTCATGTTAGTTTTTGACATGTTTTACAACTAATTGTTTTGTGCATCTCTTAACTGTTTGAGATATAGATGATTTTACTACTTTTGTCTTTTAATCTTCCTACTAGCTTTGTGCATGGATGACTTACTACCTTTACTATGTATTTGCCTTTACCAGTGAGCTTTTTCCTTTTGTAATTTTCATGTTTCTAGTTGTGGCTTCTTTTTGCTTAGAGAAATCCATTTAACTTCTCTTGTAAAGCTGGTTTTGTGGTGCTGAACTCTTTTAGCTTTTGCTTGTCTGTAGAACTTTTGATCTCTCCATCAAATCTGAATGAGAGCCTTGCCAGGTAGAGTATTCTTGGTTGTAGGTTTTTCCCTTTCATCATTTTAAATATATTGTGCCACAAGGAAGAGAACATTGAGTGAGACAAGAAAAGGGGCCTGGAATATTCCTTGAGTCCTCCCAGAACCTAAAGGCCAAGTGGAAGATGAACCTACCAAGACAACTGAGAAGGAGTAGCAAGAAGGGGAGCATAAGAGTGTTGTGTTTCAGAAGCCAAGAGAGAAGCATGCTTTGAGAAGGATGGCATGGTTACGGGTATTAAATCCTTCCCAGAGGCCCAGAAAGCTGAAGCCTGAGAAATGTCCATCAATGAATTATAAAATGTCTCAAATCTGCTCTTTTCCTCTTCCTCCCTTCTGTTGCACTGGAATGTGAGTTATTGCTACCTCTCAAAGTCTGGGAGATGGGATGTCATTTATTATTCACCAGATGTACTTATTCCAGAAAAAAAAGGATGTGGGTACCATTTGGCCATTGTTCTCTAAGCACTAAGAAATCACTTCTGCACCTAATGCCCAGGTTGAGTCTCTTAGTGACAGGAAGCCTGACAGACAGCATATGGGAGCTACAGAAAGATCTCTCTTCCTTAGCACATTTGTGAAGAGTTGTAATCCATTTGATAACACTTCATGGAGCATTGCACTGCCTGTGCTTACTAAGCTCTGTCTTAATAATTGGGTATTTCAGAGAAGACAATAGTACATGAGATAGAAGACAGACATGAACTTAAAAGCACATAAAAAATGAAATAAAGAGGCACAAATGATTATAGTCCCACCTCCTCTCTGCACTTGTTTCAGTTCTCTAGGATATGGTCCCTGGAGCCCCTCAGGCCTCTCTGCATGGGTCCCTACTGAGCCCACCCTCACCATGCTACCCTGGACCTGCCCAACACCCACTAGGTTTCAGTGAGGCATCAGTCCTTCCATGAAGACTCTGACTCACAAGTCTGCTTAGTAATCTTCCTGTAACATCTTGACTTCTCTAGCTTATCACTTATGTGCCTGTTTGCTGATATTCCTAACTAAATGGAAAGTCTTAAATGTAGGGCCTTGTTTATCTTGTTTACCAGTTCAGGTCTTTCTTACAATTGCATCCCCAGCACCCAGCATGTAGTAGGTGCTCTATGAATATTTATGGAATGAATAAGTGAATCAATGACAGTGAATAAATGGAGAGCCTGTAAGTACTGACAAGACTCAGTGCAGAGGGATAACCAGAGCTGTGTGGAGAAGCCAGAAGGACTCGTTGAAAGGTGACGTTCTGTGCAGGCTTATGGAGGCAGATGGACCCAGATTAGCAGGGGCCAGAGATGCCACATTAGAGTGTTGATACCTTCTGAGTGGGATGGGGAAGGATTTGCATTGCTGGAGGGAGGTATCTATTTTGGGTAGTAACTAAGAGTTTTCTAAGTATTCTAGATGCTTCTGGGAGAGCATGCTCCTTCCAATCCTATGCCATAGTGTGCTGTGGTAAGCGTAGGAGCAGAATAAGCCCTTACCCTACTCTGCCACGGTGCCTGTGTTAAGACTCCAGCCCTGCGTGGCAGTGGTGGTAGCTGGAGTGGGGTGCAGCTGCCTTACAAGTAGGGCCCAGCTCCCTTGGTAGAAGGGCTCTGCGATGCGAGGGATCCAGCCAACCACTGGCCATGTGACAGGAGCACCATCTGTACCCTGGGGCGCCTCGATTTTGCAGCTGCCACAGCCTACTCAGGCAGATTTGACACGAGCTTAGCAAATAGCTTTTCCAGGAGGTTCGTAAATTTCCAATCTGCTGTGCTACGTTTTTCCCCTACAACTGCCACCAACCAAATGTTAATTTGGATCCAAGACCTGAAGGGCAATCAGCAAATGTATGGGCTCATCACAGAATTGGAAAGGAGATTGGGGCTCAGGTGGCCCTCTGAATGGACCATTCCCAGGGGGAAAAAAAATGTCATTGTCAAATCTTTACTAGTATGTCTGTCTTTACACATAGACGTATTCCTCAGATATTACATGAAAATTGAATTTGTTATTTTCAATTTAATTTTAGCACCAAGTTAATGCAATCTTTAAGGTTATTAAGGAATTCTGTGCTGAGTATTCCATTTGCCAAAGTAAATAAATGACCCTCAATTTGTCTTTTGTATAAATTGTATATAAATGTGGATATATTTGTATTTGTGCTTGTATCTTCTGTGTACCTAAAATGCAGAAAACATTGGCTCCGTACTAGCTTTAATAGTTCCATACTTAATTTACAAGGCTGGAGAAAAGGTTGAGTTATATACACAAAATAGTTGGCACTAAGATTGTCTTCATTGTTATCCATACAACTTCATCCACACAAAAGACATAAATGCAGAATTGTACAGCATGCTGTGATAAATACATTACAGCTTGGAGCTGCATTTCAAATACAGCTTTTTAAATATCTTACTACCCAGGGAGGTTAAAAGTATTTATGAATTGAAGAACTAGGGGTCTTTTTGTTGTATTCCTGAACACAATCTAATTACAGAAAAGACAAGTTTATAAATATACAATAGAAATTTTCTGGGATGATTGTAGTGTCCCCAATTCCTGCTCTGCTTGACTGCAATAACGATTCCTCCCCACATGTCCGTATTATTTAACAAGCAATTCCTGCTGGAATTCGTTTTTCAAATGATGTTGAGTAACTTTAGAAGCCAGAGTAATAATACCTTAGAAAAACTAAATATCCAAACTCACATAACTGTGTGGAGGTGGAGAGATCAGTTAATTTGATTGTAATTCTCTCTCAGATTCTCTAGAGCCTAATCTATAGTTGTGAGCCAAGAGAAAAGTGAGTGTATTTTGAGGTTCTTGGAAGAATTTGTACATGTGAATATTTTTTCTTTAGGATTCATTTCCATGCTGGTGCTCCTGGTGGTCCCATGGAAGTGCCTCTAATGGTAGAAGTTCCTTTAACTATAGAAGGGTCCTCTAGTTCGGCAGCTTACGGCAGGGACTGTGTCTAATCTTGTATCCTCAGCACTCAGTGCAGGGCATGGCACAGTGCAGGCTGCTTATTGAACAAATGAAAGAGCAAATGACCAAATGAAGACTAGTTTAGGCTTGACAGCGCAATGCAGTACTCTATAAGGAGGGAGAGGCAATGGGCATACACATTCTATTCACTTAACATGAAGATTGCATTAGTAGTTGGTATTTTTGCCAACTTCTGCCCCTGGCAGAAAGGGGTGAAGGCACTTGACTCGGGCAGGATCAATCATTTTTTCTTGGCCCGATTGTGCACAGTTTTGGAAAGGTGCTTGACTTTTCCCTCTTGAATTGCTAAATGGAAAGGTGTGACTTCAGGGTGGCTATCCTCACTGGTTTCCTGAAAAAGGCAGTGGGTAGTAGGTAAAAATACAGCTCATCAACCAAATGAAGGATGTAGAGCTGATGGTGGAGAGATGAACCTGGACCTGTCACTGGAGCCTTGGATCCAGCTGTTCTTAGGGTCATTATGCTTCAGGATGAGCTGGTTATGTGGTCCAACAATCTTTTGATTAAGCTATTTAAACTGAGTTTCTGTCACTTGCAACCAATAAGTTTTGGATAATTTGCATTTTCTGATTAATAATGAACATACATTGCTTTTATAAAAAAAGAAAAAACAAAAGTGAACACACACATACCTACAGACCCACACTTAGGTCAAGGGCTCCATTTCTGAATTCTGAGACAAGCAAGTGAGCTCAGGGGTCATCCTCACTGAGCTTCATTACCCAGCTGTGTAAAATCCAGTTTGGGGAGTGGGCAGGAATCAGATTATTGCTGCTGAATGCCATTATACCTTTGTAGAGAAGTAGTGGTCAATCTTCAGTAAAATCCAAATTTAACAAAGCCAGGGTAAAATGCACCAGGAAGCTATCAAATAGAATCTTCTTCTATTGGATGGGAAAGCTTCCTGAGTCTATGGCCTTAGTAAACTTTACCTTTGGAATCCTCTCACTCTAGACAGTGCTCATCTTTTTGTTTTCTTAGTGGAGTCTTGAGGAGCTGAAGTTTTAAATTTGATCAAGTCCAATTTATTAATTTTTTTATGACTAGTGCCTTTTGTTTCCTAACAAATTTTTGCTTACACTAAGGTCGAGAAAATTTTTTCTTCTGTGGTTATCTTTAGACATTTCACTGTTTAAAAGTTTACATTTAGGCCTGTGATCCAGTTCAAGTTAATTAATTAATTTATTTTTTGGTATGGTGTGATGAAGAGTCAAGTTTCATTTTCCCTTGCATATGTATATCCATTAGTTCCAGCACCACTTGTTGAAAAGACTGTCCTTTCCCCATCGAATTACCTTGCCAAGTTGGCTGAAATTCTATTTCTAGATCCTATGTTCTAATCATTCTATGTCTACCCTAATGTCAGTAACACATTTTCTTGATCACTGTGAGTCTTGAAATTAGGTAGCTCATGTCCTCCAACTTTGTTCCTTTTTCAAAACTTCTTTGGCTCTTATAGGCTCTTTGCATTTCTATATACATTTTAGAATCAACTTGTCAATTTCTATCAAAAAGCTTACTTAAAATTCAGATTGTGTTGAATCTATAGATCAATTTGAGAAGATGTGGCACCTCAAGAATATTCTGATCCACAGACATGGTAATTCTCTTTATTTAGATCTTTAATTTCTCCCAGCAATGTTTTATAGTTCAGCGTACAGATAAATTTCAGTGTAAATTTTGTTAATTTTATCCATTCGTATCTTATACTCTTGATACTGTTGTAAATGGCATTTTAAGATTCCAATTTCTAGTTGTTCATTGCTATTTAGAGAAATAATTGATTTTCAAATATTTATTATATCCTGTGACACTGCTAAACTCATTAGTTCTGGAAATTTTTGGTAGATGCCTTAGGATTTTCCATGTACATGAACATGTCATCTGTAAGTAAAAGTAATTTTATTTCTTCCTTTCTAATCTATATACTTCAATTATTTTTCTTTTATTGCACTGGTTTGGAATTCCAGTACAATGTTGAATAGAAAAGAATAGATCTTTGTCTTGTTCCTGATATTTGAAAGAAAGCATTCAGTCTTTCACCCTTGAGTATGATGTTAGCTGTAGGTTTTTCATAGATGTTCTTTATCAGGTTGGGGAAGTTTTCTTCTATTCCCAGCTTGTTGAGTGTGTTTTTTGTTTTTTAAAATCATGGATGGTTGTTGAATTTTGCCAAATGCTTTCTTCGTATCTATTGAGATGATCATATGAGTTTTTAAATTCTAACATGGTAAATTACATTGTTTGATTTTTGAATATGAAACCAATTTTGCATTCCTGGGATAAGTTCCACTTGGTTGTAGTGTATTATCCTTTCAAAAAATTGTTTAATTAGATTTGTTAATATTTTGTTGAGAATTTTTGCCTTTATGTTCATGAGGGATATTAATCTATAGTTTAATTTTGTCTTTTCCTGTTTTTTGACATCAAGGTAATGTTTGGCCTCATAAAATGAGATGGCAATTGATTTTTCCTCTTTTCTTCTGAAAGAGTTTGTGTAGATTTGGCATTATTTCCTCCTGAAATGCCTGAAAGAATTCTCCATTTGACCTAGAGTCCTCATTTTGGGAAGGATTTTAATTAGGGGTTACTTTTCTTTGATATAGATATTTTCATATTTTTCTTGTGTCATTTTTATCTTATCTCTTTAAAAGTTTTCCATTTCAACTGAGTGGTCAAATTAACTGGCACATAGTTGTTCATAATATTCTCTTATTTTTTTAAAAGTCTGTAGGATCTGTAGTGATCTTTCATGATCTTGGTAATTCTCTCTGGAGTTGGATTAGAGTGAATGATGTGGAAAAATAGGAAGTAGGAAGTGGTGAGCACAGGATGAGAATGCCTGCAATTACAAGCACGGAGGGGTGCAGTTATTGGTAATGACAAGGAATATAGCCATGCGAGTGGGTGGCTGAGGTTTGGCAGGACAAGGTCATTGCAGGAGAGGAGTCAAGGAGCTGAGAGGCCAGAGTATTGGAAGGAAATTTCCAAGGATAATGATGGGAGGAGTGGTGGAGAGAAAGACAGTTAGCCCAGTACTGAACTCTTCAAGGAATGAAGGGAGTGAGTATTAGGAGCCCTTGGGTAGTTTATTCGGGCATGAGAGGAAAAGATGCTGGGGGCTTTTGGGAGGAGGTGAGGAAAATGGCCATAATGAATGAGGAGAACTCCTCCCCCTCCCCTAGGCCCAGTGGGAAGGTTTCAGGGGAGGCCGTATCCTGAAGGGAGAGCCAGGTATCCACCGTGGCAGGAGGGTGACCCAGCTGCTCAGAGAAGAGGGAGAGGATCTGGGGTTATTGGCTGAGGGCAGCTGGAGTGGCAGAGGATACAGGGGAAGATTTTGGGAAGCCTGAGGGAAGGGAATGTAAGAACCACAGGGGCATGAGGGTCTGGGTGTTTACAGGTGAGCTGGGGTCAGCTTTGTATGGTGATCAATACAAAGAGGGATGGTGAATTGGTGGAATATTGCTGGGCACTGTTGAGACTGAGCAGGACCCTCTGGGCCCTCCTGGGCATAAAAGCCTTTCCATGTCCCCCATTTCTTGCTTGTAGGAAAAAGGCTTTCAGCCCCCTAGACCTTCCCTTATTTCCAAAGGGCAGATTCAAATAGTTACTAATTAGGAGAGTGAAGGAACACAGAAAGAAACAATAGTGCAGTGATGGGGCAGGGGCCTGGTTCCTCCTCAGGGATGTGCAGAAAAATTTTCTCCATATCTCTGAGTTCTTCTACAGGAATGAAGGCCCCCACCAGGTAGAGGATGGTAATTTCAGGCTGAGCACTAGCACGTGGACCTAAGGCTCTTTGGACCCAGAAGGCTGATGATTGAGATTCCTGGACCACCACTCTGTTACCTCAACACCAATCAATCAGAGGAAGGTCACACACCCTGCAGCCCTCACCCCAAATTTTGCCTATAAAAACATCTTCCCTGAAGCCCATTAGGGAGTTTGGGTCTTTTGAGCTTGAGCCACCCATTCCCCTTGCTTGGCCCTTGCAATAAGCCTTTCTCTGCTCCAAACTCCGACGTTTCCGTTTGTTTGGCCTCACTCTGCCTCGGGCACATGAACTTGGGTTCATCATTGTGATGGCGAGCCTTTGAGTGCCGAGGGGAGCTCTTGGGCCCGCGTGTTGGTGTGGTTAATTAACATTTGAGTTCTAGGCACTGTGGTAGGAAAGATTTTCCCTTCATCTCCACATTTGTTTCAGCCTTTAGCAGATTAACAAACTGAAGCTGTGGTTGATTTTCTGAAGCCCGTGATCCAGGACCCATTGAAGACCCCCAATCACCTGAGACTGGCCCAGGACTTCATCGCTGTGCTCTGTGGCACATGGGGCCTTCCACTGCCTCGGCTGTGGAAAGCCCCTAATGCCTAGCTCTCAGGCCCGTCTCTCCCAGCTTTTAGATATTCCAGCATTTCTTTCTGCTACAAGTTTTATAGAGGTATGGTTTACTGTTGGCATTTCATTTGCTTTACTATTCTCCTACTCCTCTCAGGAAGGCTCAGTGAGTTTCTAACAGTTTAACCTGTATCCTAAGTGGTCTATTGTGTTCTCTAACCACCTAGGGTTTGCACTGCCTGCTGGTGTTAAATGCTGTCTTTTTTTCTTTTTCTTTGCTTTCTGTCAGACATTTAAAAAGGATAGTTATCTTCATTTGTCTTTGAAATCTCCTAGAGAGAAAGATAGGAAATTAATGTGGTCCAAGTGTGCTCAAATCATGTAATCTTTGATTACACAAATCATGACCATCCTCACCTTTCTGTCAGATCATCCCAGCCAGGGGAGTCTCCCGTCAGGCCAGCATCCAATGCTAGGCCTGATCTCTGTTACTAGTGTGTCTCACTCTCCTCTAGTTCCCATAGATAATTCTGTAAGTCAATATGTGCATTCCCTCAGGACACAGGCCCCATCCCATTTCCCCCCAAAGTGACTGCATTATCCTGAAACTCAAGTGTTTTACGTGAATTCCTGGCATTCCTCCCTTAAACTGATCCAGATTTCCCTAGCTCTTTGGTCCAGTGGTCCCAGTCTACAAGATGATTCCCCCAACTGTCCTCACTACAGAGCTTTTAGATGTAGGTTTAAGAGGGCACTGCTCAAGAGTTTCCCAGATCCCAGCTACTTCTGGCGAAGTCTTTCCAGTCTTCTCTCTCATCTTATTTCTTCTTCTGTTAGATTTCACTGAGTGCCAGCCACGCTTTCTGACCTAGTAACATGTAGAACTCCCTGCTCCCCGCCTCCCCGCCCCATTTCCATCATTATCTTTATGTCAGACCATCTGATCTTCTGAGATTCCAGCTTTTCTTCAAAGTATTACTGAGCAAAGGCTTGCTACCTAACCCACACAGGAGCCAAAGTTTGAGAAAAGAAAGAGCTTTATTGCGAGGTCGACTGACAAGGAGATGGGAGGCAAGGCTCTCGAATCTGCCTCCTGGATCCAGGCCCAGGGTTAAATTTAAGGGGTTAGAGGAATTTCAAACTTGGATGCTGATTGGCTAGTCTTGAATTAGTCCCTAGGAGCTACTCAGGCTGCTGGAAGCCAGATTTTCCTTGTGGAAGGACTTCTTAAAGATCTCCAGTTCTATTCTCTGAGTTCCCTAGATTGAAGATTCTTGGTTCAGAGATCATCCTGGAGACCTGGGTTCCCTCTTGCATATGCACAGTGCTGTTTCTGTAAAATAACTCCAGGTTTGATTAATCAGCAACCTATTTAAGGAGGCAAAACCAGTTTAAGTTGGTCAATGTTTTATGTGTTTTTTCAAAAGGAAATCTGTCTCTTTCTATAGTTTAATCAGCCTTTATTTTCATTTTCAATCTTCCACTGCCCTGAGTGTGAGAATGAGGCATGTTTTTCAAACCACTCTTCTTCTTCCTTGACTTCTTGAGAAAATCTGACTCCTAAAGTCAGAAGATTCCATGCACAGGACTTTTATGTTGGCTTCTTCTTTTTTTTTTTTTTTTTTTTTTTAATATTTCTTCCTTCCTTCCTTCCTCCCTCCTTCCCTCCCTTCCTTCCTTCTGCACCGGGTCTTAGTTGCGGCATGCAGGATCTTTAGTTATGGCATGTGGGATCTTTCTTTTTAGTTGCGGCATGTGGACTCAGTTGCTCAAGCATGCAGGATCTAGTTCCCTGACCAGGGATCAAACATGGGCTCCCTGCATTGGGAGCATGGAGTCTTACCCATTGGACCACCAGGGAAGTCCCTTATGTTGCCTTCTTATTCTTTGGTTTTGTAATAATTTCATTGAACTGTTTTTCTCTCTAACCCAAGAAGATGTTATATTGTCTTTAAAATAAGGTCCCTCATTCTTCTTGCTTCCTTCATTAATAAACTTGGTCACTCATAGGTGAAGCCATTGTTGGAGTTTATGTCAACAAATCAGAGCCAGCTTGAGACCCCATTGAGCCTCTTGAGCCTGAGGTGATGCTACAGGAAGTTAAATTCGGTGTTCACAATCTAATCTCTTGGCACTGAGAGCAATTGAAACAGTCTAAGAGGAGAACTGAATGCAGGGCAGCTCATCTTGTCCTTGCTTGTCTATGACTGGTACAATAATTTAAAACTAGAACCACACTGATGCTCTTTTTTTTTTTTTTTTTAGCATTTATCAGAATTTGATTCCTTTTTTCTTTTTTTTTTGGCTGTGTTGGGTCTTCATTGCTGCATGTGGGCTTTCTCTAGTTGTGGTGAGAGGGGGCCACTCTTCGTTGTGGTACGCAGGCTTCTCATTGCGGTGGCTTCTCTTGTTGTGGAGCATGGGCTCTAGGTGCGCAGGCTTCAGTAGCAGTGGTGTGTGGGCTCAGTAGTTGTGGCACACGGGCTTAGTTGCTCCACGGCATGTGGGATCTTCCTGGACCAGGGCCTGAACCCATGTCCCCTGCATTGGCAGGCAGATTCTTAACCACTGTGCCACCAGGGAAGTCCCCACATTGATGCTCTTCGATGACATGCAACAGCCATGTCAGTGCACGTGGGGAAATGAGGATTCCCAGGCCATGTGTCTTTGGTATAAACTGTCACGACCACTCTGGAGAGCAAAGTTGCAGTACTTAGTGAAATTAAATGTTCCACTTGTCCTTCAACACAGTAATTGCTCTCCAGAGAAATTCTCATGTAAGGAAACATTAAAGCACTGTTCCCAGAGAGGAGTTGGAAGCAATCAAGACTCCTCCATTAAGAGATGAGTAAGTCAAGTGCAGCCTAAGAAATATGATACTGCAGCTAAAATGCTACAAACTAAAACTAGATGATTATAATGCAACATAGATGACTCTTTAAAACATAGTGTTGAATGAAGAAAGAAACTGTTACTGTCTATGCAAATTAAAATCATATACATAAACTCACTTCATATTTTACAGGGATATTTATAATTCCAAGGATATATATCAAATACTTTAGAAAAAGTTTGTAATGGGGGGGAAGGGAGTGAGAGTGAAAATTAGGGATTGTATTAAGCATGTTCTTTTATTCTGATGTTTTGGTATCTGGGGCCTTGCTGACCCCAGGACTAGCTAATTCCTAGAGAGAGCAAACAAAGCACCAGCAAGTGCAGGGAGTGTACTTTTCATATGCAAATCAACCAATCTGAGCCCAAACTCTAAACCACCTCCTTTTTCAGGTTCTCATAGGGCTCTTACACACAGGGCCACTGTCTACCTGCCCTAATCACCCGAGGGCCAGGTACCAGACTACAAGAGACAGCCCTCAAACCTGAGTCTGAAGAAATTATTCAAACTAGCCAGTCCTAAGCCTGCTCACCCAGCCTTGCCTCGCCTTCCCATGAAAACCACAGTAAAGGCTCTTGCCCACCTTGTTCTCTTGCTCCCTTTGCCTGCTGACTTACTCTGGTTCTTCCTGTATGGCCCTGCATGGCATGGCATGCAGGGATCTGTTTTTAGGGATTTGTGAGTACAAAAACTTCTTCCTTCATGATAGTCATTTTTGTGTCTGTGTATCTTACCATGACCAATTAAAATAAACCTAAGGTAAATTTTAAAATAGGGATGAATTTTTTAAAAATAGCAGGGAGGGGTCTTACTTTGACCATTGTGAAATGGGTCATGTAAAAGAAAATTCTTCCTGTGTACTCTTTTATTCTCACATTACACTCAATACTTAATTTCTGGCCATCAGATCTGTGGGGCTCTCTCCCACACCAAGCATTCTCAGATTCTCTGGCCACCAGCTGGGTGTACTACAATTCAATTCAGTTATGACACTATCTACCTGGAGGTAATGTCAGATCCCACAGATTATGGCTCAGTCCTACAAGACTGCTCCTCCCTGCCCACCTCTCCAACTTCATATGCCAGTTGTAAGTCCAGGTTATTATCTGTGCTTTTGACTGGCTATACATCTGAGGTGTCTACAATCCCCTCCTCAGGTTCAATTAATTTGCTAGAGCAGCTCACAGAACTCAGGAAAACATTTTACTTATTAGATTACCCGTTTATTGTAAAAGAATATAATTCAAGTACAGCCAGACAGAAGAGATGCATAGGGCAAGGTGTGGGGGAAAGGGCGATGGAAGCTCTTTGGGCATGCCACTCTCCCAGTACCTCCTCATGTTTATCAACTGGGAAGCTCTCTGAGTCTGGTCCTTTTGGATTTTTATGGAGGTTTCATTACATAGGCATGGTTGATTAAATCATTGGCCTTTAGTGGTTAACACAACATCCCGTCCCTGTACCTTCCCTAGAGGGGGACAGGGTGAAACTACCAACCCTCTAATCACAAGGTTGGTTTCCCTGGCAACCAGCCCCAAACTTAGGGGCTTTCCAAAAGTCACCTTATTAACATAAACTCAGGTGGTAGAAAGGGGCTTATTAACAAAAGACACCTCTATCACTCATCACTTAGGAGATTCTAAGGGTTTTAGGAGCTCTGTGCCAGAAAAGGGGAGAAGACCATATATATATACATATACACAGAGAGAGAGATAGAGAGAAGTATTTCTTATTATAAATCCCAACATCACAGGTCATGAACTAAGAAGTATAATTAACCCAAACATCTGCACCTAAGAAACAAAAGGGAACACCACCACCAAAGGAACCTCCCAAGAAACAATCCCCTGGCCTGCCCCCACATGCCGATTCTAACTCTATTCTCTGCAATGTGCTTGTCCTCATACATTGATGCAGACTGCCCAGAGTTCACTGGATAAACCAGTGGTTCCAGCTATGTTCTCAGAACACTAAGGTTCGGTTAAGCAAATCCAACAAGTTCATTTACTGCAGGTCTTCTCAGAGTCTTTGGTACATTGTGTATCTCCAGGAAGGCCACATAATATGAAGCATTTCTGAAACATGCTTTCTTAGAAGGCTTTATTTTTGTGTAAATCTGGCGTTCTGTAAATGATAGTTGGGGACTACTGTGCTGAATGAAGGTAAGCTGGGACATGAAATGAGAAAGAAGATCTTGGCTCACACAGGAGGGACTTCAGGAATTCATCTGGCCACTCAATTTTCATTAAGGGAGGTATTGTAAATGATACAACTCAGGACACATATGGAGAACTGAAAGTGGGACCTTGGTCTTCTATCGTGTAGGATAGCATTCTACGACACAGTGATATTTCTCTAAATGGTTAAGAAAGCATTGTAAAAATTGTATTAACTACACTCTGTTAACTCTAGCATACGATCCGTAGCATTACATTTTATGGTTTATGGACAAAAGTTTCTGATTTTTTAAATACAATAAACATAAGCTGGTTAGCTTGTATGGTTGGAAGTTAGCCTGTTTTTATACAAATTTCCCAAACTATAAGCTCTATCAGAGTTTAATATTTACCTTTTTGACACTTTTCTGTTTGTTATATATCTACTGATATTGATCCCCAAATCATATTTTAAAGGATAACTCCCTATTTTTCTTCATTTCTATCTGCTTGGGGTAATACTAAAGGACAAAAAGACTTAAATTGAAATATGAGTTCTATCTATAGCAATAACTCTGTTATCTTAAATTTGGGGGAGGGCTTCCCTGGTGGCGCAGTGGTTGAGAATCTGCCTGCTAATGCAGGGGACACGGGTTCGAGCCCTGGTCTGGGAAGATCCCACATGCCACGGAGCAGCTGGGCCCGTGAGCCACAATTGCTGAGCCTGCGCGTCTGGAGCCTGTGCCCTGTGACGGGAGGGGCCGCGATAGAGAAAGGCCCGCGCACCGCGATGAAGAGTGGCCCCCGCTTGCCGCAACTGGAGAAAGCCCTCGCACGAACCGAAGACCCAACACAGCCAAAAATAAATAAATAAATAAATAAATAAATAAGAAAATCCTTTAAAAAAAAAAAAATTTGGGGGAAAGAAGAAATTATGAGGAAAATCTTATGTAAGTATCATGAGGATTAATGGAGTTAATATATGTAAATTGCTTGGAGCATTGCTTAGCATAAAGTAAACACTATATATATATGTTTGTTAAATAACTGAAATAAAAAATTTAAAAAGCAAGTTAGACATTGGTGAAATGATGACAATTTCTTATCTACTCTCCAGTAAATACAAGTTCCACAGAGGACTCTGAGAGAATAAGTAGTTTTCTGCTTTTTATAGTAAAGAAAGAAGTAAGAGTCTTTTAATGCTGACTATTCTTTTTCAACCAAGGAAAAAACTCCCCCAAATCTCAAAGCTTTAAATAAAACTAGTTTCTTTGAACAAGACTTGTTGTTTCTTGGACAGAGAAACCAAATGGTTTTCATTACTCACCAACAGAGTAAACCACATGATTTGAGGGTATAAATGTTGTCTATTAATAGTGAGTTGCCGGCCGGCTCTCTTATTTTGAAGGTGTTAGTTCAGCCAGCTTTACAAACCACATTTTCTTCCAAAGAACCTACATTTTCTTCACTTATCAGAACTGACATTAGGTGTAGAGCTTCTGGAATTTACTCTATCAAATCTTGTGAGCTACATTTTAAACTACTCTCTACAGTGAATTCTAGTTGAATATTATATGTTTATGGCATAACTAGTAATTGAGGAGGAAGAAAATTTCAGGGATCATTTTCCGTACAAACATACAGATTTGTGGGGTTTGAAGAACTGGACTGGGAATATAAAAATCATAATGTCAATCAGTTTTTTTGCCATCACCTGGGAACATTATTTGTCATTGTAAGACTTTTGATGGCAAGTTTTCATAAATGGATGTAGGGAGATCTGGAGGCAAGGTTGGATGAATATTTTATTCTGTATCCAAAAAAGGCATTCTTTTTTTTTTAGAAATTTCATGTAATGTCTGAAACATTTATATTAACATATTTCCATACAAATAACCCAATGAAAGTTTAGTATTAGTTGTTTTGTTTGTTTTTTTATACTGCAGGTTCTTATTAGGTATCAGTTTTATACATATCAGTGTATACATGTCAATCCCAATCGCCCAATTCAGCACACCACCATCCCCACCTCACCGCAGTTTTCCCCCTTTGGTGTCCATATGTCCATTCTCTACATCTGTGTCTCAACTTCTGCCCTGCAAACTGGCTCATCTGTACCATTTTTCTAGGTTCCACATACATGCATTAATATACGATATTTGTTTTTCTCTTTCTGACTTACTTCACTCTGTATGACAGTCTCTAGATCCATCCACGTCTCAACAAATGACTCAATTTCGTTCCTTTTTATGGCTGAGTAATATTCCATTGTATATATGTACCACATCTTCTTTATCCATTCGTCTGTTGATGGGCATTTAGGTTGCTTCCATGACCTGGCTATTGTAAATAGTGCTGCAATGAACATTCGGGCACATGTGTCTTTTTGAATTACGGTTTTCTCTAGGTATATGCCCAGTAGTGGGATTGCTGGGTCATATGGTAATTCTATTTTTAGTTTTTTAAGGAACCTCCATATTGTTCTCCATAGTGGCTGTATCAATTTACATTCCCACCAACAGTGCAAGAGGGTTCCCTTTTCTCCACACCCTCTCCAGTATTTGTTGTTTGTAGATTTTCTGATGATGCCCATTCTAACAGGAGTGAGGTGATACCTCATTGTAGTTTTGATTTGCATTTCTCTAATAATTAGTGATGTTGAGCATCTTTTCATGTGCTTCCTGGCCGTCTGTATGTCTTCTTTGGAGAAATGTCTATTTAGGTCTTCTGCCCATTTTTGGATTGGGGTGTTTGTTTCTTTGATATTGAGCTGAATGAGCTGTTTATATATTTTGGAGATTAATCCTTTGTCCGTTGATTCATTTGCAAATATTTTCTCCCATTCTGAGGGTTGTCTTTTCGTCTTGTTTATGGTTTCCTTTGCTGTGCAAAAGCTTTGAAGTTTCATTAGGTCCCACTTGTTTATTTTTGTTTTTATTTCCATTACTCTAGGAGGTGGATCAAAAAAGATCTTGCTGTGATTTATGTCAAAGAGTGTTCTTCCTATGTTTTCCTCTAAGAGTTTTATAGTGTCCAGTCTTATATTTAGGTCTCTAATCCATTTTGAGTTTATTTTTGTGTATGGTGTTAGGGAGTATTCTAATTTCATTCTTTTACATGTAGCTGTCCAGTTTTCCCAGCACCACTTATTGAAGAGACTGTCTTTTCTCCATTGTATATCTTTGCCTCCTTTGTCATAGATTAGTTGACCATAGGTGCGTGGGTTAATCTCTGGGCTTTCTATCTTGTTCCATTGATCTATGTTTCTGTTTTTGTGCCAGTACCATATTGTCTTGATTACTGTAGCTTTGTAGTATAGTCTGAAGTCAGGGAGTCTGATTCCTCCAGCTCCATTTTTTTGCCTCAAGACTGCTTTGGCTATTCGGGGTCTTTTGTGTCTCCATACAAATTTTAAGATGATTTGTTCTAGCTCCGTAAAAAATGCCATTGGTAATTTGATAGGGATTGCATTGAATCTGTAGATTGCTTTGGGTAGTATACTCATTTTCACAATGTTGATTCTTCCAATCCAAGAACATGGCATATCTCTCCATCTGTTGGTATCATCTTTAATTTCTTTCATCAGTGTCTTATAGTTTTCTGCATACAGGTCTTTTGTCTCCCTAGGTAGGTTTATTCCTAGGTATTTTATTCTTTTTGTTGCAATGGTAAATGGGAGTGTTTCCATAATTTCTCTTTCAGATTTTTCATCATTAGTGTATAGGAATGCAAGAGATTTCTGTGCATTCATTTTGTAACCTGCAACTTTACCATATTCATTAATTAGCTCTAGCAGTTTTCTGGTGGCAGTTTTAGGATTCTCTATGTATAGTATCATGTCATCCGCAAACAGTGACAGTTTTACTTCTTCTTTTCCAATTTGTATTCCTTTTATTTATTTTTCTTCTCTGATTGCTGTGGCTAGGACTTCCAGAACTATGTTGAATAATAGTGGTGAGAGTGGACATCCTTGTCTCGTTCCTGATCTTAGAGGAAATGCTTTCAGTTTTTCACCATTGAGAATGATGTTTGCTGTGGGTTTGTCATATATGGCCTTTATTATGTTGAGGTAGGTTCCCTCTATGCCCACTTTCTGGAGAGTTTTTATCATAAATGGGTGTTGAATTTTGTCAAAAGCTTTTTCTGCATCTATTGAGATGATCATATGGTTTTTCTTCTTCAGTTTGTTAATATGGTGTATCACATTGATTGATTTGCGTATATTGAAGAATCCTTGCATCCCTGGGATAAATCCCACTTGATCGTGGTGTATGATCCTTTTAATGTGTTGTTGGATTCTGTTTGCTAGTATTTTGTTGAGGATTTTTGCATCTATATTCATCAGTGATATTGGTCTGTAATTTTCTTTTTTTGTAGTGTCTTTGTCTGGTTTTGGTATCAGGGTGATGGTGGCCTCATAGAATGAGTTTGGGAGTGTTCCTTCCTCTGCAATTTTTTGGAAGAGTTTGAGAAGGATGGGTGTTAGCTCTTCTCTAAATGTTTGATAGAATTCACCTGTGAAGCCATCTGGTCCTGGACTTTTCTTTGTTGGAAGATTTTTAATCACAGTTTCAATTTCATTACTTGTGATTGGTCTGTTCATATTTTCTGTTTCTTCCTGATTCAGTCTTGGAAGGTTATACCTTTCTAAGAATTTGTCCATTTCTTCCAGGTTGTCCATTTTATTGGCATAAAGTTGCTTGTAGTAGTCTCTTAGGATGTTTTGTATTTCTGCGGTGTCTGTTGTAACTTCTCCTTTTTCATTTCTGATTTTATTGATTTGAGTCCTCTCCCTCTTTTTCTTGATGAGTCTGGCTAATGGCTTATCAATTTTGTTTATCTTCTCAAAGAACCAACTTTTAGTTTTATTGATCTTTGCTATTGTTTTCTTTGTTTCTATTTCATTTATTTCTGCTCTGATCTTTATGATTTCTTTCCTTCTGCTAACTTTGGGTTTTGTTTGTTCTTCTTTCTCTAGTTTCTTTAGGTGTAATGTTAGATTGTTTACTTGAGATTTTTCTTGTTTCTTTAGGTAGGCTTGTATAGCTATAAACTTCCCTCTTAGAACCGCTTTTGCTGCATCCCATAGGTTTTGGGTCGTCGTGTTTTCATTGTCATTTGTCTCTAGGTATTTTTTTATTTCCTGTTTGATTTCTTCAGTGATCTCTTGGTTATTTAGTAACGTATTGTTTAGCCTCCATGTGTTTGTCTTTTTTTACGTTTTTTTCCCTGTAATTCATTTCTAATCTCATAGCGTTGTGGTCAGAAAAGATGCTTGATATGATTTCAATTTTCTTAAATTTACTGAGGCTTGATTTGTGACCCAAGATGTGATCTATCCTGGAGAATGTTCCGTGTGCACTTGAGAAGAACGTGTAATCTGCCGTTTTTGGATGGAATGTCCTATATATATCAATTAAATCTATCTGGTCTATTGTGTCATTTAAAGCTTCTGTTTCCTTATTTATTTTCATTTTGGATGATCTGTCCATTGGTGTAAGTGAGGTGTTAAAGTCCCCCACTATTATTGTGTTACTGTTGATTTCCTCTTTTATAGCTGTTAGCAGTTGCCTTATGTATTGAGGTGCTCCTATGTTGGGTGCCTATATATTTATAATTGTTATATCTTCTTCTTGGATTGATCCCTGGATCATTATGTAGTGTCCTTCCTTGTCTCTTGTAACATTCTTTATTTTAAAGTCTATTTTATCTGATATGAGTATAGCTACTCCAGCTTTCTTTTGATTTCCATTTGCATGGAATATCTTTTTCCATCCCCTCACTTTCAGTCTGTATGTGTCCCTAGGTCTGAAGTGGGTCTCTTGTAGACAGCATATATATGGGTCTTGTTTTTGTATCCATTCAGCCAGTCTATGTCTTTTGGTTGGGGCATTTAATCCATTCACGTTTAAGGTAATTATCGATATGTATGTTCCTATGACCATTTTCTTAATTGTTTTGGGTTTGTTTTTGTAGGTCCTTTTCTTCTCTTGTGTTTCCCACTTAGAGAAGTTCCTTTAGCATTTGTTGTAGAGCTGGTTTGGTGGTGCTGAATTCTTGTAGCTTTTGCTTGTCTGTAAAGCTTTTGATTTCTCCATCAAATCTAAATGAGATCCTTGCTGGGTAGAGTAATCTTGGTTGTAGGTTCTTCCCTTTCATCACTTTAAGTATATCATGCCACTCCCTTCTGGCTTGCAGAGTTTCTGCTGAGAAATCAGCTGTTACCCTTATGGGAGTTCCCTTGTATGTTATTTGTCGTTTTTCCCTTGCTGCTTTCAGTAATTTTTCTTTGTCTTTAATTTTTGCCACTTTGATTACTATGTGTCTCGGCGTGTTTCTCCTTGGGTTTATTCTGTATGGGACTCTCTGCGCTTCCTGGACTTGGGTGGCTATTTCCTTTCCCATGTTAGGGAAGTTTTTGACTATAATCTCTTCAAATATTTTCTCTGGTCCTTTCTCTCTCTCTTCTCCTTCTGGGACCCCTATAATGCGAATGTTGTTGCATTTAATGTTGTCCCAGAGGTCTCTTAGGCTGTCTTCATTTCTTTTCATTCTTTTTTCTTTAGTCTGTTCCGCAGCAGTGAATTCCACCATTCTGTCTTCCAGGTCACTTATCCGTTCTTCTGCCTCAGTTATTCTGCTATTGATTCCTTCTAGCGTAGTTTTCATTTCAGTTATTGTATTGGTCATCTCTGTTTGTTTGTTCTTTAATTCTTCTAGGTCTTTGTTAATCATTTCTTGCATCTTCTCAATCTTTGCCTCCATTCTTATTCCGAGGTCCTGGATCATCTTCACTATCATTATTCTGAATTCTTTTTCTGGAAGGTTGCCTATCTCCACTTCATTTAGTTGTTTTTCTGGGGTTTTTTCTTGTTCCTTCATCTGGTACATAGCCCTCTGCCTTTTCATCTTCTCTGTCTTTCTGTAACTGTGGTTTTTGGTCCACAGGCTGCAGGATTGTAGTTTTTCTTGCTTCTGTTGTCTGCCCTCTGGTGGTTGAGGCTATCTAAGAGGCTTGATGGGAGGCTCTGGTGGTGGGTAGAGCTGACTGTTGCTGTGGCGGTCAGAGCTCAGTAAAACCTTAATCCACTTGACTGTTGATGGGTGGGGCTGGGTTCCCTCCCTGTTGGTTGTTTTGCCTGAGGCAACCCAACACTGGAACCTACCCGTGCTCTTTGGTGGGGTTAATGGCAGACTCTGGGAGGGCTCACACCAAGGAGAACTTCCCAGGACCTCTGCTACCAGTGTCCTTATCCCCACGGTGAAACAGAGCCACCACTTGCCTCTGCAGGAGACCCCCCAACACCAGCAGGTACGTCTGGTTCAGTCTCCCCCAGGGTCACTGCTCCTTCCCCTGGGTCCCGATGCACACATTACTTTGTGTGTGCCCTCCAAGAGTGGGGTCTCTGTTTCCCCCAGTCCTGTCACAGTCCTGCAATCAATTCCCACTAGACTTCAAAGTCTGATTCTCTAGGAATTCCTCCTCCCGTTGCCGGACCCCCAGTTTGGGAAGCCTGACGTGGGGCTCAGAACCTTCACTCCAGTGGGTGGACTTCTGTGGTATAAGTGTTCGCCAGTCTGTGAGTCACCCACCCAGCAGTTATGGGATTTGATTTTACTCTGATTGCACCCCTCCTACCGTCTCACTGTGGCTTCTCCTCTGTCCTTGGAGGTGTGGTATCCTCCTTGGTGAAGTCCAGGGTCTTCCTGTCAATGATTGTCCAGCAGCCAGTTGTGATTCTGGTGCTCTCGCAAGAGGGAGTGAGAGCACGTCCTTCTACTCCGCCATCTTGGTTAATCAAAAAAGGCATTCTTAAACCACCAATTCTTTCTGTGAGAAAAAAGTTCTGCTCTACCGAAGAGACCACATTTCAGAGAGAATAACTTAGGGATTCCGGGGACCTCAGAAACCATCAAAAGAGGCAAAACAGAGTTGTATAGTGGCCACAAACCCCTCCCTGCCTTGGAGAGAAAACAGCAAATGCATTTTATAAAGAAAATTAACTTTAATAAGTCAAGTTTTACTTCAGTGGATCTTACTTATTTTTTCATGTTTAATGTTTTATGGAGCTAGTCCTGCAAAAATCCCTTTTCATGTGCATAATATTTCCAAAGCCTTTAAGGAGAGCAATGTCTTCTGACCCACGAATCTAGGCCCAGCATTCTATTTCTCGTATGTTACTAAATGTGCTTTGTAATTTAAAGGAGTTTATTGAACTTGGAAAATTTGACAGGAGATAAGAAGGTAAAGAATGTAGTAGCTCTTCTTGAACATGAATGAAATATGGCCTTAAAAATAGGGATTCTCAATCTTTTTGGAGATGGTACACCAAATTGATTGATTTTATATCTCTGTCTCATGCCTTGACACTTAAATCCTTCATAGAAATGCTCTCTGATATTTTTTCAAGTTTATTTTATTTGGATAGCACCCTGATAAAATATTTAAAAAAATTTTTCATTGCAATTGTTGAATATATCCTGAGTAGTTTCCAGAATTAGACCTGTGTATGACTGGACTACTGAAACCAGTGCTTTCCCTACTTATATGCACTGGGGATCTCAGATTTCTTCAAGCCCTAGCACTTTCAATTGTGGGTATTCTTCCCCTTCATTAGCAAAACTATCTCAACTTGAACTTCGAGTGAAGAGCTGCCCTGTCTGAACATTTCAGCTATACCAGAGGCTTTTCCTTTTTCTTTAAAATCCTGCAGTGCTATTTGGATTTTTAACAGCAACAATAAATTTGTATTATTTTGTTAAGCCCTAAAAAGTAAGATTTGTGGTATTTCCTTAATTCTAAGATGCCCTGATCATTTAATGGAAACTTCTTGGGAACTGTGCTTCTCAAATATGAGATACCTCTCAATTTCAAAAAGTAACATTGTGGGAAATAAAGCACAGCTTCTAAGAAATTACAGTGTATGTACTGACATGGAAAAATGTCTGAGATATATTTTTAAGTGAAAGAAGCAAGTTGCAGAGCAATATGTTAGCTAGTATAACAAATAGACCCCTAATGTACACAGTAGAAGTATATTTCTTGTTCACATAACAATCCGGAGCAGGTGAAGAGATTCTTGGGGTGACTGTCCTCCAAGAAGTCATGCAGAGCTCAGCCTGAAGAAATTGCATTGTCTTCAACATGTGGCTGTTTCCATCCCAACCAGCTAGAAGCATGTATGTATAGGAGTTTTCCACGGCCAGGCCTAGAAGAAGTGCACATCACTTCTGCTCATGTTCCGTTGGCTAGACTGAGTCATATGACCACATCTAACTGCAAGGCAGGCTGGGGAATGTATCCCAGATGTGTTCTCAGGAGGAAGAGAAGAACACGAATTTTACTCTAGCAGTCTCTTGCGTGTGTATATACGTATATATGTCTTACCTTCGTTAAAAATGCAGAAATGTTAGCTGTGTTAGTCAGGGTTTCCTAGAGAAACAGAACCAATAGGAGATCTCTAGCTCTATCTTGACTCCCCTGGGAGTCAAAAATCACTGCTGGTTGAGAACCCCTGACTTAACCCCTATGATTTCAATTTCCTCATTTGTAGATCAGGGATAATAATACTTTTCTGGTATAGTAGGTAAGGAAAGCAACATTAGCTTTTATAATAAACAATCCCCAAATCTCAGTGGCTTAGCACAGTAAAAGTTTATTTTTTGCCTGTGTTCTACCAGTGTGAATATTTGTGGTTTGGTAGCTTTCTTTGTGGAAAAATTCAGGGGCTGGGTTCCTTCCATTTTGTGAACCACTTTGTGTGCCCTCCTCTATCTATGTCTTTGGAATCCTCTCCATTCAGCTGAGAGATAGAAAAAGAGACAGGGTATAGCAAGTGGGGGATTATTTTGGGCCAGGCCTGAAAGTAGCACATATTTTTCCAACTTCCACTCCATTTGCCAGGACTTGTTCACTGGGAGACACCTGACAGTATCAGCATAAAGGTTTGGATAATTTGTCTACTGTATGTCTGAGTGTCTCAGGTTTCTCTCAGTGGATGGAACAAAAGAAGTGACATTGACATTGACATTGGAATTTCTCTAGAAGAATGAAGGATTTCATTCCAACAGCCATTTGAAGTCTCCTCCAGGTGTTTCTGTGAGTCTCCAGGGACAACTCACAGGTAGTCAGAAAGAGTGTCCTCGAGTTCTTTTGCTTGATCTTCTCATGGGCTTGGGAGCCCATGGTGCACAAGCCCTCGAAGGAGGCTGCTGGCTTCCGCTGCTGCTGGTGACCCTTGTGAGACCAGGTCTTTTGCCTTGAGGGTCGCCTCTGTAGCTGCTCCCTGCAGATTTACAGCCCCTGCCAGACCCCCCTGGTATGTTGTGGTTACAGAAACAGGGGCAATGAACCCTCTCTCCCAGCTTGGCTGTGCTTGGCTGCCACAGTCTCAGTTGTGCCCAGAATTTCACCAGAACTTTCGTTAAAGCTGGTCCTTTGGCTTTCTGTCCTAACCCCTCTCTCCATAGGAGATCAGATCTCCGGCACAATTAGCCTGCAGTGTTGGCAGGAGCTGGTCAAGGTAAGGAGACTGTGGCAGGGACAGAAATTGCCCCTTTCCTTCATTTTCTCTGCTACCCTACTACCTCTGGCCCTTCAAAACTCCTCCCACCATCAGCCCATGCAAATAGATGCCACAGGGGTCACCAGCCCACCATTTCTGCAACCTGGGTTGGCTCAGCCAGGACTGCTATGTATTTATTAGATTTATGTGTATATTAGATTCAGCAACATTCTTCCTGAGATTCCCAGAGTGCACTCAAAAAGGATGATGCTGCCATAAAGAGCGTCTAAATGAAGTGGAAGGCTTGACAGGGTAAGAAGGCGGTGTCTATTGTCTGCCCAGAGACACAGACTTACTGCTGATTTAGCTCAAGGGAACTTTAGGGCTCTTCGAGCTTAATAATACTTTGGTTACAGCATATGAGGCACATGTGATAAATCATATGCTATTCACAATTACAGCTGTGGCTTTCTAAAATAAATCACCACCAGCAGCGATCTCAGGGAAATTAAACCACCCACCTCACTTGCCTGCTCATTCACCCGTCCTCTGACGTAGAATGGGTACTTAGCTCAGTCGCCTAATTAGGTTAACACGTGTTTTTAATGAACTTGGCTTCTATTACCCGTGGTAAAGATCATACCTGAGATTCATAAAACTCAAATAGAAAATTTGGGGTTTGGCTTTGTGTTGATGCAAATCTATTTAGCAGACTGTAAATTTAGTCATTTGGTAAGAAGGATGAATGCAATAAGTTACTCTCCTGCTCTCACCCAGGCTGGTTTCTTTAGACCCTGGAGTTGGATGTCCCTACATTTTAATTGAATTGGCTAGTTTCCAGGCCACTGTGATAAACAGGATAACATTTCAGAGTATTACCATGACTGAGGAGATACTGTTTCTTGATGCCTAAGAGTAGGAGTGATTTTTTTTTCTTTTAATAGGGAAAAGAGTTTAACAGGAATGTGTGTATGAATGAGTGAGGGAGAAAGTGTGTGTGCATGTGAGTATGTGTATGTGTGTGAGTCTGTGTCTGCACATATGTGAAGGTGAGTTGAATGTGTATGTCTATCTGTGTGCCTGTGTGTGTGTGAGTGCTTGTATGTGTGTGCACAGCGGTGTGTGAATGTGTATATACATGTAAAAACATATGTATATTTGTGTGAATGTGTGTATGATCTTGCATGAGAGAAAAAGAGAGAGAGAATAACTGCTTAGAGAACTTGCAAAAAATCAAAGAGCTGACTGGCCTCAGCTGGATGCTCCTTTTGGAATCCCCACAATCAAAGGCTTTGTCTTCTCTCTCACATGCCGTTGACTCAGTTGGCTCATTTTCTTGGAAGGAGAATGGAGTCTGCTTGATCTCAGAGGGCTCCTAGGTATGTGTTACTCTCAGGGCTCTTTAACAGACAGGAAACAAGTGGCTATTTTCCCCCCACCCCCCCATGGATTAGTCTGGTTTCACATCAATCTTTACAGTAAACCCTGCATCCTTCAACCCTAGAATAAACAAACAAACAAAGCTGGTTTCCACTACCTCTGTGTCTGGTCAGTCCTGACACTGAGAAAGTTTACAAGAAAAGAAGGAAGTGAAAAAGGGACTAACATTTCCTGAGTATTTATTATTTGACAGGCACCAAGTTAGCCACTTTATAGGTGAAGAAATGAGGCTGGATGACGTTAAGTACCTGAGATTAAAATCCAGACTATATCCTTTCCACTAACCACATTGCCTTGCAACACCTTGGGGGAGACTCGGGGACTTTTTAGTTTGTGCCTCAAAATCTTGGCCAACACTTTGGTTAGATCAAATGGAGCTTAAATGATCATAAAGATCTTCAAAAAAAAAAAAAAAAAAGGGAAGGAGAGAACTTTAAAAAAGCAAGCTCACAGACTCTTCCTCTGCAAAAATTGTGAAAAACCAGCAAAAACTACAATAACAAAACAACTCACCCATACCAAATAAACAATGATGTGGTTACAAATTCATGCCACAAACTTCAAAACTAGATGGCCAAAGAAAGAAATGGAAGATTCTGGTGCAGCTCAGTGAGTCAGAATTGTTACTGGGGAAAGAATGGGAGTCAACAGAATCCTGAGAGTCGTCTGATCCCCCCTCAGTCTGTACAAAAGTGGTCTGAGGGAGTGAAGAGGAAAAGCACGGTGTCACAGAAAGAGTGGAGGAGACATACCAGCCTAAGAGAACAAGGAAGAGAGGAGTCAGAACAATCATAACCACACACACTAGTTATTCCTGCAATCCTGCAACAAATAAAAACTTCGCATTCTTGAAGACAAAAAAGAAAATAAATGAGACAAGATGCTTAGGGGATCGGGAAGCCAGTCAGAAGAGCACAGGGACTGAGGCAAAGTTCCTCTCCTGGTGTGGGAACAATTGACACAGAGCTGACCTCACAGACACCTTCCCCTTTCCTCATCTGGCTTCTCACTTGGGAGGGGAGGTGGAAAGGGATTCTCAGGTAGATAGGCGAGTGAAGTGGGGAAGTGAACGATTTGGGGCTGACATTGAAGCGCAAGCTCTGGGACTCCCCCCACAAGTGACAGCATACCCTCGCTGGGTGGAGCAGAGACTGGGAACAGATTTTTAACCACAACAACAACAAAAGGAGTTAAGGGTCGAGATTCTTTTAACAGGATAAAAGAAAGTTTTTCCTAAAGGCCAAGCATTCATGTATGACAGACTTAATTTTTGTCCCATTCAGGTGCCATCTGTTCTATTATATACTTAATATTTTCTTTAAATCAACTTACTTTTTTAACCTAAGAAATTTATTTTAAAAGGAAACTTTATGTTGCCTCAGTAAGTTGAAAACCAATATAACTTGGCAAAATAGAATAAAACAAAATAATGAAAATAAAGTAACATGATTAAATTCTAGCTCTACATTGTTGCCTCTTAAAGGTGCTGAACCTTAAGACATACTCTCTCTTTGTTAAAAGGAAGAGTAGATATGTTTGGAAACATGTTGAAAATATACTAGCATTGAATTGAGACTTTCTCCTTGATTTAAATAGAACTGAAAGAGAGTAAAAAGGAAATAACTTTCCACTATGTGATTCAGTATTATTTAATTCTAGCTCCATGTACCAATTGGGAAAAGGTGACAGAAAGGAAAAGACTTGATATAAGAGTAAGTGCAAAGCAAAAAGACTGGGAGAGCAAAGCAATTAGAGAAACAATATTTAATAGTAACCATAAACTCTCTCTCTCTCTCTCTTTTTTTTTTTTTTGCAGAGTACTTGAGGTTAAAATCCATCAACCAAGTGATGAAATTAGGAGTTGAGGGGATGTGGTAAAAAAAATCTCATGGTACACGTTTTACCACTTAAAAATGTAACTAAGACTAAATAATCTTGGGAGTTTTTTGAAATAGCTAGAGTCAATCAAGACATTCTAAAAGTGAAATACATAATTGAGAAACTTTAATTCTTAAACTTTCCCTCTTTTTTTTCTTAACTATAGGGGGATTTTTTTTCAGTTATCTACTGTTGCATAACAAACTATCTCAAAACTTAGTGGCTTAAAACACAAAATCATGTGTTTGATAACAATTTGGCAATTTGGGCAGAGCTCAGAGTAGGGCCAGTTTATCTCTACTACACCTGGTGTCAACTGGGGCTGGGGGAGTCACTTCCAAGATGGCTCCCTCATTTGGCTGGCAAAGTTGATGTTGGCTGTTGGCTGGGAGTTCACTTGTGGCTGTTGGCCAGGGACCTCAGTCTTCCTTCTTGTTGGCCTTGCTGTGTAGCTGCTTGGGCTTCCTTGCAGCATGGTGGCTGGATTCCAAGAAGAAGGAAGTAGAAGCTGCTAGTTCTCTTAAAGGCTAGGCTCAGAATTGGAACAGCATCACTTCCAAAGTATTCTATTGGTCAAAGCAGTCACAGGCCAAGCTCAGATTCATGGCCATGGAGAAGTAGTGGGAGGAGTGACAAAGAAATTGTGACCATTTGCCACTGTATCTTTCACTACATATTTCTTGTGATAGGGGATTTCCAGTTTCACTTCAATTTCTTTTTCACGTTAACTTAAAAAATATTAAATTTGATACTTTTACAAAAATGAACATATAGATCATATATATTACACCATTTTTGAAAAACTATTTACATCTATCTATCTACCCTTCTATCTGAATACACGCACAAAGAGATGTAGAGAATAATGTTTAACAATATTAATGATACTTATATCTAAATAATAATATTTAGGATGATTAAAATTTTTTTTCTTTTATGTACAGTCCGATTTTGTTTAAATTTCTTATATGTATTATTTTTTGTTTTCTTTTTTTTAAAAAATTAATTATTTATTTATTTACTTATGGCTGTGTTGGGTCTTTGTTTCTGCGCGAGGGCTTTTCTCTAGTTGCGGCAAGCGGGGGCCACTCTTCATCGCGGTGCGTGGGCCTCTCACTATTGCGGCCCCTCCTGTTGCGGAGCACAGGCTCCAGACGCGCAGGCTCAGTAGTTGTGGCTCACGGGCCCAGCCGCTCCGCGGCATGCGGGATCCTCCCAGACCAGGGCTCGAACCCGTGTCCCCTGCATTGGCAGGCAGACCCTCAACCACTGCGCCACCAGGGAAGCCCTCTTTTTGTTTTTTAAAGACTATTTTTGAGAGCAGTTTTAGGTAGGTTCACAGCAAAGTTGAGAGGAAGGTACAGAGATTTTTATAAAACCATAAAGTCGTTATCTTAATAAAACCTAGAAGGAAGCAAGTTGTTGGAAAATAAATTTGCCCCTAGTCACATAGGCAACACTCACAATGTCAGTGAGCTGGAGGTGTCCTTGTGGACCACTGAGTGCCACTTTATTGTGTAGAAGAAGAAAATGAGGTTCAGAAAGTGACTTGCTCAGGCTCGCATGTCTAACATTCAGGGAGGTATGTGGTAGTCTAACTGAGTGACCATTATTGAGTTTGTGTCACATCCTTTTCCAAAATGTGAAGGAGTGAATTGACCTGGGTTTTATCTAATATGAATCTATGCATTTGGATGTAACACATGAAGCAATAAACATGTTGTGTTTGAGATAAGAACAGGGGAAGAATTCAGTTACCAGCTTGATTTCTGGGCACCTTTGCAAAAACCTAGAAAGAATTTCTATTTAAGTTCCTTTTCTGGAGGTCCCCCTAATGCATGACCCATTCAGAGAGGTGGTCTACCTGTGGCCTGAAAATCTCTGTGACACACAAAAGGACATTCCCAGGGGGAAGAACTTAAAAGTCCCTTTGAAAATGGAAGGCACTGAGGTGGGAGGTCTGGCCAGACACTGCTGTCGGTCCAGACAAAGGGAAAGCACATTTCAGGGCCATCGCTGAAGGAGAGCAGAGTGTATCCATCTGGCTCCATGTTGCAAATTGCTGCTGCCCTTCTTCTGTCATTGAATGAACCGCTCCTTGGGTTTTGCTGATAATTTCTGCAAATTAATGGAAAACAGAATGTCTGGGGCTCCCAAGGAGGCTCTTCCTTGTCCAACAGGACTTGGGCTCCCAGGCCTGGTCCAGCCTGCCCTTGCCTTTGCGGTGCCACGCCAGTCTCCACATGTGTGGTCTTGGTCAGCTCTGCTCTTTACTGAGGGGCACAATGCCGAGTTCATTTACACTAAATCTCCCCTGACATTCTGCTGAAGTTACTATTTCCCAGCCTCCAGCAGCTCTCTGGTGACCTTAATGGGAAGGGAGTCAGCCTTCAGCAAATCTCTTTTTGAGGAGAGAGGAACAGGACCATGAAACTGGCAACAAATAAAGACCCAGCAAGTGAGTGCTGCGAGGATGGAAACCGGCTGTTTTGTCCAATTGCATCAAGAAATAAAAACGTCCGTGAATCCATCTTGTCCGATTTGGTTGCCGTTCCTTTTAGAGGACATTTCCCTGGAAAGGCTAATTCTCCTGCTTTCATTCTTGCTTCTTTCTGCCACCACAAGAGGGATTGAGAGGTCTGGCTCTGTAGTCTTTTCATCTCTCCCAGCTTCCTCCAATGAATGGCAGAGATTACTTCAGGAGCTAATATGCTGCCTTTGGAAAAGTCCGGCCTCATTCAGAACATGTTTGAGAAGGCTGACAAGGAAACATGATTAGCAGGGGTATTGTATAGTTCAGGAAACAACCCATCCTTTCAACAACTAACATTCCAGATACTTTAATTGAGCACATTTTATGTACCAGGTATTGTATTCGGCGCAGGGCCCCAGCTCCGAAGAGGGCAGGGAGGTGTGGAGGGCTTACGGCATTGGGGGAATTATAAGTAGCTCTGAATATCTAGAAGAAGGCTGCGTGTGATTTTTAAAATTGTTTTCCAAGATGAGAAAGACAAAAACATTTTTCCTCATGGAGTTCCCATTTTAATGACAAGGACAGAGAAGGAAACAACCAATATGCTATGTTCTTTAATAAAAGTACGTGTGCGATGCTTTGGGAGCTGAGAAGAAAGAAGGACTGAATTAAATCAGCTGCGGCGGGGAGCTGGCAGTTGGGGGGAGGGCAGGGAGGTTGGCGGAGGCCAGAGAGGGTTTCAGAGCACAGAGGAAAACTGAACTGAGTGTGGATGGGTGAGTAGATTTTTCTCAAGAAAACAATGGCTAAGAGGGAACCCTAGACAGTGGAAGCAGGACGTGCAAATACTGAAATGTATGAGGAAACATGGTTGTGGGGAAATCGCAGATATAATGCAATGGTTCTGAACAGCCAGTATGTAGATTGTGGACCCCAAAAGATCTCGTGTGTCATGGGGCAGTAAAAGCCTTGGCTCTGGGGTCAGCACTGAGTTCACAGCTGACCCAACAGTGGGGTAGCTGAATGATCTTGGGTAAGTCTCTGGGGCTTAGCTTCGTCCCTTAGAAAACGGTGACAATAATGTCCACGTCACAGGTGTTGTAAGAAGTAAATGGATGCTCTAAAGTACGGGCACATGCTAACCCCAAAGTGTGGCTTCCCCTCCCCCACTTCCCTTCCCTGGTTGTGCAGGGCACAGGTGGCCTCTGAGGAAGGGCTAGGCTGGCGGCAGGCTTCCCCCCAGGGTCAGGCTGGGTCCAGGGCTGGGGCTGCAGGGAAGAGTCCAGGGGAGCTGAAAGGCAGTTGGACTGACCTTCCACCTGGGGCTTCAGGGGCTATGGATAGATCAAAACCCACGGCCAATCCCAGCAACGATATCTCAGAGTTCCCCATGCTTATTTACTCTGGTGATATTCAGGGAACCCAGAGGGGAAGCTGCCAGCTCTCTAAGGCAATGCCACATTTTGAGGGGGCACAGACTCTTCTGGAAGTCCCCCCAGACACAGGCACACTCACACCAAAGCCTGCAGACAATTTCAGGGCGTTTGCAGACCCCTCTGAGGGCCATCCCTGGCGCCCAGGTAGCCTCTGATGATTTCACAAGCAGGGGAAGAACCGTCCCCCGGGGAGGCAGGCGTGTTTCCCGACAGGACGACGCCTTCGCGGGTAGCAAATGCCCTTCCAGTCTCGCATTTCCCTGGACTCGGTCACCCGAGAGACGCAGCCAGAGAGCACCCGTTTCCCCGGCTTCTCATGCTGCCACCTCTTCGCCTCTTTATTCGGTTTTCTGAGTGGCAGCAGTACACATTGGGTCATTGCAAGTGATTTCACTTGTGCGCAGCAAGTGATGGCAGGAAGCCGCTGAGCCGCCGCAGCCCCACGCGGGTGTCCGCGGGCCATCGATCCATAGCAGCTCCAGGACCTGACCTCGCTTCATGGGGTCAGGCGCTGCGCTGGAAGGAGTTTTAATTAAAACACTGAAGTGCGTTTGTCTTCTAAAGCACATCAGGGATAAAATATTAAAAGGGCAAATACTCTTTTCCAAGAGAATGAGTTTTTCTGCCAGTGTATTTTATTGGAACAATAATCCTGACGAAATGAAAGGAACACCCAAGTTCCTGCCAGGGGAAGCCGATGAAAGGAAAGGCAACTTTGTCATTCCAGCTATCCTTTATTCATTCTGAGTATGCGCCAGCCATATTCTACATCTATTGGATTATTTAACCCTCCTGATGACCCTACCAGGACCCGTCTTACAAGTGGGGAGTCTGAGGCTCGGAGAGATTTGGCCAAGGTCACACAGCCAGGAAATGGCAGAGGTGGAATTTAAACCAGGGCAACCTAATTATAAAGCGTATCATCTTTTTCTTTTCAACCATTTAAAACTGTAATCCCTTTCCCTCAAGGTAACAAATATACATAGTCTAAAAGATCAGAAATGTCAACCAGGCTCATAACAAAAAAATCTATCTTCTGCTGGGTGCCTCACCCCCATTCCCATTCCAGGTGACATCCACTGTACTGGTCAGGGTTCTCCAGAAAGACAGGACAAAGAGGGTGTGTCTACAGAAAGAGATTCATTTTTAGGAATTGGCTCATGCCATTATGGAGGCTGGCAATTCCAAAATCTGCAGGGTATGTGGCTGTGCTGGAAAGCCAGAGAAGAAGAGATGATGCAGTTCAAGCTTGAAGGCTGTCTGCTGGCAGAATTTCTTGTTTTGGGGAAGTCAGTCTCTGTTCTAGGAAGACCTTCAACCGATTGGATGAAGCCAACCCACATCATGGAAGGTAACCTGCTTTACTCAAAGTCCACTGATTTAAATGTTAATCTCATCCAAAAACACCCTCATAGAAATAATCTTTGACTAAATATCTGAGCCAAAGATATCTGATAGTTAATTTTACGTTGATACATAAAATTAACTATCACAACCACTTTCAACTCTATTAGGTGTTTAATCTGATACTTCCATATTTCTTAAAAACATACTTTTATTGCTATTTCTTTTTTCTTCTGCTTTAAATATTGCCTATTGACTTTTTACCAAGACACCTGTAGATTTAGCTCTCTTATTCTCCTCCCCAGAAGTCCTGTCCCTGCATCATCCTCCCAACACAGTCAAACCACCCTTCAAATCAATAGTCAGAGTTTACATTCTTATGATTATTAGTCATAGATGACTCATATGGGTACTTCATTACATTTCCTCTCTCATTCATCTTTTTGCTCATTTCTGGAGTTAAAAATCACCTTGTGTTTAGTTTGCTTAGTTTACTACTTAGTACCCATCACTGATTAATCCCCGCACTGTCAGAACTGAGAATTCTCTCAGTAAATGACCTATGTTGAAGATCCTATCCGTTCCTCCCTCCTATTCTTTTCTCCCTTCCTTCCTTCCATGTGCTGCTCATCTCTGGATGGGTTTTTCTCTACTTCTGCACAGCTGTGGCCCTGAAAATTCCCAGCACCACATCCTGGGAATTCCCTCCTTTCTGTGTGTTCATTCCCTACTTCCTGGAAGATGGGAATATTTTCTTCTTTCTTAATTTTTCTCTATTTTGGTGGAGCTCATTTTCTAGTAGTTTCCTGAGAAAAGGTACATGGAAGTACATTTTTTTCAGAACTTGCATGTCTGAAAATGTCTTTCTTCTGCCCCCATACTTTACTGATAACTTAAATAGGCATATAATTCTATATTGAAAGTAATTTTTGTTCAGAATGTTTTATTTATTTATTTATTGGCCACACTGCGCTGCATGTAGGATCTTAGTTCCCAGACCAGGGATCAAACCTGCGCCCCCTGAAGTGGAAGCCCGGAGTCTTAACCACTGGACAGCCAGGGAAGTCCCTTGTTTAGAATTTTAAAATCTGTGTTCCATTGTCTTCTAGCTACCAGTGTTGCTATTGAGAAGTCATTGCTGTTCTGATTCCTGATCAGCTTTGGAAATTTGTATGTGATCTCTTTTCCAATTTCCCTTTTCTAGAAGATTAGGATCTTTTCTTTACCCTTGGTGCCCTGAAACTCCATGATTATGAACTTTGGTGTGGGCTTTGTTTTTCATTCATTACACACTTGAGGGGCCCTTTCAGACTGGAGACCTATGTTCCTCTGTCCTGTGAAATTTTCATGTATTGCTCCTTTGGTAATTTCTTCCCCTTTATCTTCTTTGCTTTCTCTTTCTGGAATGTCTGTTATTCAAATGTTGATCCTCTTTGATGGAGTCTCTCATTTTCTTATCTTTCCTTTTCCATTTATTTATTCTTTTGATTCTAACTTTCTAGAAAATGTCCTCAATTTTATCTTTCAATATTCCTATTGAGTTAAAATTTTTTTTAATCATATTTTTGACTTCCAAGAGCTCTTTATTATTTTCTGAATATTTATTTTTTTACAGTCTCTTATTCTCAAATTCAGGGATGCAATGATTTTACTCTGAGGATAATATTTATAGATTTTAGAATTTCTTCTGTTCCCTTTACTGTCTCTTCTTCTTCCAAGTTTCTTTTATCTGCTGGTTTGTTTTGATCTCTTTTTACATTATAGGTATTCCCCAAATGTCAGGTAATCCTTGATTGTCCATTTTTAAGACACTAAGGCATTATCAGTGTTTTAAGGCACTACAATACAAAACTCTGTGTACATACTAGGGGCTTGTTGTCCAGGGGGCTTTGCTGTGCAGTGGTGGTCAGATGGGGCCAGGCTGCTTTGTTGGAGGTCTTCCAAAGTCAGTACCGGTAGGCATTTCCTCTTGAGCTGGTTAGTTTCCCTGGAGAGGAAGTCTGACCCGAGGAATATAAGCCTGCTTCTGGCATTCTGGAGCAGAAAGGGGAAGAGGGCTGGGGCTTACAGTATGTTGGCTTTCACACAATCCCCGTTTTCATTAGAGAGGCTAACAGCCATCATCAGTTGGACCCAGTATCCCCAAGTTTGGAGTCTGACTGGTTCACCTTTCCAGAGGGTAAATCCCCAGCCTTCTGCTGGAGTGGGTAGGGAGTAATTGTCTTCTTGAGCAAGGCAAGGGAAAGGATGGGTGGGTCTAGTTGCTTCTTTCAGTCTTTTAATCACTTGTCCTTTTTCCAGCTCCACTGGAACTGGGGAGACTCCAATTCTTGAGCCTTCTAGGGATCTGCAATACAGATAGGCTTGCTTCATCTGAACTTCCTCTCTCTCTCTCTCTGCTGGCTCTGTTCCTGGTTACCTCTGGTCTACCTGCTCTTCAGCTTTGGAAATTTTATAGACATTTAATATCTGCTGAATTTTGTCCCCTATAATCTTAGTTCTGTAGGGTTTTTTTTTTTTTTTTTAAAGACTATCATCTTAGTGGACTTTTGGTGGGAAACAGAGATGATGGTATGGGTTCTAGTTGCTATGTTTAACCAGAAGTTCCCCCCAGTAGCCACTTTTCACTCCTGGGTTTAGAAGAGGCTAATGGGGAAAATGTCTCCTGGTTGTAGAACTTGAGCCCGTCTTATCCCCAGGCTAAACAACACCGCTCTGTTTCACAGTACATGTGAGATTTGCTGTATTAACTAATCTTTTAGCAATGCTCTTTGTGGCTCGCTTTCTGGAGAGGTTCAAGAAGTCAGATTTTAAGCACCAGGTAGAGCATCCTTAATGGAACAAGAGTCATTTGGCCACGTTGGCTGTAAAGTGAATCCCTTTCCCCATTATTCTGTTGCCAGCTGGATTGGCTCACCAAACATGTGGTTAAACAGCTAAAGTGGCTGGTCCACTGTAACTGGCCAGCAGTCGGCCCTCTAGGACTTCTTGGCAGGTCTCAGAACTAGCATGTTTCTTGGGCCGCAGGGGAAATCCCGGTTTTAGCTTGGCCGAGTACAGCTTTATCTCTGAGAGTGTAAAATCATCTTGGATACCTGTCTAAACACTGCTCTCTTTCTCTGCTTGTTGTCTGACAAGCTTCCCATTTTTTAAGGTCCAGATGAAATGTCAACTCTTCTACAGCACACTTCCTCTAGCCCTCATCCCCATGTCCGCAGGGGGTTTTTACGCAGCACTAGGATAACCTTTCCTATAGGATTCATTCACTCATTCATCAGTTACTCTCTCTTGTTGAACACTGAGCTCATCAAGGCCAGACATTCTGTCTTCCCTTTACCCCAGTGCTTATCAGGGCGCCTGACTCGTGCACTGTGGCCGTCAATGTGTATTTGTTGACTGACTGGGTGAAGGCTCCTCTATCAGCAGAGCCTGTGTGTCCTTTTGCCAGGAATGGTGAGGCATTTCTGTTGATCTGCTTTTTGGCTCCACACTGTAACCTCTAGAGGCAACTCAAGGTTTTCCATGGCAACACCCCTTTCCTCAACCCAACTGCCAGGAGAAGGGGCTTGGGTATGAGTCAAGAACAAAATAGAATACCAAGACACAATTAGCCTCTGCATTGGGGGTGCACTTGGAAGGAAGGATAGGAGACTGGGGTCCACACTTTTGGTTTTCTCCTTGGATCCTCCTCCTTTGGAACGTGGCCTGCTCCCCTGCTGCTGGTGTGATGAGACGGGCCTGGGGCTCCCTGGCTCTCCTTGTTCTGGTCCCTCTTGTGATCAGCAGTGGTGGACTTTGATCTGCAAACATTTTATGCTCAAAGGAGGTCATCAGCCCTATGTATCTACTCCAGTTGGAAAATTCCTTTATTTCAAGGCATCGGTACTGGAAAACAGATGATTGCTTTGCTTTAGCATTTGGGTTTACCTCTAATGAGGCATGCCTGTGTACAGGATCATAATGGACTCTTTGCCGTTATGTTGGAAGAGGCTGTCTTTTCAAAGGGGCCCTGTAGAAGATGTTTCAAGGGGCCCAGCTGTTATTGCAAAGGGATATTTCTGGTAAAGATTAACAAAGAATGTCTTCAAAGAAAAGGGATCAACCTCCTTTACCTAGAACATTTTAAAAAATAGGCCACTAACAATCCAAATCGTGGTGAATGGATAAACACAATGTGGTATACCCGTATAACACATCGCTTCTTAGCAATAAGGAGGAACCACCACCGATACACGCAACAACATGCACGAATCTCAAAAACTCTATGCTGAGTGAAAGGAGCCAGAAACAAAAGACTGCATGGTGTACGATTCTATTCATGTGAAATTTCTACAAAAGGCAAATCTGTGAAGACAGAAAGCAGATGAGTGTTTGCCCAGGGCTAGAGGTGGGAGTGGGCACTGATTTCACACAGCACAACATTTCTATTTGAAGTAAGGAAACTGTCCTAAGACTGGATTGTGGTGATGGTTATGCAGCTATATAAATTAACTAAAAATTGTTAAACTGCATACCTTTAATGGGGAATTATATGATATGTAATTTATGTCTCAATGAAACTGTTAAGTGTGAGAAAAAAAGAAGCCAGACCAAAAAAAAATCACTGAAAAGCTCTTTTGCCAACTTAGGAAATGGATGGAAAAGAATAGTTGGGATTCCACAGCTCTCTGCTGATCTAGATTTGAGGTGTGCATCAGGCTTAAAATCTTTTTCCTCTTCATTTAACTACTCTGTCTTCTTGCCCTTGGAGAGGAGGAAATGGCACAGAATCCTCCTCCTGCTAAAGACAGTGGAATTGGGAAAGCAAAGTGAGAGGAACGCGTTTGGCTCCCCTGAGCTGCCTCACCCCCATGTAACTTCTTCTGCTCTGCTGGCCCAGCAGTGTCTTCAGCTCCTCTTTTAGCTGTGACTTTAGTCATCCGAGCACCGACCACAAAGACCTAAATTATCAGTGTGAGCAAGTTCAAGCTACACACTTCAGCTCCAGTCTCTTAAAGACCCTTGTGCTTCCTTGAGAGACAGTCCTGAAGGGGCAGCTCTGAACCAGGACACGAGATGGGGGCCTGGCCAGCCTGATGAAGTGCTTTGCCCGCCAGTTGCTGCTGTGACTGGTGGGGCGGCAGGTCAAGGAAGTCCAGACCGCTGAGAAAAAGTCAGGCCCACCAGGATGGACAAGGGAATAGAAATAAAGGAAGAGTAGAATAGAAAACCTCCTCATGACAATAGCTCGCATCTCTCTGTACTTTTTAATGCTTTGCAGACCTCTTTCACATTATCTTACTTAACCCTCACAAGCTCCAGGCAAGATTGCCATTAATATCCCCAGGAAACTGAGGGAAAGAAGTAAGAGAATCAGTGACAGAGCTGGGGACTCAAAGTCTGTCCTTTTGACAAATACCATATGATATCACTTATACTTGGAATCTAAAATATGATACAAATGAACTTATCTACAAAACAGAAACAGACTCACAGACATACGGAATAGGCTTCTGGTTGCCAAGGGGGAGAAGGGGTGGGGGAGGAATGGATTGAGAGTTTGGGATTAGCAGATGGAAACATGTATAGAATGGGTAAACAACAATGTCTTACTGTATAGCACCTGGAACTAAACTCAATATCCTGAGATAAACCATTATGGAAAAGAATATATATGTATGTAAAACTGAATCAATTTGCTGTATAACAGAAATTAACACAATGTTGTAAATCAACTATACTTCAATAAAATAAATTTAAAATATTCAGCCCTTTTGAGTTTAATTAGGTATACTATGCTATACTATACTATATATGTGTTTATATATATACTTATATGGTATATGTACTATATATGTGTACGTATATATGTATATACATATCTAAGTGTGTGTATATGTATAGATTGATCTATCTGTATCTATCTATTGATCTATCATATATATGTGTGTATTAGGCCTTGTTTTAAGCCTCTTACATTGAGTCTTCCCTACAACTCTGTGAAGCTGGTACAGATGAGGAAACTGAGGCACAGAGAGATTACTCTGCCTAAGGTCACACGGTGCCCAAGTGGCAGAGCTGTGATTGGAACCTACACCATCCAGTGTGCTTTTCATGACACCATGCTGCCTGCCTCCAGGCCCGCCATGTTGGTGAGTTTTGGATTTGATTTCTGGGTACAGACTGCACTCAAATCCTGGCTCTCATCGCTCCAGCCTGTCATGCCTGCACTGCCTTCATCTGCAAGGACTTCGCTTCCTGCTATCACGGCAGCTCTCCTACAGTCAGTCTCCTAAATGCTTAGCAGTTTGTCTCACTCCCAGGCTTGGCTTCTGTTTCTGCTGCTGCCAGGATCATGGTACGGTCCCAGGAGGAACTGGAAATGCATGTGGATTTTACAAGCCTATGGATTTTTGAAGAGAGATGAGTGTTGATTTACTAGCTTCTCTGCATGTTGAAATGGTCTTCTGAAAACTTCTACGGATATATTTACATGGAAATCTCCCAACTAAAGAATGTACTGTAATACAAAGAAATTTGCTGCCAATATTGTTTCGTTGCAAAGTGACATTGAATCAGGTCTGAGTAAATATTGATGATTTCTTTTGAAATGTGACAGACTCATGACATGGTAATTAATTTTACTGTAAGCCGAATTCAGAATGACTTTGGTGATATATGAGTAGGTGTGTAAAATGTTTATAGGGCTTTCAAAAATAAGCCCAAGGCTTAAGTGAAACCTTGACCAGACAACCGAGGAAGGATAAAATTGCAATTCTAATTTTGCTGGTAGAATTTCTGTGGGAAGCAAGGCGTTTTAGTGATTGATATTCATTGCAGAGAATCAGCACACATCATGTATTTTATGTACTGTTAGACTATTTGGAAACTTCAAATACACTTACTTTTCAAGAAATGCATGCATTGAGCAATGGTTAAAAAAGAAAGGCTAAGTTTAGAAAATTGGCTTTGGTTTACCGCAAAAGCTGCAAGGAACACATATTTCATAGTTCTCTGCAGTAGGCTAAAGGGTAGTGGCTTATCCAAGGCCTCCAATTTTGGGTGCTTCTTTTTCTCATCCCACATTGAATCTGTCAGAAAATCCTGCATTTTCTGCCTTTAAAAGGTATCCAGAATCTGGCTACTTCTCACCACCTCCACCTCTCATTACCACATGTCCAAGCCCCATCATCTCTCACCTGTACTGTAACATCCCCCTCCCTGGTGTCCCCCCTTCCCCACGGAATCCATGACTGACCTGGCAGCAGCACGATCGGGTTAGAGCATAAGTGAGTTCACGTCACTCCTCTGTCTCCACTGGCTTCCGGTCTCACTCAGACTATAAGCCAAGTAAGTTCAGAGCCTCCAGGCCCTGCTGGATCCGGCTCTTTCCTTGCTTCCTGTGTACTTCCCCCTGCTCACTCCTCCCTGTCACAGGCACCCTCCTGTCTCAGGTCTGCAGCTTTGGTCCCTCTATCTGGCGAACTCTCCCTCCTGTATCCTCCTGGCTGCATCCTCTCCTCCTCCAGGTTTTGTGCACGTTGCCTTCCCAGTGAAACCTCACGTGACCACCCTTTTAACATGTGCAACCCGCCCCCACCCCGCCCAACTCCCCGTCCCCCTTGTCTGCTTTACTCCGTTCTTTAGCACTTATCACTATCTGACGTTATACATTTTAGTTATTTATTTTATCTAGAATGTAAGCTCCATGAGGTCAGGAATTTGGGTCTGTTTTGTTCACTATTGTATACCCCATATCTACAGTAATGCCAGGTATATCGTAGGCATAAGAGAAAACACATAACTTACAGAATGGATGGATGGATGGAAAGGAATTTTCATCACTGCTGTGTAAGGGATAGGGGTTCTGAAAAAGGAGCCAAATGCTTAGTGAATGTTCTAGAAAGGACCATTGAAAGGATGTGGAGACCTCTGGAATCTCAGTGTACGAGCTGCTGAATAATGGGTCAGTGGTTAGACTATTTCTATGGAATAATAGCAAATGTAGCAGCACCAAATGAACTAACTAGAAAGGATGTTATAAAGCTAATTCTAGAATCGGGGATGCAAGTGTAGAGAGCATAAAACTATACATCTTACACCTTACCTGAGTAACATGCAATCTAATTTAAAAATAGCTTTCTAAGTACAGAGCCCAGTTTCTTGTGCAACCCACAGAATGGTAACAGGGCCTGTGCATGCTCGGGACTCTTGATATTTCTCAGGAGATTAGTTTCTACAATGGAAACTGAGGAATTCAAAACCATAAATTAATGTACTCTTTTGCAGTTTACAAAGTACTGTTGAAAAATATCAATAAAATTGCTCACTGATTGAGCAATTATATAATCTTACACAATAATATGTATATTTATTGAGAAATTACCCTATGCTAAGTGCTTTACTTCTAGCATCTCTCTTGATCCTTACAGGTTATTATAATTATCCCCAAGAGTGTATTCATTCAACAACATTTATTGAGCACCTCCTATGCCAGGCATCATGCTAGGCACCGAGGCTGCGAAACTGTATTGATTCTGCCTCAAGGAACCTACAGTCTTGTGAAGGAGACAAATGCAAAAGCATGAACTATTGCAGCCAATGGTGATATGTGTGTGGAGCAGGATGAGGCATAACTACATCATAAGACCTGGGGGAAAAAGGAACAGTAGCTTAAAAAAAAATCCCATTATCCCCTTCCTCAATCATGTATGGTTATTTGTTAATTTCCTTTTTTGTCTTATGAATGGACTTTTCCAGGGAAGTCAATTAATCTATAAGCACTATTTTTATTTACAATGCCCAGAAATTGGATTAGTGGCTGTCCTGTGGCTAAGGGTGAGGGAGAGCTGATGGAAAACCTTGCGCGTCTCTTCCTTTCCCTTTTAGAGGCTTTCCAAAGAAGTCTTTGTTACCATGATGCAAGGTTTGAGGTCTCTTTGTAGGTGACCTGACTCAGAGGGGGATCAAAACCCCAACAACCTACCCACAGACGTGGACTCCAATGCCACCTAAATCTATGAGGACATGGCCCTGGTATCCCAGAATGGAGACTGGGCAGCTCAGGAAGTACAAAGTGTTCTATCGGGGATACAGGAAGAAAATATTGGAATGTTTGCATATATCTTAACTAAAAATAAGAAAGGAGTCAAGCTTTAATTTCATTTAATACACAGAGTGATCCATACATGCTTGTTTGGTCTGTATGTCTGTTGGTCCCATGTCACACAGAACGTAAGGGGTCTCCTGAGGCACACTGAGTGTCACATATACACACGTGCATGAACACACACACAGGCTGATGGTTGTACCTTCCTTCACTCATCTGCTTTCAGAGTATTATAATATTCTCATTTGTGCTCTTTGTGAGGATATACAGATTGCACTGTTTTGTTTTAACTAAATGAACCCTCACAAAATGGAGGAGTAGCTTAAGAACCTTGCAAAGAAAGAAAGAGTGTGTTGAAGATAACACAAATCCAAGTAAGCAACAAGAAAATGGCACTGTCCCTAATCTGATATATGCTTACTATCAGATATATTATGAAGTGAGAAACAAGGACCATCTAATCAGATCAGACAATAAGTTGGCAAAAACAAATTTAGAAATTATCCAGAGGACAGTGCCTTTTTCTCCACTGGCGTTTACGATAAACCACACTCTAAGTGTATATTAAGCCTTGAGATATTAGCAAATGATAGAGGTACACTTACCTATAACTTATAGATAAATAAATATAGTACTTACATTAGGTACATGTACAAATATTTTTACTGCTGAAGTTGTGTGATTGAAAAAAATTGAAGGCCACTGTATTAGGGAACTAGACTTGCTTTAAGAAATCCTGGCCCTTTAAGGTAACGTTATCTGTCACGTGGGCAGAAGCAGATGGCTGGTCTGCTTGGACCCGAGATCAAGGACTTGTTGCTTATTTACTTACAAGCTGCATTTTTAAACAACGCTATCTGCATGCTGGTATTCCCTGAAGAAGCTTCCTGTGTGCTGTGAGCCTTTGGAAAAATAATTCCATATTTTATAACAACCATTGAAAACTGTACAGTACTGGGAAATACTGAAGTATAGTTTTATATAATTTTTTCTTCATCTTGTGAGATTTAATTTATATTTTTAAAGTCTCCTGTCTCCTATATGTGTTATTTTTGTTTGTGTCTCTTCTTAGTCTGACAATGATTTTTCTTTCTGGGGAAGAAAATTTACATAACTGCTCCATATGTAAAACAGTGTTGCTTGGTGAGTCATGGTCGCAAAAAGTTTCTTTGGAGCATGTGACTGAATCTCTGCCTCAGCCAATTTTTTTTTTTTTTTTTTTTTTTTGCCATGGCCCTCTTTGACACTGTAAGCCCAGAAGCTCCCCACTTGCCTGGCCCCTGCTCTCCGAAGGCCACATCAGGTGTTACTGGCTTTCCCAGCTGCCTCCCGGCCCTCGAGGGTGAGAACAAACCTCTGGGGACAGGGCAAGAGGTCACCCTTTGAGCCATCCCTGGACCTTGTGAAGCAGGTGCCACTTAGTTCTAGGAGTTGGAGGGGAGAGATGCACCAGTCTCCTGCCTCAGCCCTGGAATCCTGACCAGGGTGTGATGCGTTGCTATCAGTCTGCTCAAGAAGCATCTTTCCATGGGAGGTGGGGAGTTCAGTGGTTGAGTCACTCAAATTAGTCTCTGCTATTTGGGCACATTACTTAGCCTCATTGTGTGTCAGTTTTCTCATCTGTAAAATGGGAATAATAATGCCTATTTCATGGACCTGTGAAAGATGAAATGAGAATCCATATAATGCATTTAGCCTGAGAGATATAAGTTGTTAAAAATGTGTGTTACTGTTATCATTATCACGTATTATATAACCAGGCTCAGTCTCCAGCTGAATAAGTGGTAGTCGGGGGGGAGCTTCATGACTGAAGTAGAATTAAACTCTGACCATACTTATTTAGAGGGATGACCATCTCTCACCCTGAAAATAATAGGATAACAGGATTTCATACTATTTCTCCCACTTAAAACAACTTAAATATAGTTTATAAAAATAGGCTTTGGGAGCAGATAGACTTAGATTCAGAAACCAGCTCTGCCACTTACATGATCTTGGGCAAGTCACTTAGCCTCTGTGACAATCTGTACAGGGTTTTCATACAGTGATACTGAGTTTGAGAACATGATGTAAGCATGACATCCAGAAGAGTGTCTGGCACTTAGTGGGATCCTCATATATTGTCCCTCTTCCCTTTCTTAATAGCCATTAAATAAATCAAGTAATAAATACTTGTACTATGAATAATTAGGATATCTTTATTGTTCAGGGTCTTGAGGCCCATTGTGATACTGTGATATAAGAAGAAATATACATTTGGTTTTTGTCCCTGGCAGAGTGTTTCCTTGGGTTCTGTGAGCTATTATAGCAAATTATCAAATCCCAGGAGGGGGGTTGTGGGAAGCCCTGATTTGTAGCCAAGTTGGACAGAAGTGTGGGTAACCTGGGGACACACTACTTGCAATTGGTATCTGAAGTGGAGAACAGTCTTGTGGGACTGAGCCCTTAACCTGCGTGGTCGGCACTAACTCTGGGTAGTTAATATCAGAACTGAGTTAAATTGCAGGGCACCCAGTTGGTATATGCAGAAAATTGGAGAATTGCCTGGTGTGAAAAACCCTCACATTTGGTGTTGGAAGTATTGTGAGTAGAGAAACAGTTTTCATTTACCCGTTAGGAATCTCCAATCAGATGGAGACACTTATAGACATTGATAGAAGAATAAGCATTTATTGAACCCTACTATGTGCCACGCACTGGTTAGGCATTTTGTAATTTCATGTATTCTTTAAAACTCTGTGAGGAGCATGTTAATAACACAACTTTATGGATGAGAGAACTAAAGTTTAGAGAATTTAAGACCTTGTCCCAAGTCAATCTGGTGGTGAAAGTCCACACTGTTCCTACCTCCTGCTTCCCTGCATCGCCCCAGATCTCTGGACCAATAGCTACTACATCTCTAAGGGAGAACACCCCTCTAGTTACAGGCATTGGTGGTTAAACCAGAACCAGCATGATAAAGTGGTCGTTTGGAACTCTACAAGCCTAGAGGACACTTCATGTCAGTGGCATAACCCCGGGGGCCTTGGGTAAGAGCAATATGCCTAAATTTCCCCAGCCCCCAATCACAATAACTTCCAAGACACAGTCACCCAGCCAAAGCTTCTATCTAGCTCTCTTATTACCAACCCAGTGATGGCCCTGTCTATTTGATCCTTTAGTGGTGGAATTTGGGGCCAGTTCTCTTACTAGGGCACAGAATCTTGCTGTCAGGACCAGAGACAGCAGTTCTCTGGGATTTCATTGATGAAGTTCAGTTGGCAACCCAGGGCAGACTTTGTCAAGAAGAAAGATGGAGAGAGAAACTTCTGTAATGACCGCTAGCTATTAACTTTGACCACCCGCTGAAATCAATATCCCCTCAAGTTAATCCCAGACTGCCTAAATCAGTTACAGTCAACTATAATTTACATCACACAGAAGCCACTGGGAGGTACAGAGAAGCAGGATGTGGGAAGGTAATGAGCACAGGCCCACATCAGGACCCAAGCAGATCATTTCTACACTCCTGGGACTGTTGCAGGATGAAGTTCCCAGCCTTCTTTTAAAAAATGAAAATACCCTTTTCTTCTGATTTTAAAATAATGCATGCATATTATGATTGTTGTTTTAAAATCAGACAATAGGAAATGTTTAAAAAAGCAAAAATTTAAAAAAGCAAATGAAAATCTCACCCTTACTCCTGCCAACTAGTAATAACATTCTGTAAATCCTTCCAAACATTTTTTTTTGTTCGTATACCTCTAGCTGCCCCCTCCAATAATTGTTCTAAAAACAGGACTGTATTGTGATTTTATTTTATCACTTGTAACATATCATAAGTATCTACCCAAAGAATACAGATCTCTGTTGCTGTTTTAATGGATTTATGATATCCATTATAGGGATGTACCATAATTTGCTTAGCTATTCCTCTCTTAAATGGTTTCCGGTTGCCATGATGATAAAGAAAGCTGCAACAAACACACTGGTACATCTTTGGTAAATATTTTATCCTGTGGTCATTAACCTTGAACTTGAAATTCCACAAGACTTCAGGAACCTCAACCTTACCTATGTGCACTCCCTTGATAAATTATGGCTAAAACATTCATTCACTCATTCATTCATTCAACAAATATTTATTGGGTGAACATGTTGTTCCAGACACAGGCCTATGCTCTGTGGATATGCAGTGAGTAAAGCAGACAAAAATCTCTGCCCTCAGAAAGCTTGCATTTAGAGGGATGAAATTAATGATAAACAAAATAAATGTTATTGTGTAACAATGTGGCAAGTGTTAAAGAGAAAAATAAGCAAGAAAAGGGGAATTTCTTCTACAATCATTCATCATTTATTCTCTCTATCATCATGCTATTCAGTTTAATTCACTAAACATCTGTTGAGCCCCTACGTTATGTTCTAGGTTACTGTTCTAGGTATTGGGAATGGGGCATGTAGAGCTGAATGAAGCATGAGTCCTAGTGTAGAGAAGCTCACAATTATTTTCTTCCTTGTGACTTAACCATTTCATCTGTGTGTGTTTTGTCTTCACAACTAGATTAGAAAACCCTCAAGGGCAAGAGTCTGTGTTTTATACTTCTCTTGTGTTCTCCTGAGCTTTTAGCATAATGTTTCTTTTTAACAGAATTAATGGTTAGTAAGTGCTTGTTATGTATTGTACTTGTGAAATAGAAATGGCGTTGGTCAGTTCAAACTGATATGGCTCCTGTGGGAAGGAGGATAAAGAGCTTTTTAATTTTTATTTCAAATTATTCTGATGCCATTAATGATATATAGAAGGCAAAATACATAGTAAACTTAGAGAAGATAGTAGAGGCCAGAATCAAATCTAAAATATTTTTCCACTTTTAATATAAACTGTGTTTTCCAGAAAAAAAAACCCCACACACATAAATTGGGGGGGAAAAAAAAAAAGAAATGGTGTTGGTGGTTTTGAGAGATGACAAACTGGGTTCTGATGAGCCAAGAAAGATTCAGGGTGAAAAAAAGGCACTGATTAACATCCAAGGTTAATGAGAAAGCTACCTATTTAGATCATGATGTTGGCATTAAAAAAAAAAAAACTTGCTCTAAATCATACATTAATTAAGTATAGTAATATAGATATGTTAATGTTAAATATAGTAATTTTAGCTCTATTGTGCAAAGCCGGTTGAATAAGTAATACCATTTTTGAAAGAAAAGCAAACCAAGCAGAGACACATGCTGGGATTTCATCTGGCTCTGTGTGGCTTGTTTAAACTGCCCCCCAGATTGGACACACCAAACCCTGCCTGAAGGGGGCGCTCTAACACTCACTTGCAGTTCAAGGCCTTCGCTCTGTAAATTCCCTCAGTTCTTCCAACAGACCCTTGTTTTGTGCTCTTTCCCACTTTCCTGGCTATCTTCAGGCAGTTTCATCTCTCATTAAAAAAAAAAAAAAAAATCCCTGCCATACAAAGTAGGTAACTCTAAAAGTATGAAGTGGTGCAGGATAAGACAGATTCCATCTATCACGATGGAATGCCTAATATTTGTCAGGGATTGTATCCTGCCAGCTACATATATTGTTTCTAATTCTGAAAGCAACCTTGCAAGAGGAGCAATATTGTCCCATTTTGCAGAAAAGGACTCTGAGGCTGAGAGAGGTCACAGTGGTTAAGTGTGCACACTGCTCTCTGAAGCTGCCTTTATTTGTCTGTTTACTTATTATTAGTACCATCATATTATTGTCATAGTTGATGTCATTCTGGCAGAAGTAGTATAATTTTAAAATATTTCTCTTTAAATTTAACACTCATTTCTCCCCCATGGCTTCTCTCAACAAAGATTCTGCCCATCCAGGCTTGGAGGGTTTCAGTGAGGACCTGTAGGCTCTTTCTGGTATTTTCTGGCCTAGCCCTTTGAGCTGAGCAAGACCTGGAACAGGTAAAGCTCCCACCAGGCAGATCCCAGCTGCCTGCAGGACCAGGCAGGGCTTTTGACTCAATTCTCATCCTTTAAAAAAATTTTTTTTCTAGCTTTATTGAGATTAATTGACATGTAACATTATGTAAGTTTAAGGCATACAATGTGATGATTTAATACACATATATATTGTGAAATGATTACCACAATAAGGTTAGTTAACACCTTCATCATTTCACATAAAATTATCTTTCTTTGTGTGAGTGTGGTGAGAACATTTAAGATCTACTCTCTTAGCAACTTTCAAGTGTATAATAAAACAGTATTGTTCTCTCTAATCACAATGTTGTGCATTAGATCTCCAGAACTTATTCATCTCATAACTGGAAGTTTATACCCTTTGACCAATATCTCCCCATTTCCCTCATCTCCCAGCCCCTGGCAATGACCATTCTATTCTCTGTTTCTATGAGTTTGGCTTTTGTAGATTCCACATATAAGTGAGATCATACAGTATTTGTCTTTCTCTGTCTTATTTCACTTAACATAATGTCCTCAAGTTCCATCCATGGTGGCACAAATGGCAGGACTGCCTTCTTTGTTGTTGAGCCTTCCTTTCCGATTGCATTTCTCCTGGCGCACCCCAGATGGTGGGAGCCCCTGGGAATAAATAAATAGTTAACCTTTCAAGCCACCATCTGCAGAGTGATATAAAAACCTCAGAACGAAATGGACCTTTTCCCAGTGTTCACCACAGCACTTGGGGCCCAGTAGGTACATAATGATTTTTGAGTGGACAAATGACACTATTTACAGAAGTGTCTTACTAACTTTTGAAGCCTTTCTCACAGAATACAAACATAAATTTCAGAGTGGCTATTGTCTGGACTAACATGGAAAACTATGAAGACAAGATTATTGAGTCCAATCAGCAAAGTGGCTGACTATGCCGAACTGAGGCCTAATTTAGGGGAGAATTCCTTTAAAAAATTAGCAAAAAGTTATTCTCTTTAGTGTAAAAGCTTCTGCCATTTCCCTAGAGTCAATCGTGGCATCAGGGAGAAGTCAACTCTATATTTTTGACCTCTGTGGTTCTATTATCAAATCCTTCTTTCTTAAAAAAAATTTAAAATTATGTAATACATATGTATTATAAAAATAGTAGGAAATACTGACAAGTATGAAGAAGAATTGTACATCACTAATAATTCCACCACCCATAAGTAATCACAACTAACATTTTGGTGAATTTCCTTCTCCCATTTTCCCATGCATGTAATGTATATGCATTACAACAATGAAAACACACACGCAGTTTTGCATCCTGCTTTTTTCACTTAAAACAATACAGTATTTCCCCATATCATTAAATATCCTTAAAATCTTGTTTTTAGTGGATGTAGCATATTTTGTTGTATTTTTTAATTTTATCGCATAATTTATTATGGACTTCGTCAGGCATCGTTCTGACTCTTTGACTGTATAAAGGCCCCACAATGGATAGCTTAGTGTGTAGTTACTGTACACACCCATGGTTACTTCCTTTTGATCTTCTTCTCATTTTTAAACTCCAGACTCAGCTACTTCTAAGGCAATAATTTTTAACCAGTGAGACATGGCCCCTCGGATGGGATGGCAAAGAGTAGGATACGTATAATTTGAAAAGCCTTACTTGAAATTTCCATTGTATTAATTTTTTATTAAGATATTTAACTGTTTGGAAATTATATAGCAAAATGTGGGATTTTATTTTTCTAATGGGGGAATGGGTTAAAAATGCACATTCAGGGCTTCCCTGGTGGCGCAGTGGTTGAGAATCTGCCTGCCAATGCAGGGGACACGGGTTCGAGCCCTGGTCTGGGAAGATCCCACATGCCACGGAGCAACTGGGCCCGTGAGCCACAATTACTGAGCCTGCGCGTCTGGAGCCTGTGCTCCGCAACAAGAGAGGCCGCGATGGTGAGAGGCCCGCGCACCGCGATGAAGAGTGGTCCCCACTTGCCGCAACTAGAGAAAGCCCTCGCACAGAAACGAAGACTCAACACAGTCATAAATAAATAAATAAGTAAATAAAAGAACGTGAATTTCTTTAAAAAAAAAAAAAAGCACATTCATTCAAAAATACTTATTGAACACTTACTGCACGTGAGACCCTGTGCTAGACCCTGGGGATCCAGCCATGAAGAAGACAGGCAGGCTGAGAACACACACTAAAGTTTGCATATAACACTTTTAAAGCCTCTAATGGCCTGTACAGATCATTTTTTTTTTTTCCCTTTGTCAGTGTTGTTTGGAGCAAATCAGATTTGTGCTGAGATTAAAAGGGATTCTATATGTTAAGTGCCTGGCAGAGTGCCTGGAATACAGTAGGTCTTCAATAACTGCAACTGCCCTCCACCTTCCCATCCCCTCAAAACGAAGGTTTCATTCATGTTGGTGGTTGTGCTGTCTCACAACTCACTCTGAGACCCAGCATGCAGGGGATGGCCGCGGGCCAGAGCTCTTCTCTACAAACACAGAATCTTGGCATCATCAACACCAGGCTCTTTCTAAGCTAAAACCAATATGACTTGGTTTGAAGGGTCAGTAATTTATAGACTTTGGGGTTCAATACTATTCTGTGATCCTGGGTGGTAGGGCTTCTGTGAAATGTTCTCTTTGAAATCATAATGGAAATTTGGGGGTCATTCAGTGTTACCTTTGCATTTTACATCCCTATTAACTCTCCCTTTAAACCTCAGAGTTGCTGATGCTCAGTTTCTCAAGATCATTTCTTGCTTTGGGAACAACTTCTCATAACCTTGAAAGAGATTTGGCCATTTGGGGGAAGATGGAAAGGTGATGTGATGGAAAAGGAGGATGAAAACTGTCTTCCTTTGATAGGCCAACTCTCCCCACTCCCCACAGAACTCAGGGGAGAAATACAAGATTATCTGGGAGAGTCAAGTTCTCATTGTGAATTTTTTTCTTTTCCTTAAGCATACAACCCATCCATTTTCTCAGAAGGAATCTTGTCTCTTATGTACACTGTTTTTCAGCGTGGGTCTGCTGCAAACCCAGCTGGATAGCCAGGCAACCCTGCAGAAGTTCACCCAGCAGGTCAGTGGCTTATTTTGTGAAAGTTCTAGGTGGTCCTGGTGACCCATAACTTCTTAAAGATATTGTCCTTAGAGACTGAAAGTTAAAAAAATCATTTTCTGACCTTGATGAAGTGAACCAAAGACATATGTTTAGAGAGGCTGTTGAACTCAGAGCTGGGTTATAAGTAAGGAAAAATGTTATCTACCTCTTCTTACCTCCTCTATTACCCTTGGTATCCTAGATATATTTGTTTCTCTTTCTTCAGGGCATTTAAAATAAAAAAAAAATCTTTTTGAAATCCCATCATAATACCATGTTTCCTAAAGTAAATCTAACCTGGCATGAAGAAATTATTAACCAAGTTTCTTTTATCCACATTAAAGAGTATTTGAAACATTGATCTTCTGACCACCCTTGATAAATCACGGCCATCTGATAAGTCTCCAAGGTGGACTTACTACTAGTTGAATACATGATATACTCTGTACTTCAAAAGAGCAAGTTTGGACAGACACAGAGCTGTAATGGAAAATGAAGCAGAGGGATTTATATGCCTAATTAAAGTAGCAAACTCTCAAATCCAGACCCATAAATTGACTTTTAGAGTTCTGATTGCTGGAAGAGTTGCAAATAAAAGCAGTTTGAGGTGAGAGATCATTTTTCCAGAAGCAGGTGAGCCCAGTGATTTAAAAATTGAAAGCTTTTACTCTTAGTAATTTCAC